>NC_081552.1:257547029-257875363 GCF_963082655.1 Stomoxys calcitrans | reverse complement strand
ATATGAGTTCTTGTGTTCCAAAATAATTCAAATATTGGGTTGCCCAAAAAGTAATTGCGGATTTTTTTTTAAAAGAAAGTAAATTCATTTTTAATAAAACTTAGAATTAACTTTAATCAAATATACTTTTTTTACACTTTTTTTTTCTAAAGCAAGCTAAAAGTAACAGCTGATAACTGACAGAAGAAAGAATGCAATTACAGAGTCACAAGCTGTGAAAAAATTTGTCAACGCCGACTATATGAAAAATCCGCAATTACTTTTTGGGCAACCCAATGCAAACTCAGATAATTAGAGTAAATTTTTAGCGGAATCCATGGTGGTGGGTAACCAAGATTTGACCCTGCCTGACTTAGCACTCTTTTACTTGTTTCGCTTAAAGAAAAACTCCATGAACTTTGCCAAATATCGGTATCACCCGATCTACACATATATGGTTGTAGTGGACACAATTTTCAACCGATTTTTCAACAAAAATTTGTTATGCAATGTCCTCTTAGCCATCCGATAGCCTCTGCTAAATTTCGCCAAAATCGGTTCAGATTTGCTCCCATGGGAAGATACCCCTCGATGAACGGACTTTGTCGTTAAAAACCGGAAGCTTGATTTAGATTTTAGGCACATGGTTCCTTGGGCAAATGTTCTTAGAATTCGTGCTAGATTCAAAGACTGTTGTTAAATAGAAAGAATTGCCCATCCTTATGTACATGGAAGTGTGTTTATTCGAAAATGTTTCTATCCTTCAAAAGTGATTTCACAACAAATATGTGGAAATCCCAAATTCCAAACTAGCAGATACCGGAAAATCCCTTTATGTGTTAATTACAATATTTGATGTTCTCTGAATTTTATATTTGCATAACTAATTGCAATGAAATTCTAACATTTAAGCCTTTGTTTTCCTCGTTTAATATGTAACACACATCAGCGTCCAATGTTAAATGTCATCTATGACATGTGCTGAGTTTATTATGTAAATAAAGAAAATCAATATTTTTTATTTGCACTTTGATAATCCATATGGATATGCTGACAAAACAACGCCGATGTCAATGAAAAATACCCAGTAATTCACTGTCACATCAATGTTTAAACGTACTGGGGTGGGGGAAAAAATAAAATTTAAAGTAACAAAATCCAAAGAAATCAGCGAAGCTTGTTACACATCATGTATGTATTGTTCGAATTTCCTACGAAAAGTGATTGATTGAAATGCAGACCACGTTTTAAGAAGGAAGAGAGAGAGAGAGATTTGTCATAGCAACACTTAGAAGGCTTGCATAAATTGAAATGTTATGGGAATCATGCGCAACCTCTGACTACAATGAAAATTTCTAGTAGTCTAATAACAAACAAAGATTTCCGGTTAAATCACATAAAAAATGCCAAAGGCAGCTCATAATAGTTTCATAATAATTATTCTCAATTAGGCCCATTAAGATAATTTTCTTTTAATATATAAAATTAATTTCGTCATTAAAATTTTTCAACTTTATTAAGACATTTTTTTTTTTACCAGTCATCATATTTTTTATGTTTATCATATGTCATAAGATGAGGAAAAAAAAACTATTTAGCACCTGAGTTTTGAAATTAAATCAATTGATGTTATTAACTCAGTCATGTGTAACAAATTCCCCACAAATGTGTTTGGTTTGTGTCTTAAGTCTTTCCATAAGGGTGTTATGCCGGCCGGGTGGTGAATATCAAAGACAAATGCCAATTCAAGTTTGTCACTTAAGTCTTTTGAACCCAACAACAAACTCACCAATTCGAGTTTGTTGCTTAAGTCTTTTGTGTAAAACAAGTGTAACGGAAGCATACCAGCAGAAAACGAATATTTTTGTTTTTTTTTTGTAGATGTGAGCTGAATACATGTTGAGAAATCAATTGTCATTGATATTCCAGCATTTGGAGTTTCCCATATACAGAGAATTCTTTGAAGTTAATGCAAAAAATTGTTTACATTTGAATTTCTGAATAAAAACAATTGAAATGGCGAAAACACATAAAGACGAATGGTTAGAAAAATGCCTAAGAATGGAGCTATCTTAGAAAATTTCTAGCTCGAATTAGGAAAGAGGTATGCTAATGAAATTTGAATTGGAGTAAAGTAGACGAATGAAACTTGCTGAAAATTTTTTTCTCATAATATAAGGTTATATTTTGCGGGAAAAAGTGGCTTTAAGCTAAAAATTTTCTCCAAATTCTGCAAACCGTTGCAGTTTATGGTTTTTAAATGGTCATAATGTATTGGAAAAACGATTTTTTTGTTTGTTGTAGAAACATAGAGCCTTGTTAAATAAGAAGACAATTATTTTCTAATATTTTTTTTTAATAAAAAAAAAAAATACAATAGGATATTGTCTAGCTACAATCCATGGGGTAATCCGTTTCTATAACAAGTAGAAAACAAAAAACCTTAAATCGAGGGATCGGTCCATATGGCAGCTATATCCAAATCTGGACCGATCTAAGCCAAGTTGAAGAAGAATGTCGAGGGGCTTAACTTAACTCACTGTCCCAAATTTAAGCGGGATGGGTCATGGGCCAAAAACCTTAAACCAAGAGATTGGTCCATTCGGCAGCTATATCCAAATCTGGACCGATCTGTCCCATATTCCAGGAAGATGCCGAGAAGCCCAACACAACTCACTGTTCCAAATTTCGGCGATACCGGATTATAAATGCGCCTTTTATGGGCCCAAAATCTTAAATCAAGAGATCGGTCCATATGGCAGCTATATCCAAATCTGGTCTGATCTGGGCCAAATTGAAGAAATATGTCGAAGGGCCTAACATAATTCACTGTCTCAAATTTCGGCGAAATCGGACAATAAATGCGCTTTTTATGGGTGCAAGACCTTAAATCGAGATATCGGTCTATATGACAGCTATATGCAAATCTGGTCCGATCTAAGCCAAATTGAAGAAGAATATCGAGGGGCTCAACTTTACTCACTGTCCCAAATTTCAGTGGCATGGGTCAATAAATGTGAATTTTATGGGCCAAAAACCTTAAATCGAGAGATCGGTCTATATGGCAGCTATATCCAAATCAGAACCGATCTAAGCCAAATTGAAGAAGAATATCGAGGGGCTCAACTGTACTCACTGTCCCAAATTTCAGCGGCATGGGTCAATATATGCGCATTTTATGGGCCCAAAATCTTAAATCGAGAGAACGGTCCATATGGCAGCTATATCCAAATCTGGACCGATCTGTCCCATATTCCAGAAAGATGTCGAGAAGCCCAACACAACTCACTGTTCCAAATTTCGGCGATATCGGATTATAAATGCGCCTTTTATGGGCCCAAAATCTTAAATCGAGAGATCGGTCCATATGGCAGCTATATCCAAATCTGGTCTGTTCTGGGCCAAATTGAAGAAAGATGTCGAAGGGCTTAACATAATTCACTGTCTCAAATTTCAGCAAAATCGGATAATAAATGTGGTTTTAATGGGCCTAAGACCCTAAATCGGCTGATCGGTCTATACGGCAGCTATATCCAAATCTTGACAGATCTGGGCAAAATTTAAGAAGGATATTGAAGGGCCCAACACAACTCACTGCGCCAAATTTCAGCGAAATTGGACGATAAATGCGCCTTTTATGGGCCTAAGACCCTAAATCGGCTGATCGATCTATATGGCAGCTATATCCAAATCTGGACCGATCTGGGCCAAATTGAGGAAAGATGTCAAAGGGCCTAACACAACTCTTTGTCCCAAATTTCAGCAAAATCGTATAATAAATGTGGCTTGTATGGGCCTTAGACCCTAAATCGGCTGACCGGTCTATATGGCAGCTATATCCAGCTCCCATATAAACCGATCACCCTATTCGACTTCTTTAGCCGCTACAGGGCTCAATTACTATCCGATTTGACTGAAAGTTTGAACATAATATTTAAAGCAACGCAGCTTAGAGAAAATAAAATGCCTAGAAAACGACATTGGCGTTGTAAATGGCAACAAAATGGTTTTCCATACCTAAACGAAAAAATGCAACAAATTCTGCAAACCAAACTAGTTTCCATCTAATGTGTGAATTACATAATTCTATATCAATTCACTTAGGCAAGTGTAATCTACTCCCCAAGAATATTGAATTCATGCCTTAAGTCTTTCTTAAAAGGCCTTATGCCGGCCGGTTGGTGAAAAACAAAGTCAGCCCCCCAATCAAGTTTGTCACTTAAGTCTTTTAAACCAAAACAAACTCACCTGAGTATTGTCAGGCAATTCGAGTATGTTGCTTAAGTCTTTTGCACCAGATAAATGCAAATGGCCATGCTCTGAAAAAGTGTGGCAATTTTATTTTGGCTAGCCATAGCTGAATATGAAATATTTTTGTGAATTCAATTGTCACTTCAAATTGAAGCAGTGCTTGTTGATTGCCTTTGGCAAAATTCCTGAGCTAAACAATGTGCTCAGATAACGTTTCAAATTTAGCGACATCAGACCAAGTGTTTCCCATACACAGAATTCCCCGAAGTCATCACAAAAAACACATCGAAAGAGAGAGAGAGAGAGAGAAAGACAAAATGAAAAGAACAAAGCTAAGCCAAAAGAATTCTAACACAATCTCACATGATAAGCAAATACAAAGAAAGCCAGAACACAAACATACTGCTGTACATGTAGAGAGTTGGTCCATGCACAAAACTGATGAAGTGTAAACTATTTGAAATATGCCAACATCTGTGTCCGATTAAACGAAAACACAAATGATTAATGATACAGAATGACATTTAATACTTTATTTGCATTGCCAGCCAGCCAGCCAGCATAAGAGCTTGACGGCCCCAAAAATAATACCGGCACCTATCACTCAAAACAGCGGAAAAAATCTGAGATGAAAAATGAAAATAAAACAAAAATAGCTCAAGTTTATTTATTTTTTTTTTTTCATTAGCTTCATATCAGTGTGTGCTCTATTCTGAGATATGAAAACGATCTAATTTCAGCACGGCATGAGGTATTTAGAATTTGCAATGGTAATATGCCTTAGTAACCTAAATTCTTAGTTAAATGAAGCTACATAAAGATTTTTAAGAAAACCAAATAAAATGAACATTGAATTTATGCCGGAAGTTTAGCCAAATGAAAATTAATTGCAAATAGCTTAATAATGAATTGTTTTGTGCAATGTACTGTTATTTCCGCGAACGTGGACTAGGACTAGGGGTAATGTTCTCTCACATAGAAAAGTGCTACTCAATGATGTTATTCGTAGCCTAGCACTAGAGGCTTACTGCAAATTTAGACCTCTCATACAGAATAATAGACCAATAGGTTGGCATGTCCGCATATGACGCCGAACTCCTGGGTTCGAATTCCGGCGTGAACATTAAAACTATTTTTAGCGGTGGTTATCCCCTTACCAATGCTGGCTACATTTGTGAGGTAACCTGCCATGTTAAAACTTCTCTGCCAAGTGGTGTCACTTTACGGCACGCCGTTCGATCTCGGCATAAAAAAGGAGTCCCCTCAACGTGAGTTAAACTTCAATCGGACTGCACTCATTGATATGAGAGAAGTATTGCCTGTTCCATAGTGGAATGTTCATGGGAAATTTAGTTGGTAGTAACATTCAGACGGGTTTTAAATGGAATTTCAGATTGTTAGCCATATCTTCGAGTCCACTGTTCAGTGTTACGCCCCTATAAATCATCCCATTATTTATTTTATATTATTCTATATAATTTTTATTTTATTTAATATTATTTTATTTTTTTACATTAATGTCATTGAATGTCATTAAGTCAAAAAAAAAAAAAAAAATTAAATTAAATTTTGTCTTAAGAAAAAATTTCGCTAAAACTTTGTCTCTACACATGACATTAAAATTTTATCTTTAGAAAAAAAATTTCATTAAAATTTTGTCTTTAGAGAAAATACCCACCATCTCGGATACATATACAAACCACCTTTCGTCAGAATTCGGTAAAATGCATAATTTATGCCCCCATAGCAGCTTTATCGAAATATGGTCCAATTTGGACTAAATTCGACATGGATATTGAGTGGTCTAATAACTAGGGTTGCCCAAAAAGTAATTGCGGATTTTTCATATTGTCGGCGTTGACAAATTGTTTCACAGCTTGTGACTCTGTAATTGCATTCTTTCTTCTGTCAGTTATCAGCTGTTACTTTTAGCTTGCTTTAGAAAAAAAGTGTAAAAAAAGTATATTTCATTAAAGTTCATTCTACAATAAATTTTATTACAAATGCATTTACTTTCTTTTAAAAAATCCGCATTTACTTTTTGGGCAACCCAATATAACTCATTGTTCAAATATGCAGAACAAAATATTGGTCTTTTTTTTAGTCATATCCAAATATAGACCGATCTGCACCATATACGATACAGATGTTGAAAAGCCTAACATAAGTCACTGTGTCAAATTTCAGCGAAATCGAATTATAAATGCGCCCTTTATGGGACCATGACTTTAAATCTAGAGATCGGTCTATATGGCAGCTATATCCAAATCTGAACCGATCTGAGCCAAATTGAAGAAGGAAATCGAAGGCGCTAACATAACTCACTGTCCCAAATTTCGGCGAAATCGGACAATAAATACGCCTTTTATGGACGCAAGACCTTAAAGCGAGAGATCGGTCTATATGGCAGCTATATCCAAATCTGAACCGATCTGGACCAAATTAAAGAAGAATGCCGAAGGGCCTAACACAACTCACTGTCCCAAATTTCGGCGACATCGGACAATAAATGCGCCTTTTACGGGCCCAAAACCTTAAATCGAGAGATCGGTCTATTCAAATCTGAACCGATCTAGAGCAACTTGAAGAACGATGTCGAATTGCCTAACACACCTCACTGTCCCAAATGTCGGCAACATTGGACAATAAATGCAAGATTTTTAATCGGGAGATCGGTCTATATGGCAACTATATCCAAATCTGGACCGATCTGAGCCAAATTGAAAACAAATGTTGAAGGGCCTAACACAACTCACTGTTCCAAATTTCAGCAAAATCGCATAATAAATGTGGCTTTTATGGGCCTAAGACCCTAAATCGACTTATCAATCTATGTGGGAGCTATATCAAGATATAGTCCGATATAGCCCATCTTCAAGCTTAACTTGCAAAAAAAGAAACTGTGCAAAGTTTCAGCTCAATACCTCTATTTTTATACCGACCACCGTAGGATAGAAGGTATATTTATTTAGTCATTCCGTTTGCAACACGCCTGACATTCGTCTGTCCGTCCGTCTGTTGTAATAACTCTACAGCCTTCAAAAATTGAGATATTGAGCTAAAATTTGGCACAGATACGTCTTTTTGATGCATGCTGGTTAAGTTGAACGGGCCAAATCGGACCATATTTGGATATAGCTGCTATAAAGACCGATCTGCCGATAAAGGGTCTAATGCCCGTAAAAATTTCACTTTTCATCCGATTTAGCTGAAATTTTAAACAGTAAGTAGGCCTCCCGACATCTCACCCAAATATGGTTTAGGTCGGACTATATTAAGATATAGCTGGCATATAGACCGATCTGCCGATAAAGGGTCTGAAGACCATAACAGCTTTATTTATTGCCCAATTTCGCTGAAATTTAAAACAGTGGGTTATTTGTAGCCTCCTTATTTCTGACCTAAGTATGGTTCAGATCGGACTATATATAGATATAGCCGATATATAAACCGATCTCCCGATAGAGGGTGTGAAGCCCATAAAAGCTTTAATTTTTCACCGATTTCGCTGAAATTTGAAACAGTGGGTTATTTTAAGCCTCCCGACATCTGACCCAAGTATAGTTCAGATCGGACTATATTTAGATATAGCTGCCATATAGTCCGATCTGCTGATAAAGGGTCAGAAGCCCATAAAAGCTTTATTCTTTATCCGATTTTGCTGAAATTTGAAACAGTGAGTAGTATAAGGCCTCCTAATATAGGATCCAAATATGGTTCAGATCGGTTTATATTTAGATATAGCTGCCATATAGACCGATCTCCCGATAAAGGGTTTGTAGCCAATAAAAGCTTCACTTTTTAACCGATTTCGCTGAAATTTGAAACATTAAGTAGTTTTAAGCCTACCAATGCTTTTTGTGACGTCCCAATATGTGTGAAAAATTTCATCAGAATCGGATCAGATTTATATATAGCTCCCATATATAACTTTCATCCGATATGACCTATTAAGGCTGTAGAAGGCACAATTTTGGTGCGATCTTTACCAAATTTGGCACGAAGTGCGTTTTTAACGTCCCAATATATATGTGAAATATCATCAGAATCGGATCAGATTTATATATATCTCCCATATATATCTTTCATCCGATATGGTCTTTTAAGGCTGTAGAAGGCACACTTTTTGTCCGATCCTTACCAAATTTGGCACGAAGTGCTTTTTGTGACGTCCCAATATGTGTGCAAAATTTCATCAGAATCGGCTCAGATCTATATATAGCTCCCATATATATCTTTCATCTGATATGCCCTTTTAGAGCTGTAGTAAATACAATTTTGGTCCGATCACTACAAAATTTTTCATGATATGTTTTAATTGACATTCCAACATGTGTGTAACATTTCATCAAAATCGAATCAGATTTAGATAAAACTCCCATATATATTTTTTATGCGTTTCGTAGTATTGCAATCTTTCCGGAGTCAGAGTCGAGTAAAAATTGCTCGACTACGCAGCCCTGGTTTAAACAGACATTTTATACCTGTCTTTCTATACCGACGTTGTAGGACGATTCGGTCATTTTCATTAAAATTTCAATAAAATGGAATGGAATCATAAACAACGTAGTTATACTTGCCAACATCCCAACATCCCTTTTGCATAACAGATGACCTTAGACACAAATTTCCCAGTGCTGTTAAATTCTAATTTGTTTTCCAAAAGAAGAGACTCCATTCAACCGAATAACTCCAGAATCCCGGAAATAGTACAAAACCTGTGCTATGAGTCAATTAAATTTTAACATACACAAGTGGATTACGTTTTATATTTGCAAAACTGAAGCGTTTATTGAGACTTCCGCTGTTAATGAAAAATAGCCAATAATAGCCAATAACCCAATGAAGCCCCAAAAAAAAACTGGCATGACCTTTTTTGGGATTAATAGGCTACACCCTTATGAATATTTCCCCAAAAATAAATAATTTATGCAAATCATTGCAAATAGTTTTAGAAAGACATTCACAGACAATAGTTGACCTTATGGATCTACTCGTATGTTGGCCTATACATGTGTCATATATGGGGCTGCTCCCAAAAAACAAATGGGATAATTTTTTTTGCAGCAAAAAAAAATCAAATTTATAAAATAAAAGACATGGAAACAGGTCCATATACGAGTATGTTTACACTCTCTCACAATGGGAGATCGGCCATGTTTGACTGTAAATAGCTCCAATCAATTATGAATATGCCATTTATAAGTGTGGATTTTAATGGCCTTCGAGTGGGCTTTGTAATAATGTAAAATTATGTTGAGGTGGTTATTTGATCTGTTTTTTTTTGACTAATTGGCGGTTTTGTTTAGTTGTTTCGATTGCTTTTTGCATTGTGAAGTAATTAGGGGTAAAAGGCAAACTTGATTTTGTTTCAAAGAAATCCCAAACTAAGGGGGCATTTAGTTCACCAAAAGTGATGTAAATTAGGTATCAAATTTAACCATAAAATAAATGTTATGATTGCGAAAGTATGCAATAGCAGCACAAAGTTATTGATAGGCTAAAATGGTACATATCAATACAACAATGACTTAGTATCACGACTTGCATTTTAATTGCAAAATAATAAAAAGTTTGCCATTTTTGAATGCATGAATTTGTTAAGGGCCTAACATAAGTCATTGTGTCCAATTTCAGAGAAATCGGATTATAAATGTGCCTTTTATGGGGCCAAGACTTTAAATAAAGAAATCGGTCTATATGGCAGCTATATCCAAATCTGAACCGATCTGGGCCAAATTGAAGAGGACTGTCGAAGGGCCTAACACAACTCACTGTTGCAAATTTCGGCGAAATCTAATAATAAATGCGCTTTTTATGGGGCCAAGACTTTAAATCGAGAGATCGGTCTATATGACAGCTATATCAAAATCTGAACCGATCTGTGCCATATTCCGGAAAGATGTCGAGAAGCCTAACTTAACTCACTGTCCCAAATTTCGGCGAAATCGGACATTAAATGCGCCTTTTATGGCCTCAAAACCTTAAATCGAGAGTTCGGTCTATATGGCAGCTATATCCAAATCTGAACCGATCTGGGCCAAATTGAAGAAGGATGTCGAAGAGCCTTACACAACTCACTGTTCCAAATTTGGCCAAATTGGGCAATAAATGCGCCTTTTATGGGCCCAAAACCTTAAATCGAGAGATCGGTCTATATGGCAGCTATATCTAAATCTGAACCGATCTATGCCACATTCCAGAAAGATGTCGACAAGCCTTACTTAACTCCCTGTCCCAAATTTCGGCGATATCGAACAATAAATGCGCCTTTAATGGACCAAAAACCTTATATCGAGAGATCATTCTATATGGCAGCTATATCCAAATCTGGACCGATCTGAGTAAAAATTAAAGAAGAATGTTGAAGGGCCTAACACAACTATCTGTCTCAAATTTTGACGAAATTGGGCAATCAATGTGGCTTTTATGGGCCCAAAACCTTAAATCGGTCTATATGGCAGCTATATCCAAATCTGAACCGATCTGAGCCAAATTAAAGAAGAATGTTGAATGCTGTCCCAAATTTGGCCAAATTGGGCAATAAATGCGCCTTTTATGGACCCAAAACCTTAAATCGAGAGATCGGTCTATATGGCAGCTATATCTAAATCTGAACCGATCTATGCCATATTCCAGGAAGAATGCGTCTTTAATGGACCAAAAACCTTATATCGAGAGATCATTCTATATGGCATCTATATCAAAATCTGGACCGATCTGAGCAAAAATTAAAGAAGAATGTTGAAGAAATAAATAACTGTCTCAAATTTTGATAAAATTGGGCAATAAATGTGGCTTTTATGGGCCCTAAACCTTAAATCGAGAGATCGGTCTATATGACAGATATATCTAAAACTGAACCGATCTGAGCCAAATTGAAGAAGGATATCGAGTGGCCTATCACAATTCACTGACACAAATTTCAGCAAAATCGGATAATTAATGTGGCTTTTATGAGCTTCAGACCTTTAATCGTCACATCGGTCTATATGACAGATATATCTAAATACAGTCCGATCGGAGCCATATTTGGGGCAGATGTCGGGAGAACTAAGAAATCGGGTAATAAATAGAGCTTTTATGGGCTCAGACCCTTTATCGGTAGATCGGTCAATATCACAGCTATATCTGAATATAGTCCGATCTGAACCATATTTGGGTCCTATGTTAGGAGGGGTAAAACTACTCAATGCTTCAAATTTCAGCGAAATCGGTTAAAAAAAAACTTTTATGGGCTTTAGACCCTTTATCTAGAGATGGGTCTATATGCCAGCTATACCTAAACATAGTCCGATTTTATCCATATTTAGGTCAGATATCAGGAGGCTTAAAATAACCCTCTGTTTCAAATTTGAGCGAAATCGGTTTAACAAATAAAGCTTTTATGGGCTTTAGACCCTTTATCTGGAGATCGGTCTATATGGCAGCTATACCTAAATATAGTCCGATTTTATCCACATTTAGGTCAGATATCAGTAGGCTTAAAATAACTCTCTGTTTCAAATTTCAGCGAAATCGGGTTATAAATAAAACTTTTATGGGCATTAGACCCTTTATCGTGTATCAATCGGTCTTTATAGCAGCTATATCCAAAAATGGTCTGTTTTGGCCCAGAGGTGGTCAACGAAACACAAGACACACAGAAGACATAGAAGCCCTTTGTGTGGTGATTTCATTCGTTTTTGCTTGTCATCTCAGTGAGAGCAGAGTGCTAGCGGCACGGCACTGTTGATTTGTTGTTTGTGGATTAATTGCAGTCTGGAGTAACTTAGGTATAATGGTAGGTGCCTGCTAAACGAAAATATGAGTGTGTATGTGTAAGGTTAGGGTCGGTTTAAGTCTGCCCTCAGACTCACTTATCTGTTATCGTCCTTTGTGATATCACAAGAACAGAAGAAGGCGTCTTGCCTTCTTAAGGATGCTATTATCTTTTTGGCAACACTGGTTTAAACAGCTCATACACGTTTCGTGTACTGTTTCACTGTCAAACATCTTTAGTTTGGTCTATAATTTAACCATATATGGTCCTATAAACGAACAAAGCTTGCCACTTTTTGACTTTTGACTTTTTTTTATCAAAATGCGTGCTCTGAAAGTTCCTCGCGCGTTTCTTTCATTTTACGACGAAGCTCATTTTTGGCCCAATTGGTACGTAAATAGGCAGAACTGTTGATTTTTCAGTGAAGATCAGCCAAAGTGATTACAAGAACAACCAATGCATACAGAAAAAGTCACAGGTTGGTGCGGTTTATGGGCTGGTGGCATCATTGGGCCGTACTTCTTCAAAGATGATACGAATCGTATCGTAACTGTGATTGGTGAGCGCTATCGTGAGATGATATTCAACTTTTTTTTTCCCCAAAATGCAAGAGTTTGATCAATTGCATGACATGTGGTTTCAAAAAGATGGTGCCACAATGGACTTATCGAGAGGCGAATCCGGTGAACGTTTTATTTAATGTTCGGGATCGGTCAATTGGCCACCTACATCATGCGATTTGACGCCTTTAGACTATTTTTTGTGGGGCTATGTTAAAGTGCGCTTCAATTGACGCATTGGAAGACAATATTGAAGCATTTATTCGTGAGATACCGGCCGAAATGTTGGAAATTGGAAGAAAGTTCATCTCGCGTTTCTTTCATTTTAAGACGAAGCTCATTTTTGGTTCAATGGTTTCGTAATTAGACAGAATTAGCGATTTTTCAGTGAAGATCAGCCAAAAGCATTACAAGAACAACCAATGCATACAGAAAAAGTCATAGGTTGGTGCGGTTTATGGGCTGGTGGCATCATTGGGCCGTACTTCTTCAAAGATGATACGAATCGTATCGAAACTGTGATTGGTGAGCGCTATCGTGAGATGATATCCAACTTTTTTTTGCCCAAAATGCAAGAGTTTGATTTGCATGACATGTGGTTTCAAAAAGATGGTGCCACAATGGACTTATCGAGAGGCGAATTCGGCGAACGTTTTATTTAACGTTCGGGATCGGTCAATTGGCCACCTACATTTAACGTCTTTAGAATACTTTTTGTGGGGCTATGTTAAAGTGCGCTTCAATTGACGCATTGGAAGACAACATTGAGCAATTTATTCGTGCGATACTGGCCGAAATGTTGGAAATTGGAAGAAAGTTCATCTCGCGTTTCTTTCATTTCAAGACCAAGCTCATTTTTGGTCCAATTGGTATGTAAATAAGCAGAATTGTCGATTTTTCAGTGAAGGTCAGCCAAAATTATTACAAGAACAACCAATGCATACAGAAAAGTCATAGGTTGGCGCGGTTTATGGGCTGGTGGCATCATTGGGCCGTACTTCTTCAAAGATTATCGATTATCGATTTTTCAGTGAAGATCAGCCAAAAGCATTACAAGAACAACCAATGCATACAGAAAAAGTCGCAGGTTGTTGCGGTTTATGGTCTGGTGGGATCATTGAGCCGTACTTCTTCAAAGATGATGCGAATCGTATCGTAACTGTGAATGGTGAGCGCTATCGTGAGATGATATCCAACTTTTTTTTTTTTGGCCGAAATGCAAGAGTTTGACTTTTATTTCACGTTCGGGACCGGTCAATTGGCCACCTAGATCGTGAGATTTATCGTCTTTAGACTATTTTTTGTGGGGCTATGTTAAAGTGCGCTTCGTTAGATACCGGCCGAAATGATGGATATTGGATTAAGCGGATGGACCATTTGAGGCGCAGTCAGGGCCAACATTTGCTTGAAATAACCTTCAACAATGAAATTATATGGGCCGTACTTTCGATTCAAATAAAGATTTCATGCATTTTTCTGAATTTTATGTGTTTGTCTTTGAAAGTCTTTTCATTTTGGACAGCTCAACAACAAGTTTTCTAAGAAATGAGAGCCTAGATCGGAACTTCTTCTGACTGCCAGTGTAGGACATACACACAGCAGATGTTCTATAATCTCTTTTTCCTCGACGTCCACACAGCTTCTGAAGAAGTCGCTACATGCAACCTTCAGTCTGGCCTCTGTGTTGCAAGTTGCAAATTTTGCCCATTAACATTCCACTAAAGAACAGGGGCAAACTTTTCACATATCAATGAGTGCAGTCCGATTCCAGTTTAAGCTCAATGATGAGGGGCCTCCTTTTTATAGCCAAGTTCGAATGGCGTGCCGCAGTGCGACACCTCTTTGGTGAGAAATTTTACATGGCATAGTACCTGACAAATGTTGCCAGCATTAGGAGGGGAAAACTACCGCTTAAAATTTTTTCAAATGGTCTCGCCAGGATTCGAAATCAGGCGTTCAGCTTCATGGGCGGACATGCTAACCTCTGCGCTACGGTGGCGTCCTCTGTGTTACACTGTATTTATTCCCATTACACTTAAACATTAGCTGCTCGCTAGTGATGCCAAAAAAAGTCCCCTCTCTAGTTGACCTGCGACCTAGCAACATTGATAATGGCCGATCCAAAGCAATATGGTTTAATACCGCTTCTCTGGGTATTGTTATATTTTTGGGCTTTCATGCCTATTTTTTTTTTATTTTGCATTATAATTTCTTTGTTTGAAAAAGAAAAAAACAATGATAATATTGTGTCTGCCTCTGTTGGGGCGGTATATTTTGCGTGTTAGTTGGTTAATAACACACCGCGAATGGCTGAGTAGTTGCTTTGGATGGATGATTAACATAGTCGACCAGCAAAGAAACCAATACCCCACCTGAGATTGAATGAACGAGGTGGTGTAATGAATGCAATATGCATAAATTAGCCAAGACAAAGTCCAAGCCCCAAAACGAGCACCGCTACAAACCCCTTCACATATTTGCAGAACGTACAACAACAGACAAAAGAAATCCCGCATATCAGAGAAACAACATGTAAATTTTGTAATTGTTTTCAAAATGTTTTGGCATCGAACTCACAAAAAACAAAATGCCAAAAAAACAAACCTCTGGCTACCCCTTTTAAAAAGGTGTAATTGGTGAAAATCGCAGCAAGTATTCGTGGACAAAAAATAATGGCCCAACACAATAAAAATTAAACTTCCATAAATTACATATTGCCTGCCTGCCTACATGCCACCAAGAGACCCTATGGCAAAAGTAGTCTCCCACCCCCCCTCAGTCAGCGATAATAAATTCAAAGTCAATGTCATTCGACACCAACAAACCAAATTGACTTGGGCAAATAACATCACGACACTGTCACACACCGCACATGGCAAAGCCACAATCGCAGTTCCCCAAAATCATTTGGAGATCATTGAGCCGGTGAATTGTATGGAAATAATGAATGAATTTGCTGAAGATGAAATTTGTATGATGTTGGGGGGGAGGGGGGCCAACGGCACCAATAACACCCAGGCTACATACTACTTGTGTGTTCAAACACAAGAGTTAGTTGCAAACTCACGATTTTCAAACATCAGCTGCGTTTTTTTTTCAGTTAATATTTTTTTTTTTTATTATTATTATTTAATTTATTGCAGGGGAAAGAGGATGTGTGTTAGATTTGCATATATGAAATTGTAGATACAAAGCAATCTTTTATTTATTCATTACTTTCAATTTTAGTTTATAATTTTCTAAAATGCCAAACCAGTTATAAATTCATCTGTAAACGATAATTCTGATCACAGAGATAAGTTCCCTGTGCATTCCTAGCAACGAGAATTATACAATGGCAGCGCATCATTGAATGTGCGAAATCCGAAAAAATATTTACAAAATATTTACAACTGAAATTTAAACTTTTTGTATCTTAAGTTATACAAGCATTGGGTTGCCCAAAAAGTAATTGCGGATTTTTTTTAAAGAAAGTAAATTCATTTTTTATAAAACTTAGATTGAACCGTAATCAAATATACTTTTTTTACACTTTTTTTCTAAAGCAAGCTAAAAGTAACAGCTGATAACTGACAGAAGAAAGAATGCAATTACAGAGTCACAAGCTGTGAGAAAATTTGTCTACGCCGACTATATGAAAAATCCGCAACTACTTTTTGGGCAACGCAATAGAAAGGCTTAAAGTTCGGCCGGCCGAACTTTGGATACCCACCACCTCGGCTATATATATGTAAATCACCTTTCATCAAAATCCAGTAAAATATGCATACCTTATGCCCTATAGCAGCTATATCGAAATAAGTTCCAATTTGGACCAAATACTAATACTACTACTAGTCATTGTTCAATTGTGTATAACAAAATATTGGTTTTTTAGTAGATATACCTACAAATAATCGGATCTGAACCATATACAACACGGAAGTCGACGAGCCTAACATAAGTCATTGTGTCCAATTTCAGTGAAATCGGATTATGAATGGGCCTTTTATGGGCCCAAAATCTTAAATCGAGAGATGGACTATATGGCAGCTATATCCAAATCTGGACCGATCTCAGCGAAATTGAAGAAGGGTGTTGAAGAGCCTATCACAACTCACTGTCCCAAATTTTGTCAAAATCGGACAATAAATGCGCCTTTTATGGGCCCAAAACCTGAAATGGAGAGATCAGTCTAGGTGGCAGCTATATTCAAATTTTGCCCTATCTAAGCCAAATTGAAGATGAATGTCGACAAGCCTAACGCAACTCACTGTCCCAAATTTCAGCACAATCGGATAATAAATGCGCCTTTTATGGGCCTAGGACCATAAATCGGCGGATCGGTCTATATGACAGCTATATTCAAATCTGGACCGATCTGAGGCAAATTAACGAAGGATGTCGAAGGGCCTAACACAACTTACTGTCTCAAATGTCAGCAAAATCACATAATAAATCCGCCTTTTATGGGCCTAAGACCCTAAATCGGAGGATCGGTCTATATGTCAGCTATATCAAAATCTTGACCAATCTGGGCCAAATTGACGAAGGATGTCGACAGACCTAACGCAACCCACTGTCCCAAATTTCAGCAAAATCGGATAATAAATGTGGCTTTTATGGGCCTAAGACCCTAAATCGGCGGATCGGTCTATACGACAGCTATATCCAAAACTGGACCGATCTGGGCCAAATTGAAGACGGCTGTCGAAGGGCCTAACACAACTCACTGTCCCACATTTCGATGACATCGGAATATAAATGCGCATTTTTTGGGCCCAAAGCTTAAATTAAGAGATCGGTCTATATGGCAGCTATATTCAAATCTGGGCCGATCTGGGCCAAACTGAAAAAGGATGTCGAAGGGCCTAACGCAACTCACTGTCTCAGATTTCGGCGACATCGGACAATAATGCGCCTTTTTTGGGTCCAAAACCTTAAATCGAGAGATCGGTCTATATGACAGCTATATCCAAATCTGGACCGATCTAAGCCAAATTGAAGATTAATGTCGAAGGGTCTAACACAACTCACTGTCCCGAATTTCAGCATAATCGGATAATAAATGCGCCTTTTATGGGCCTAAGACCCTAAATCGGCGGATCGGTCTATATGGCAGCTATATCCAAATCTGAACCGATTTGGGCCAAATTGAAAAAGGATGTCGACAGACCTAACGCAACTCACTGTCCCACATTTCGGCAACATCGGACAATAAATGCGCCTTTTTTTGGGTTCAAAACCTTAAATAGCGAGATTGGTCTATATGGCAGCTAATTTCAAATCTGGACCGATCTGGGCCAAATTGAAAAAGGATAACGAAGGGCCTAACAGAACTCACTATGGCAAATTTCAGCAAAATCGGATAATATATATGGCTTTTATGGGCCTAAGACCCTAAATCGGCGAATCGGTCTATATGACAGCTATAGCCAAATCTGGACCGATCTGGAATAAATTGAAAAAGGATATCGAAGGGCCTAACACAACTCACTGTCCCAGATTTCGGCGACATCGGACAATAAATGCACCTTTTTTGGGTCCAAAACCTTAAACCGAGATATCGGTTTATATGACAGCCATATCCAAATCTGGACCGATCTCTGCCAAATTGAAGAAGGATATCGGAGGGCCTAACACAACTCGCTGTCCCAAATTTCGGCAAAATCGGATAATATATATGGCTTTTATGGGCCTCAGACCCTATGGGCCTAAGACCCTAAATTTTGATGAAATTTTCGACATTCCTCGTTAATCTTGCCCAGATCGGTTCGGATTTGGTTATAGCTCCATATAGACCGATTTCTCGATTTATGGTCTTGGCCCCATAAAAGGCGCATTTATTATCCGATGTCGCCGAAATTTGGGACAGTGAGTTGTGTTAGGCCCTTCGACATCCTTCGTTAATGTGGCTCAGATCGGTCCAGCTTTAGTTATAGCTGCTATATAGACCGGTCCTCCGATTTGGGGTCTTAGGTCCATAAAAGGCACATTTGTTGTCTGATTTTGCCAAAATTTGGGACAGTGAGTTGGGTTAGGCCCTTCGACATCCTTCGTCAATTTGGCTCAGATCGGTCTAGATTTGGATATAGTTGCCATATAGAACGATCCTCCGATTTCGGGTCTTAGGCCTATAAAAACCACATTTATTTTCCGGTTTTGCTGAAATTTGGGACAGTGAGTTGTTTTATGCCCTTCGACAAATTTGGATATAGCTGCTATATTGACCGATCCTCCGATTTATGGTATTAGGCCCATAAAAGCCACATTTATTATCCGATTTTGCCAAAATTTGGGACAGAGAGTTGTGTTAGGCCCTTCGATATCCTTCTTCAATTTGGACCAGATCGGTTCAGATTTGGAAGTAGCTGCCATATAGACCGGTCCTCCGATTTAGGGTCTTAGGCCTATATAAGCCACATTTATTATACGATTTTGCTGAAATTTGGGGCAGTAAATTCTGTTAGGCCCTTCGACATCCTTCAGCAATTTGGCCCTGATCGGTCCAGATTTGGATATAGCTGCCATATAGACCGATCTCTCAATTTAAAGTTTTGGGCCCATAAAAGGCGCATTTATTGTCCGATGACCGATAGACCGATATCTCGATTTAAGGTCTCAGCCCCATAAAAGAGGCTGAAATTTGACACAGTCTCTTGGTGGGCTTTTCAACACCCGTATCTTATATGGTTCAGTTCGGTTTATTTTTAGATATATCTACTAAAACGACCAATATTTTGCTATAATGTAATTACTGCTCAGCGTAAGACTAGCATGTTTATGTTTTTATTAGCAAGATGTTTAAAAATATAACACTCAATATTTCTCATCAATCCTTTTAATGTGTCTTGGTTGACATGTTATTTGTCAAAGCAATTACCAATAGACAATAAAATTGTAGCCCTTTATTCACAAACCAGTTAGGGCTTTAGCCCAACGCCTACCTGAAAGCCTTTGATTAGTCTACGCTATCACTATCTTAGTTAACAATAAAAGATGTATCAATTTTGAGGCGAGAAAAAAACCCAAAAACTAGCGTCCCTTCATTTCTTAGAAAAAAATATCGTCGAATTTGTTATCTCTCTTTTTTTTTTCGATTGGTATGCATTAATTTTGTTATGAGGTCAATTTGTTAACGAAACCCAGAAGAGAGATTTGTTACAATTTAGTACGGAAACCATTGACAGCAGTTGTCAATTCAAACGCATTTGGCTATTTATTCACTTCCCTGAGTTTTGCAACTGAATAAAAAAATTCAAAAGCGAGATAAAAAAAAACACACACACACACATCTGGAGGTGCCGCACAGCAGTAGGTTGGTCAAAACGATTGAACTGATGGATAGTTGGTTGAATGGCGGGCTTGGTGTTTGTCGGTTTAGTTTATTTTTTGTTGATTTGAATATACAAAAAAAAAAAGAGTTGAATCTTAACACATTGGAATCTCCCCCAACTCAATGAACGATGACATGCCAACAAAGAAATGCCTTTTTAAAAACTCATCTATCGTGAGATTTGCATGGCTAAAGGCAATCTCGTTGTTTTGGATTGATCTGATTTTGTGATGCTGTGTTGGGCGTCAAGTCCAGATGGGTTGGCAGGGCAATAGTTGAGATGGGGTGGATATTTTTTGATATCTCTTCATAGAGTAGTTTCAAGTATTTTTGTAGCTGACTAGCCATTGATAGAAATTCGCTTCATGCCTTTTGCATTGGTACGCTAAGAGTAATTGTTCAAGTTCATTTGCTTGTAGAATGGAAGGAATGTTTTAATTCGATAATAATTTCGAAATTTTCAAATGAGGTCATATAAATCATGATTTTTGTTTTTATTTTTGTTATGCAGCTTTGTTTAATGTTTTTCAGTCTGCCTTTGGTTTCGGTTTTCGCAATTAATGTTCAATATGGGCCAAAAGGTTAATCAAACGAAAGCTACAATTTCGGTTAGAACTCTAAAATCCAATCCTTCGTTGTTTTTATGCTGCCATTCATTTCGCAATGAATTGAAACGATCATGGTTCATGACCATGATTATTTTTTAAGTAGACTGAAGCCAAGAATTTCCAAAGAATGCCAAATGAAATTAGAGAACCCACAAAGAAAAAAACACGGCCAATGATAAATGGCATTTTTATTGGGTGAAATTTGTGAGTACACTTCAAACCTAAATTAGCTTTTCGGGGCAATGAAATGCTTAATTGGTGTATAATGAAGTGTGTTAAATTAGATGTGTAATTTATTAAATATTTCATAGTCTCTGTGGCAGCATGTGTGTGTGTGGAGTCATTTATCACTTAAATATGTTTGACTTTGTGCTAGACTTAACCACAAACCACTAAACTATGCAATTTGTTTGAAGCTTTTCATTAAACTGAATGCACTTGGCTAAGAGTGTTTTGTTTTAAAATGATCTTAATGCCTTTTAATTTAATAGTTTCCTTTATGGCTAGGATTTCCTTTGTGTGATTGAAAAAAACAAAGCAAAACAAAAGACTTAAGAAACGAACTCGATTTGGAATTATTTCATCTCAGCATAAAATATGACCTCTGTGGTTAAGTGGCTTATGACTAAACATAAAAGCAATGCATTTGCACCTTGGTACATACAATCAACTATGTTAGGTTAGCTATGCCTGGATGCCAGAGTATTATATATGAGAGCAGAACCTTTAAGTCACTTATGCTCCACTGGCTATGATGGATATTTTACGGTCCATTCACACTGATAGAATGCATAAAGTTTAAAAGTATTTCAACTAAAGGGAAATGCCTTGTCCAAAGCATATAAATGTCATGGAGAGCTTAGAAGCTAGTTTTTTTTCCAAAAAAAAAATTCCACAAATATTGGGTTGCCCAAAAAGTAATTGCGGATTTTTTAAAAGAAAGTAAATGAATTTTTAATTTAATTTTAATTTAATTTAATGAACTTTAATCAAATATACTTTTTTTACACTTTTTTTCTAAAGCAAGCTAAAAGTAACAGCTGATAACTGAATGCAATTACAGAGTCACAAGCCGACTATATGAAAAATCCGCAATTACTTTTTGGGCAACCCATATTGGGTTTTATTTATTTTGTATAAAAAATTTTTTCAATAGAACATCATCAAAAAGTCACATCGAGGGGGCTTTTAACAATGTGCGGACCGATACACTGATCCAATCCTTCGACCAGTACCCGGTCCTTAGAGACTGGATAAACCATATGCTAAGGAACAGGTGGATAAAAATGTGTGTCCCATGGAATAAATATAAGGGAGAAAGTGGCACAGGGCACGCCACAGGGGGGCATTTTATCGCCACTCCTATGCCCGCCACAGGTGGGCATTTTATCGCCACTCCTATGGATGACCATCATAAATGACCTATGACCTACGGATGCTGACTGAGAAGGGATTTGAACCCATCTGCTGCGCAGACGATGTTATAATACTTCTAAGGAGTAAGGATCCGAACCAGCTATGCAGTAGGGCCGAAAGGGTCTTGCATATGGCATATGACTGGGCTAGACTCAGAGGTCCCACGACGAAGACGAAGGTGGGCCAATTTAACGCACCACGTTTCCTCAATAAGACGATTTCGATATCTGATAAGATCAAATACTTAGGTGTGATCTTGGACCGAGAAGGTTCACAGATGTTGGACACTATGTAGATGGGCTTTAGGCACGAAATGGGGCCTGAATCCGAGGATAGTCCACTGGTTCTACAGGAGCGAGATGGGACCAATACTTACTTCAGTACTTGCCTCAGTAGTTTGGTGGAGTGCTATGGAGAAAAAGTGCAACGTAGGGACCATACAACAGGTTTAGAGAACATGTTGTCTTGGCATAGGCGGAGTGTTGAGGACCACGCCCACTAGGACACTGAAGACTATTCTAGATATCCGACCCATTGGCATACAGATTAGGTGTGAGGCAGCCACTTCGGCTATGAGACTTAAGGCGTTGGGAGAATGGATTGAGGATGGGAGCAGCTCATACCATCGCGGTATAATCGAGGCGATGATAGAAAACCTGGAAGGAAGGCAAGAGGTTTCCGATCGGATACCTAAGATGAAGCTTGAAGTCGAGTTCGAGGCACTGCTACCATCGGCACAGTCTTGGATTGACGGAACCCTAGTATTGCCATCTGCAAGATCATGTCACACTGATGGATCAAAGCAAGAGGACAGAGTGGGCCTGTGGGTTTACATTGAGAACCTAGTGACTGAGCCTGTTTTAGACTGCTTGACCAGCCCAAAACCTTAAATCCAGAGATCGGTCTAAAGTTCCTAGACCGTCTGGGCCAAATTTAAGAAAAATTTCGAAGGGTCTAACACAACTCATTGTCCTAAATTTCAGCAAAATCGGATAATAAATGTCGCTTTTATGAGCCTAAGACCCTAAATCGGCGGATCGATAGGATACCTGGAAGGTAGGGAAGAGGTTTCCGATCGAATACCTACGATGACGCTTGAAGTCGAGTGCGAGGCACTGCTGCCATCGGCACAATCTCAGATTGACTGAACCCTTTTATTGCCATCTGGAAGATCATGTTACACGGTTGGATCCAATTTAGAGAACAGAGTGGGCCTGGGGGTCTACATTGAGAACCCGGGGACTGAGATCTGTTTTAGACTGCCTGACCATAATACGGACCTGCAGGCGGAGATCCGGGCGATCACGAAATGCCTGAAGTGGTGTGGTGCTAACGCCATCGAGTGTGAATATCTTTGCAAATTTTCCCCATGAACATTCCACTAAGGAGCAGGGGCAAACTTCTCACATATCAATGAGTGCAGTCCGATTCAAGTTTTAAGCTCAATAATAAGGGGCCTCCTTTTTATAGCCGAGTCCGAACGGTGTGCCGCAGGCGTTCTCTCTTCGGAGAGAAGTTTTACATGGTGTTGTACCTCACAAATGTTTCCAGCATTAGGAGGGGAAAACCACCGTTGAAAATTTTTTCTAATGGTCTCGCCAGAATTCGAACCCCGGCGTTCAGCGTCATAGGCGAACATGCTAACCTCTGCGCTATGGTGGCCTGTGAACATCTTTACCGACAGTAAAATTGCCTAACAACCAGGACGGTAAGGTCACGAACAGTCTTGCAGTGTAAGACGGAGATTAACGCCTTCTCCGAGGATGGCAAAATCCGCATCGTTTGGATGCCGGACCACAACGGAGTAAGGGGGAGTGAAAGGACAAACGATTTGGCGGTGAAGGCCAGAGAACTGCCGTCAATAATCATGGTTAACCCGAAGCCTTTCGGGTCGACGCAGTTCGAGTTATGGGAGTGGGCGACGAATGCGCATGCAACATTGTGGAACAGCGAAACGGTCGGTAGGACAGCGAAAATACTATGGGGGTGATCCAGATCGTGAGAATATGAGGCTATTGCTGAAAGGAAGCAAGAAGAAGGTCAGTATAGCTATGGGTATCATAACGGGACACAAAGAACTACGAGCTCACTTATGTAAAATCGGTGCGGCAAATGATAGCATGTGTAGGGCATGCGGGGAAGTTGAGGAGACCTTGTAGCATTTCCTTTGTCACTGCCCGGCTTTCGCGTTTAACAGGTACCGGCACTTAGGTGGAGACACAATACCAGACAGGAACCAACTTTGGGGAGTGGTATTGAAAACAATTAAGGATATTGTAAGAAGCACGTAATTCCTAACATAAGATTTTCTTTTTAGAGGTTACTTCATAGTTTTTAGAGCTCACAACAAGCCGATTACTGGCATAGGTGTATGTCCATAGTGGCATGGGGCGGATTAATATCTTCACCCTCTTTTCAACTTCATCTAACCTAACCTATATGGACTACATCATGTGGACTATAAACAAAATGATCGAAGAACTTTATTGCAATGGTAAAGTAAAGGCAGAAGATACCACAACACAACCAACGATCTTCGCCTTAACATTCGAAAAAACATACTTTTTAAATACGAAAAAAAAATAACACCTCCTATGCTGTTTTAGAGGTGGTTACACTTGTTTTATTTCTAAATAAAATTTGTACAAAAACATTATGATAAAACTTTAAAATAATAGTCTGCTCATATTCATAACATTAGAATGTTCCATTGTGTGTGGGTATTCATGCAACAAGTTAAGTTGTTGCATTGTTGTTAATGCCATGTGGCGGAAGTTTTTTTTTCGACACTTTCAATTTCAAATTCATGGTGTCTGTGTGTTTATGTAAACACACTTTACAGTTCGTATTTACAACCTTCGAAAAACATGCCATTATCACCGACACACTGCCATACTGCCACATGGAATTACATCATGTGGAGAATCCACTTATAATTACCAATGGTAAGTGCCACTCATTGGATTACTACGGCTGACTTCACAAAAGAACAGACACGGATGAGAACAGTTGGAGATGGCCAAATTTGTTGTTAACATTGTCGGAATGACTGTTCGTTTTGGTAAATTGTTAATGTTGTTAAATACTTAGGAAGCCCCCAGGTACCGGCATCTCTACGGCTTAATGGGCGGTGTGGCGCATGCGCTTCTTTGTTTGAAATGATGCGTAAAGGCGAATGGGTAAACAAGAATAAGAGTGGGATACAGCTTTTGAAAGAAAATTCAAATAAACAGAAATAAAATAAAATAAAATAAAATAAAATAAAATAAAATAAAATAAAATAAAATAAAATAAAATAAAATAAAATAAAATAAAATAAAATAAAATAAAATAAAATAAAATAAAATAAAATAAAATAAAATAAAATAAAATAAAATAAAATAAAATAAAATAAAATAAAATAAAATAAAATAAAATAAAATAAAATAAAATAAAGTAAAATAAAATAAAATAAAATAAAATAAAATAAAATAAAATAAAATAAAATAAAAAAAAATAAAATAAAATAAAATAAAATAAAATAAAACAAAACAAAATAAAATAAAATAAAATAAAATAAAATAAAATAAAATAAAAATAAAACAAGTAAAAGCGTGTTAAGTTTGGCCGGGCCGAATCTTATATACCCTCCACCATGGATCGCATTTGTCGAGTTCTTTTCCCGGCATCTCTTCTTTGGCAAAACAGGATATAAGAAAAGATATGCTCTGCTATTAGAGCGATATCAAGATATGGTCCGGTTTGGACCACAATTAAATTATATTTTGGAGACCTGTATAAAATGTCAGCCAATGCGAATAAGAATTGCGCGGTTTGGGGACTCAAGAATTAAAATAGAGAGATCGATTTATATGGGCGCTGTATCGGGCTATAGACCGATTCAGACCATAAGAAACACGAATGTTGATGGTCATGAGAGAATCCGTCGTACATAATTTCAGGCAAATCGGATAATAATTGCGCCCTCTAGAGGCTCAAGAAGTCAAGACCCAAGATCGGTTTATATGACAGCTATATCAGGTTATGGACCGATTTGAACCATACTTGGCACAGTTGTTGGATATCATGACAAAACACGTCGTGCGAAATTTCATTCTAATCGGATAAAAATTGAGCACTCTAGAGGTTCAAGAAGTCAAGACCCAAGATCGGTTTATATGGCAGCTATATCAGGTTATTAACCGATTTGAACCATACCTGGCACAGTTGTTGGATATCATAAAAAAACACGTCGT
The DNA here is from genome assembly GCF_963082655.1 of Stomoxys calcitrans. NCBI lineage: Eukaryota > Metazoa > Arthropoda > Insecta > Diptera > Muscidae > Stomoxys > Stomoxys calcitrans. Next base: position 257,849,237 of record NC_081552.1, on the reverse strand, counting down.
GCGAAATTTCATTCTAATCGGATAAGAATTGCGCCCTCAAGAGGCTCAAGAAGTCAACACCCCAGATCGGTTTAATGGCAGCTATATCAGGTTATGAACCGATTTGAACCATACTCGGCAAAGTTGTTGGATATCATAAAAAAACACGTCGTGCGAAATTTCATTCTAATCGGATAAGAATTGAGCACTCTAGAGGCTCAAGAAGTCAAGACCCCAGATCGGTTTATATGGCAGCTATGTCAAAACATGGACCGATATGGCCCATTTACAATCCCAGCCGACCTACACCAATAAGAAGTATTTGTACAAAATTTCAAGCGGCTAGCTTTACTCCTTCGGAAGTTAGCGTGCTTTCGACAGACAGACAGACGGACGGCTCAGATCGGTGCAAATTTGGTTATAGCTGCCATATGGACCGATCTCTCGATTTAAGGTCTTGGGCTTATAAAAGGCGAATTTATTGTCAGAGTTTGCCATAATTTGAGACAGTGAGTTGTGTTAGGCCAGTCGACATCCTTCTTCTATTTGGCCCAGATCGGCCTAGATTTGGTTATAGCTGCCATATAGACCGATCTCTCGATTTAGGGTCTTAGGCCCATAAAAGCCACATTTATTGTCCGCTTTTGCCGAAATTTGAGACAGTGACTTGCGTTAGGCTCTTCGACATCCTTCTTCAATTTGGCCCAGATCGGTCCAGATTTGGATATAGCTGCCATATAGACCGATCTTTCGATTGAAGGTCTTGGGCTTATAAAAGGCGAATTTATTGTCAGATTTTGCCAAAATTTGGGACAGTGAGTTGTGTTAGGCCAGTCGATATCCTTCTTCTATTTGGCTCAGATTGGTTCAGATTTGGATATAGCTGCCATAAAGACCGATCTATCGATTTAATGTTTTGGGCCCATAAAAGGCGCATTTATTGTCCGATGTCGCCGAAATTTATGAAAGTGACTTGCGTTAGGCTCTACGACATACTTCTGCAATATGGCACAGATCGGTTCAGATTTGGATATAGCTGCCATATAGACCGATCCGCCGATTTTGCGTCTTAGGCCCATAAAAGGCGAATTTATTGGCCAATTTTGCCCAAATTTGGGATAGTGAGTTAAGTAAGGCCCTTCGACATTATTCTTCAATTTGGGTTAGGTCGGTTCATAGTTGGATATAGCTGCAAGATTCATGCTTGCCGAAAATGGGTTAGTTTGGGTTGTGGTTTTCTCGATATCATTTGGGAAAACAAACAAAAGTTCTCTTTGCACTACATATGCCATGGCGCATAAAATATGAAAAATGAGATTTCATTAAAAACTAGTAAGTGAGGGCCATACAAATTATGTAACAATACAAATATGGGACAAAAATGTGAACAAAAGTAGCCAAACAATGCCTTGGCAAAGTTACTTGGCTATTGTTGGTCATACAAAAAAAAAAATAAATTTGCGCTTGCGCATTGCTCACCAAGTTTTCACATTGCAGCAGCTATTGTTGTTCATGGCATTTATTCTAATTAACATGAATACAAATTAAATTAATTTTTGAGAAAACAAAACGCACAGGCTACAATGAATGTAATTTGTTAATTTTTCATTAGCAATTCAGCGTTGGGGCAACACATGCCTAGAGGTCATTTCATTCAGGCATTGTTAGCATGCATGAGTCCCAAAACATGATTTTCTATGGGATACAAATTAAAAAAAAAGAAGTAAAAAGATAGAAAATTAAATAAATCGCTTAGATATAAAAATTGCCTTTGAAATTGTTTCCAACACTTTGAAAATTGGAAAATAAACCCGGCCATATTATTTTTACTCTACCATAAGGTGTTGGTGTTTCTTTTACATTCTAATTCCGTATTCTACTCCCTTATCTTTTCAATATATCACAAATTGCCCTCGTATACCACCTCAATAAAATATTGCTGATGGACATAACCAGGCCTTTACTCAATACTGGCACATCCACTGACAATTATTTAGGTTTAGCTGTTGCCGCTGGTACTGCCACCGCAAACTGCCACTGTATGGCTGTTGCTGCTGGTTAGGCCACTGCGATGGCTTTGTAGATTTTGAAATACGTCCAATGCCCGGGTGGCGTTTAAAAGTGGCTCAATGCGTGCGTGAATTTTGTTTTCTGTAGTATTTTGCAGAAATCCCAACCGAAAAAGAGAGTGAAAGTGCAGGTGGTGCATGGCAGCGGTAATGGATTGGAGTAGCAAACGACTCATGCCGGCTCCCAAGTACAAGCCACTCACCATATAATGACCATTTAAAAATGTATAAACTGGTGTTTGGTATTGCACAAATGCATCGCAATAAACAACAATTTCTTGATGAAATGAAACCGCATGGAAATAAACTTGAAGCCCATTGTCAATAAAAGAAGAAGAAACCAAAAATGAGAGCCAAAAGTAATCACAAAGGAGGGCGTTAAAACCCAGGAGACGTGTTATGATGACAATGATGATAAAATATATGGTCGGAGATAGCCTTTAAATGAACGTTTTTGAATTTACAACAAAGGCGGAGAAGAAGTTGTAATGAAAACGAGTAAGAAAAGGCAAAAGTCGGGCGGAGCCGACTATATAATACCCTACACCTTCCCTACAATTATAAAGTCGGGCAATATATAAATACACATGTATGTGAGGGCTATATCTAAATCGGAACCGATTTTCAAACAGATCGTTTGGAAATTCTTGCTACTACCGCCATATATAAGTGCAAATCCGGCAATAAATATGTATGGGTGCTACATCCAAATTTGAGCCGATTTTGATGAAGATGAAATCCAGAAATGTTAAGATAAGTAACAAAATAATAAGTGCCAAATTTTATGCAGGTGCCAAATTTTGTGCAGATCGGTTGACAATTGGAGCTTCTACGGCCATTGAAGTGCAAATCGGGCGCTACATTTATACATGAGCTATATCTAAATCTGAACCGATTTTGATGAAATTTTGCAGTTATGTTAATATTAGTAACGGAACAGTAGGTTGCAAATTTTGTGCAGATCGGTTGAAAATTGTAGCAACTACGGCCACAAAGTGCAAATCGGGCGATACATATATATCGGAGTTATATCTTAATCTGAACCGATCTTTATGAAATTTTGCACACATATGTAGACGTCAAATAAAACATCCCATGCCAAACTTTTTAAAAATCGGGTGAAAATTGTGGCTTCTACAGCCTTAAAAGTCTATATCGGATGAAAGATATATATGGGAGCTATATCTAAATCTGAACCGATTTTCATGAAATTTTTCACACATATTAGAGCATCAAATAAATCACCTCGCGCAAAATATTGTAAAGATCGGACCAAAACTGTGGCTTCTACAGCCTTAAACGGCCATATCGGATGAAAGATATATATGGGAGCTATATCTAAATCTGAACCGATTTTCATCAAATTTTTCACACATATTAGAGCTTCAAATAAATCACCTCGCGCAAAATATTGTAAAGATCGGACTAAAACTGTGGCTTCTACAGCCTTAAAAGTCTATATCGGATGAAATATATATATGGGAGCTATATCTAAATCTGAACCGATTTTCATGAAATTTTTGACACATATTAGGGCATCAAATAAATCACCTCGCGCAAAATATTGTAAAGATCGGACCAAAACTGTGGCTTCTACAGCCTTAAAAGTCTATATCGGATGAAATATATATAAGGAAGCTTTATCTAAATCTGAACCGATTTTTATGAAATTTTTCACACATATTAGGGCATCAAATAAATCACCTCGCGCAAAATATTGTAGAGATCGGACCAAAACTGTGGCTTCTACAGCCTTAAAAGTCAATATCGGATGAAAGATATATATGGGAGCTATATCTAAATCTTTACCGATTTTTATGAAATTGTTCACACATATTAGGGCATCAAATAAATTACCTCGCGCAAAATATTCTAGAGATCGGACCAAAACTGTGGCTTCTACAGCCTTAAAAGTCTATATCGGATGAAAGATATATATGGGAGCTATATCTATATCTGAACCGATTTTCATGAAATTTTTCACACATATAAGGACATCAAATAAATCACCTCGCGCAAAATATTGTAAAGATCGGATCAAAACTTTGGCTTCTACAGCCTTAAAAGTCTATATCGGTTGAAAGATATATATGGGACCTATATCTAAATCTAAACCGATTTTCATGAAAGTTTTCACAAATATCATCTCGCGCAAAATATTGTTAAGATTGGACCAAAACTGTGGCTCCTACAGCCTTAAACGGCCATATCGGATGAAAGATATATATGGGAGCTATATCTAAATCTGAACCGATTTTCATGAAATTTTGCACTCCTATGTAGACCTCAAATAAAATACCCGATGCCAAATTTTGTAAAGATCGGACGAAAATTGTGGCTTCTACCGCTTCAAGAAGCCATATCAGATGAAAGATATATATGGGAGCTATATCTAAATCTGAACCGATTTTTTTCAAAATCAATAGCGTTTTTCCTTGGGCCAAAAGAGTGACATGCGCAAAATTTCGTGACAATCGGACAACAAATACGACCTGCACTTGAATTACAAGAATGCATGGACTCACAGACGGATAGAGGGACAGACGGACATGGCTAAAACGAATCAGTGATGTGATTCTGAGTCGATTCGTATACTTATCAATGGGTCTAGCTCTTCTCCTTCTTAGCGTTGCAAACAAATGCACAAATCCATAATTCCCTGAACCACAGTGGTGGTGTAGGGTATAAAGAGAGCATTAATAATTAAGGGAAATTATTCGAATAATAATACGAAGATATTGACGCTTTGTAAGGGATGGTCAATTTGATGGGTGAGGTAGGGGCATCTCTTAACCCTATTTGTAACGGCTGTTGGAGGTCATGAATGATCTTTACGTTGTTGTTGTTGTAACCACATTTCCATGTAAAGGTGGCGATCCTCGTCAAGCTCCTGTGGGTGAGCAAGCTCGTTTCGGACCGATCGCTACGGGAACAGGTTGGCCATTGGTTATTTAAAGGCGCCAATAACTCGCCTTGTCATATCGAGCATCATAGGCACATTGTATTGGGTTGCCCAAAAAGTAATTGTGGATTTTTTAAAAGAAAGTAAATGCATTTTTAATAAAACTTAGAATGAACTTTAATCAAATATACTTTTTTTACACTTTTTTTCTAAAGCAAGCTAAAAGTAACAGCAGATAAATTACGGAAAATAGAATGCAATTACAGAGTCACAAGCTGTGAAAAAATTTGTCAACGCCGACTATATGAAAAATCCGCAATTACTTTTTGGGGAACCCAATATTTGTGCTAGAGCCAGTGCCACCCGACCTCTCACTGAGACTCTCCACTCGATTCCGCTGATTGTCCGCGACTGCAAATACAGCTACTCTGTATGGAGCATTCCACTATCCGTAACCTGTGGACGCGCCCGGTAGCTCGCAGCTAAGCTTCTCGTGACAGCAATGAACACCACACATATCGGAATTCAATGTTCCAACTTGTGTTATGCTCACAGCTATCCCGTGCCGGGAAAAATGGGCCAGCGGAACTTTGTCTGTGCCTATTACGGTCTGTATGTGATTCCAACCTTGTTGAGGGGAGTGCTAACTAGCTCTCCCCAGGCCCACTCTGTCCTCTGGTTTTGATCCATCCGTGTAACATGATCTTCCAGATGGCAATACTAGGGTTCCGTCAATCCCAGACTGTGCCGATGGCAGCAGTGCTTCGCACCCGACTTCAAGGTTCATTTCAGGTTTCCGATCGGAAGCCTCTTCCCTTCCTTCCAGGTTTCCTATCGTCGCCTCGATTGTACCGCGATGGTATGAGCTGCTCCCATCCTCAATCCATTCTCCCATCGCCTTAACTCTCATAGTGTTACGTTATCAATGGGTCTAATATGTAGAATAGTCTCCAGTGACCTCATCGCTCCGCCTAGGCCAAGACAACATGTTCTCTGAACCTGTTGCATAGTCCTTATGTTGCACTTTTTCTCCATAGCAGCCATAGCACCAAACTACTGAGGCCTAAGTAAGTATTGATCTAATCTCGCCACAGAAGAACCAGTGAACTATCCTCGGATTCGAGCCTACGATCCGTCTACATAGTGCCCAACATCTGTGAGTCTTCTCAGTACGCTCCTGAATGTGACACTTCCAATTCAGTTTCCTGTTCAAGATCACACCTAAGTATTTGACCTTGTCAGATATCGAAATCGTCTTATTGAGGAAACGTGGTGCGTTAAATTGACCCACCTTCGTCTTCCTCATGAACAGGCATATTTCAGTCTTCTATGGGTTAACATTGAGACCTCTGGGGCTAGCCCAGTCATATGCCATATGAAAGACCCTTTTGACCTTTCTGCATAGCTCGTTCGTATTAATAGTAAGTTAATACCAAATATGGTATTGATTATATAAATCATTATAAATACCATAGGGTGTCGTTTTGGTATTGGTTTACGGTATTGCTTTACTATCAATACCATTGTTACCAATTTCTTGCGGTGTAATAATTTCCTTTGTCAGGTATTGAATTAATATCAAATGATATCTCAAATGTTTAACAATAATGTGAATAAAATGATACCAGAAGTTCTTTGGAAAGTGCTGTATTTTTTGTCAGCTCTATCATAGTGATCATCTTGACGTCAAAGATGCTAATAACGTTTACAATAGTCCTCACTTGGCTTAATCAGCATGTATTATTCTATGTCTTATGGATAAAATATAATACGAAAAATACCTTTTGGTATTAGATTTATTACCAAACATGAATTGGTTTTGAAAAACAACTTTTATTGGCTTTAGTACCAAATCGATATAAACGTGTCGCCGCTTATTACTAATAGTTTTCTTTGTCTGGTATTGAATTAATACCAAATGGTATTAAACATGTTTACTCATTCATTCGGAAACTATAGGTTACAGAATGAGACTAATAGACAATGCCGTGCATAAAGCTAAAATCATTTCCTACTGCTTTAACGACATTAAATGTTTGCCAGATTTTTTCATTCCCCAACTGCTTGTACTCATCCTCGTATAATTATAATTTACTGCGCTTAAACGACATTAATAATCGCTGCAATAAAATGCGTTTTATTGCATTGCCCATTTGTTTATGTGTTTGGACTTCAATCTCATTACATTGCCATTACAAATGCATGTCTAATTAACCACACATAAATGTGTACACCACCATTTATTAATGTGCGTTTGCAAGTCTGCTGGCTTCGCAGTGCACCTATACACCGCGCATAGTATTGAAAAAGTCTCTATGGCGTTAATCATTCATTCGTTCCCAACCAAGTGATGGGGCTTATGCGCCTCGTTTATCACACAGAAATCACTCACAAATAAAAATGACAAACGAGAGACGAGCAAGCGCATGCACAATGCGTATTTGTTGCTGGGTTGTGTTGAAGTGTTGCTGCCTGCCTGGTTGCACTGGTGTGTGCGGGTGCATTACATTTGATTGCGTGGTCGTGGTTATATTCGTGCGCTCGTTTGATCGCCTTCATTGGTGCGTGTAAATGAACTTTCTTGTTTTTTGTTTTAGTTGTTGTGGTTGTTGTTGGTGACGATGGTTCTGTTTTGATTTGTGCGGTATGTGATTTTATGCCAAGTATGGCATGAACTTATTTTGTTGTTGTAGGCATTTGTTGGGCGATTTGTTTTCTGGTTTTTGTAGCAAATATGTTTATACCCCTACCTAGCCGCAACGAACGCAAGTGCGTTGAAATCGTTGCGCTTTCGAGTGTGGGAAGTATGCTAAAGATATGCATTTATGCACGGCCACAACTCATGCTCCACAGTGTCAATCAGTTGATGTTTGGGGGGAACTGTATGTGGGGACATAGAGAATGAATTTAGTTTTTGTTGGTTGTTCGGCTCTGTGATTCTTTGTAACTTTGATTGATTTGGTAGTTGACATGGCAGTGGCACTTGAGGTGGCGGCAGGTCTATTGTTTTTATTGTTCTTTTTGTTTTGGTTTTCCGCATTACTTTTTGGATGACATTTTTTTATTGTAAACAACCAGTTTTAGGAACATGTCTATGAAAATGTTGCCAAATATAGCATATTTGGTATAGCTTTTTAAGGTTTTACAAAAATTCAGCCAAATCGGATAAGAATTCCGCCCTCAAGAGGCTGAAGAAGTATAATGGGGAGATTGGATTGTATGAAAGCTGTATCTAAATATGGACCAATTTGGTCCATTGACAATCCCAACAACAACCACCTATGTACATCTAAAAGAAGAATAAGTTCGACATTTCAAGCGGCTATTTTACTTGTGGAAACTTGGGTATATTCGACAGACGGATGACTATAACTAGATCGACCTATAATGTCATGACGATCAAAAAGAAATGTTCTTTTATAAGGGCCTTAGACAAATATTTTGAAGTGTTACACACGAAATTATGATGCAACGGCCTTATTCACAAAACTTAATGAAGATATGAAATGGGTTCATTTGACATATCTCCTTTATAGAACTGTCAAATAAACCTATTTGAAGAATTCTTAAAGTTTTGTAAATAAGGTCGTTAGTATAGTGAAGGGTATATAAAATTAGAAGTCAAAAGGCGTTAAGATCGGCCGGGGCGAACTTTGTATACCCACCACCTCGGGTATATATGTAAACCACCTTTCGTTATTATCCGGTGAAAAACGCTTAACTTATGCCCCCATAGCAGCTGTATCGATATATGGTCCGATTTTGACCAAATTCGACACGGACATTGACTGGTCTAATAAGTACAAGTCTTTGTTCAATTTTATTGGTTTTTTGGTAGCCATATCCAAATATACACCGATCTGAACTATATACGACACGGTATCGAAAAGTCTAACATAAGTCACTGTGTCAAATTTCAGTGAAATCGGATTAAAAACTGGACCGATTTACGCCAAATGGCAGAAAAATATCGAAGAGCATAACACAACTCACAGTTCCAAATTTTGGCGAAATCGGACAATAAATGTGCCTGTTACGGGCCCAAAACCTTAAATCGAGAGATCGGTCTATATGGCAGCCATATCTGTGCCATATTGCAGAAGTATGTCGAGGGGCTTAACTTAACTCACTGTCCCAAGATTCGGCAAAATCGAACAATAAATGCGCCTTTTATGGCCCCAAAACCTCATATCGAGAGATCGGTCTATATGGCAGCTATATCCAAATCTAAACCGATCTTAGCCAAATTGAAGAAGACTGCCGAAGGCCCCAACACAACTCACAGTCCCAAATTTCATCAAAGTCGGACCATAAATGCGTCTTTTATGGGTCTAAACCTTAAATTGAGAGATCGGTCTATATTGCAGCTATATGCAAATCTCGATCGATCTGGCCCAAATTGAAGAAGAATATCGAGGGGCCTAACACAACTCACTGTCCCAAATTTGGGCGACATCCGACAATAAATGCGACTTTTTATGGGTGCAAGACCCTTAATCGGCGGATCGGTCTATATGGCAGCTATATCAAAATCTAGACCGATCTAGGCCAAATTAAAGAAGGATGTCGAAGAGCCTAACACAACTCACTGTCCCAAATTTCAGCAAAATCAGATAATAAATGTGGCTTTTATCGGCCTAAGACACCAAATCGGCGGATCGGTCTATATGGGGGCTAAATCAAAATATAGTCCCATATGGCCCATCTTCGAACTTAAGCTGCTTATGGACAAAAAAAGAATCTGTGCAAAGTTTCAGCTCAATATATCAATTTATTAACAAGTAAGAGCGTGCTAAGTTCGGCTGGGCCGAATCTTATATACCCTCCACCATGGTTCGCATTTGTCGAGATCTATGCGAGGTATCGCTTTTTAGGAAACAAAGAATATTGAATAAGAACTGTTATGCTATTGGAGCTATATCAAGTTATAGTCCGACTCGGACCATAAATGAATGCAGAACATTGTAGAAGTCATTGTGTAATATTTCACTTCATTTGGATACGAATTGCGCCTTGTAGGGGCTCAAGAAGCAAAATCGAGAGATAGGTTTTATGGGAGCTGTATCAAGCTCTAGATCGATTTAGACCATATTGCACACGTATGAGAGAAGCCGTTGTTCAAAATGTGTGCCCAATTAAACGAGAATTGTGCCCTCTAGAGGGTCAAGAAGTCAAGATTCCAGATCGGTTTATATGGCAGCTATATCAAAAAATGGGCTGATTCGAACCATACTTAGCACAGTTGTTGGAAGTAATACTAAAACAGCAAGTGCAAAATTCCAGTCAAATCGGACGAGAATTGCACCCTCTAGAGGCTCAAGAAGTCAAGACCCGAGATCGGTTTATATGACAGCCATACCAGATTATGAACCGATTTGAATCACACCTAACACAGTTGTTGGAAGTGATACTTAAACACTACGTGCAAAATTTCATTCAAATCGGATAAGAATTACGCCCTCTAGAGGCTCAAGAAGTCAAGATCCAAGATCGGTTTATATGGCAGCTATATCAGTTTATCATCCGATTTGAACCATACTTGGCGCAGTTGTTGGAATTAATACCAAAACACAAAGTGCAAAATTTCAGTCAAATCGGACGAGAATTACGCCCTCTAGAGGCTCAAGAAGTCAAGACCCAAGATTGGTTTATATAACAGCTATATCAGGTTATTCACCAAATTAAACCAAACGTAGCACAGTTGTTGGAAGTCATATCGGAACACGTCGTGCAAAATTTCATTCAAATCGGATAAGAATTGCGCCCTCCAGAGGCTCAAAAAGTCAAGACCCATGATCGGTTTATATGGCAGCTACATCAGGTTATTCACCAAATTAAACCAAACTTAGCACAGTTATTGGAAGTCATATCGGAACACGTCGTGCAAAATTTCATTCAAATCGGAAAAGAATTGCGCCCTCTAGAGGTTCAAGAAGTCAACATCCCAGATCGGTTTATATGGCGACCATATCAGGTTATTAACCGACTTCAACCATTCTTAGCACAGTTGTTGGAAATGATAGCAAAACACCACGTGCTAAATTTCCGTCAAATCGGACGAGAATTGCGCCCTCTAGAGGCTCAAGAAGTCAAGACCCATGATCGGTTTATATGGCAGCCATATCAGTTTATCATCCGATTTAAACCATACTTGGCACAGTTATTGGAAGTCAATAGTCAATAGCAAGAAGTATATGTGAAAAATTTCAAGCGGTTAACTTTACTCCTTCGAAAGTTAGTGTGCTTTCGACAGACAGACCGACGGACTGACATGGCTAAATCGATTTAAAATGACATGACGATCAAGAATATATATTGGGTTGCCCAAAAAGTAATTGCGGATTTTTTAAAAGAAAGTAAATGCATTTTTAATAAAACTTAAAATGAACTTTAATCAAAAATACTTTTTTTGCACTTTTTTCTAAAGCAAGCTTAAAGTAACAGCTGATAACTGACAGAAGAAAGAATGCAATTATAGAGTCACATGCCGTTGAAAAAATTTGTCAACGCCGACTATATGAAAAATCCGCAATTACTTTTTGGGCAACCCAATATATACTTTATGGGGTCTCAGACGCATTTTTCGAGGTGTTACAAACAGAATGACGAAATTAGTATACCCACATCCTATGGTGGAAGGTATGAAAACTGTAGCGTGATTTCAACAAACAGACGGACGGACGTGGCTAGATCGTCCTAGATTTTTACTTTGATCCAGAACATATATACTTTATAGGGTCGGAAATGGATATTTCGATGTATTGCAAAGGGAATGACAGAATGAATATGCCCCCATCCTTCGGTGGTGGGTATAAAAAGTAAAAAAAAAAAATGGTCACTGTAGATAATCACAATGGGCTACTGGCTACTCATAAAATCTAACATTTGTATATTGCTTTGCTCAAACTAAAATGTTTCCGTTACTTGGTATCCCAGATACATCACTCACATAGTAACCTAGCTTGTCTTTAGCATAACTTGGATGCATGTAGGTTATGCCTAAAAGCTAATACGTCATATTTTTTTATAATTTTAAATTGTTATCATTACAGATCATTTTATAAAAGAAACTGGTTTATGTGTTTTTTTAATGTCTGACCAGTTGTGACCACACATTTTTTTCTTCTGGAAATTTGACACCCAATACACCAAACACCAATAAGACTCCGCAGCCCACGTTGTAGTCAATCAATGATTTGATATCCATAACAACTTCTTTGACTTCTTTGACACTCGATTTGATTATTCATAACAATTCGAATGTTGTTTTTGTTGTTCTTAAATAAAAACATGGCAAAAAGTTCTTATTCCTCTTGTGGCAATTGGATATTTTGACAATTGGATTTAATTTGACGTATTCATGTTTGTTTAGGGAGTTTTTATTATGACATGCGTACTTAGCGATGTTTAATTCGCCATGCTTTGAATTCGAACATTGAAAAATAAGGAACTTTTGTTGTGGCTTCTACGAGTGTATGCTGTCTGTTCTGTTCCACATAGATTTTCAATTGACACATCAGGTAGTAAATCATCACAACGCCTTTGTGTGTTTTTGTTTCGTTAACATGAAGTTTGGAATATAACCTAACGCCTTTAAAGTTAAGCATATTTTTTTTTGGCTTAATGCCAAAATCTCTTTTCCCCACCACAACACCTTGTAGTCGACAGAGTACTACTTGTCTTTCTTCAATTGGCATTTGCGCATATGCGCACTTTGATCAAATAAATCGAATCTCTTTGGCTGCCGTCGTAGTCAAGACAATCAGAAGAGTGCCACAAGTGTGGGTTTTTGGTTAAAAAAATAATACAAAGAACACCAATGACACCAGGAATTACATGGCAAGCAAACAGGCCCAAACTAGAAACTGGCGAATTGGTAGGTAAGTATATTGGGTGGCCCCCCACCATGGTGACACTGAGATTTGTTGTGTCGTTCAATTGTTCTTTGTTCAGAAGGGTAGCGAAATATCTGTAGGATTAATACCTACATAAGGGTGGATAGAAATGTTTGTAAAAAATAACTTTAATCAAGAACAGAGTAATGTTTGAGACTCCTCAGAATGTATCCAAAGCAGTCTTTAATATTGGGTTGCCCAAAAAGTAATTGCGGATTTTTCATATAGTCGGCGTTGACAAATTTTTTCACAGCTTGTGACTCTGTAATTGCATTCTTTCTTCTGTCAGTTATCAGCTGTTACTTTTAGCTTGCTTTAGAAAAAAAGTGTAAAAAAAGTATATTTGAATAAAGTTCATTCTAAGTTTTATTAAAAATGCATTTACTTTCTTTTTGGGCAACCCAATATATGACAAATCTTAAAATGTCCATATATTCCTCTGTGTATATTGGGTGGCCCCACCATGGTCATATTGAGATTTATTATGTCGTTCAATTGTTCTTTGTTCAGAAGAGTAGCGAAATATTTGTAAGATTAATACCTACATTAGGGTGGATCGAAATTTTTTTCAAACACAACTTTAATCAAGAGCAGAGTAGAGTGCATTCTAAAAGATCGTTAATATGGGATATTTCCTAAAAAGTTCATTCTATTTCTTAAAAGTTCATTATAACAAACCACTGTCTCAAATTTCGACAACTTCGGACAATAAATGCGCCTTTTATGGGCCCAAAACCTTAAAGCGAGATATCGGTCTATACGGCAGCTATATCCAAATCTGCACCGATCTGTGCCATATTGAAGAAGTATGTCGAAGGGCTTAAGCTAACTCACTGCCCCAAAATTTCGGCGACATCGGACAAAAAATGCGCCTTTTATGGGCCCAAAATTTTAAATCGAGAGATCGGTCTATATGACAGCTATATCCAAATCTGGATCGATCAGCAGAAGTATATCGAAGGGCTTAACCTAACTCACTGCCCTAAATTTCAACGACATCGGACAATAAATGCGCCTTTTATGGGCCCAAAATCTTAAATCGAGAGATCGGTTTATATGACAGCTATATCCAAATCTGGACCGATCTGTGCCATATTGCAGAAGTATGTCGAAGGGCTTAACCTAACTCACTGTCCCAAATTTTGGCAAAATCGGACAATAAATGCGACTTTTATGGCCCCAAAACCTTAAATCGAGATATCGGTCTATATGGCAGCTATATCCAAATCTGGACCGATCTTTGCCATATTGCAGAAATATGTCGAAGGGCTTAAAACAACTCACTGTCCCAAATTTCGGCGACATCGGACAAAAAATTCGCCTTTTATGGATCTAAAACCTTAAATCAAGATATCGGTCTATATGGCAGCTATATCCAAATCTGGACCGATCTGTGCCATATTGTAGAAATATGTTGAAGGGCTTAAAACAACTCTCTGTCCCAAATTTCGGCGACATCGGACAAAAAATTCACCTTTTATGGATCTAAAACCTTAAATCGAGATATCGGTCTATATGGCAGCTATATCCAAATCTGAACCGATCTGTGCCATATTGCAGAAATATGTCGAAGGGCTTAAAACAACTCACTGCCCTAAGTTTCAACGACATCGGACAAAAAATTCGCCTTTTATGGCCCCAAAACCTTAAATCGAGATATCGGTCTATATGGCAGCTATAAACAAATCTTTACTGATCTGTGCTATATTGCAGAAGTATGTCGAAGGGCTTAACTTAACTCACTGTCCCAAATTTCAGCAAAATCGGACAATAAATGCGCTTTTTATGGGCCCAAAATCTTAAATCGAGATATCGGTCTATATGGCAGCTATATCTAAATCTGAACCGATTTGGGCCAAAGTGAAGAAATATGTCGAAGGGCTTAAAACAACTCTCTGTCCCAAATTTCGGCGACATCGGACAAAACATTCGCCTTTTATGGACCTAAAACCTTAAATCGAGATATCGGTCTATATGGCAGCTATATCTAAATCTGGACCGATCTGTGCCATATTGATGAAGTATGTCGAAGGCTTTAACCTTACTCATTGTATATACCCCTATCCTTCTGTGGTGGGTATAACAAGTAAGAGCGTCCTAAGTTCGGCAGATATGGTCTGAATCGGTCCTTAGCCTGATACAGCTCCGCTATAAACCGATCTCCCTATTTTACTTCTTGAGCCCCCAAAAAGGCCCAATCCTACTCGATTTGGCTGAAATTTTACACATATACTTCTACTGTGGTCTCCAACATTCAATTCAATTAGAAAAGCAATTCTTTTCTTTTATCATTTGTTTATCTAAAAAGAGATACAAGGAAAGCACTCGACAAACTTAGCACGCTTTTACTTGTTCTCATTTTGTTTTTTCTTTTTCTTCATTACACCCTAATAAACATGGTTATATGTTGGAAATTAGTAGTTATTGCTAAGTTGCACATACAAATACATGGAGCTACCCACATCAACTTGCGTAGGTTGACATCTGGGCTTGAGACCTGACGTGTTCTCTATAAAGTGTCATTTGTGCCCATGGAAGTACGCGAGAACGACATTTGTACGTCGTCTAGATCTGTAAATCAAAATCAAGAGGGGCAAAGGAGAAGAGGGGCTATATTTTTTAAGGTTCGAATGACTACCAATGAAATTTCCATAACGATTTGTAAGTTCAAGTATGAAACATCATAGGAGAATAAAACTGGGAGGGATATTAAAGAGGTTCGAAACTTTTTTTTAACACTGACTTAAATACAATAAAAATAACACAGAATTGAAAAAAAAATCAAAAATTCTTGAAATAGCATAAGATTTTTTTTCGGCAAGGTTGGGCGAACTTGATTGCCATGATTATACCGGATAGCTGAGAGAAAGTGTTACCAATCCAAAAGATCACATATGTTTTCTGTGTATGTATTTCTTATTTTAAATGAAAAAAATGTGTGGAAGTAATCAAAATTTCAGAATCTTTTCCCTTTGCTCTTTATGACCCCCTTTTGACTTGACAATTGCTCTTAGTTGGTCAAAGAACGAACAATAAGCTGTAATAATGTAATCTGCCGGTATTTTAGCACAATGGCTTTTCAGTGCATCTATACCCATACCAATGGATGGGGGTATAATCATTTTGTCATTCCGTTTGCAACACATCGAAATATCCATTTCCGACCCTATAAAGTATATATATTCTTGATTAGCGTAAAAATCTAAGACCATCTAGCCATGTCCGTCCGTCTGTCTGTTGAAATCACCCTACAGTTTTTAAAAATAGAGATACTTTGCACAGATTCTTTATTCGTAATAAAACACATCATGCAAAATTTCAGCCAAATAAGATAAGAATTATGCTCTCTAGTGGCTCAAAAAGTCAAGACCCGAGATCGTTTAATATGGCAGCTATATCAGGTTATGGACCGCTTTGAAACATATTTGAACCAGTTATTCGTAATAAAACACCTCAAGCAAAATTTCAGCCAAATAGGGTAAGAATTGTGCTCTCTAGTGGCTCAAGAAGTCAATCAGTTTATATGACAGCTGTATCAGGTTATGAACCGATTTCAACCATACTCAGCACAGTTGTTGGAAGTCATAACAAAACACATGCAAAATTTCAGCCAAATCGGATAAAAATTGTGCCCTCTAGTGGCTCAAGAAGTCAAGACCCGAGATCGGTTTATATGGTAGTTACACCATAACATGGACCGATATAGCCCATTTACAATCCCAACTGACCTACACAAATAAGAAGTGTTTGTGCAAAATTTCAAGCGGCTGGCTTTATTCCTTCGAAAGTTAGCGTGCTTTCGACAGACAGACGGACGGACGGACATGGCAAAATTTTAATATCATAATTGGGAAGTTTTGATTTAATTTGAAGTGAGAGAAAAATGTTTATTCTTATCATTCAAGGAATTTTGGGACTGAATGTATGCATGAAAGCGGCGGTATTTTATTACCAACACGATCAGAAACGCTTTTTTAATAGGTACTCTTTAATGATGGCATTGCTCGAGTCGTGTATCATAAATGTGCTATGCCCCTACAAGTCGGCACTTAAACCAATGACACTTAAATGTGCATGTTATTATCTTTTTCTTTGCTTTGGATTACCTCCTTAAGCATCCTGTCGTTTGCATCATTGTTACAATTATCGCTTATTCACAAATTAAATGAAAGCCTGATTTGGTGAGAAAGTTCAACGATTGCATTTTTTTTTGTTGCAATTAACGATGACAACGAAACGATTTTACATTTAATTTATGGTTCGTGCAATACGTGATCTGTTAATGGAATGCCTTTTAAATCAATCATTAAATATTTTGTTCGTATTAAGCAAATAATTTGTGGTCATATTCCGTCATGAGATAAACCCCAAGCTGACAAGGCAATGCAGCGCATGTCATATTTCCACTATGATTTTGCGAACCTAAAATTATGGAGAACTTGTTTTTCACTGCATTGATTTTCATTGAGAAAATTCAATGGATTTTCATCGACAGTGGCAAACAAGTTGCTGTTATTGTGCATATTGTCAACCGTGATGTGAGTTTAGAGTGATGCAACTGTTGGCGATAGCAGTTTCTGGTTGCACTGTAGGGAGTTTGTTGGGTATGTGCATAGTGGTGCCATCAATGAAATAAACTGATGTTCTTCTATTAAGACTTTGTTCTAGTACTCTGCAAATTCCAACAACATACTCTAAATTCCAAGGAATATGTTAGTAAGGAATGAGATGAACAATCCAAGGTGGATTCTAATAATGTCATAACATAATGGATACTCCACCATAGAACTACAGATATGAGTACTGTGGGATTCAATTTTAGTTTATTCATAGAGGCCCCTCAGACACGAAGGAATAAATTTGTATCTCAGATTTGTACTCTACTTTTCAATATCTTTCATTTGATATCCATATTCACCAAAGCGGTGAAAGAGTCCTGTTGGGGAGTTTTTTGGAAGTGGGGGACCCCCCGAACACTTTGGATGAAATTTGTATACCAAGTTCGTACTCTACTCTTAAATACCTTTCGTTTGATACCCATATTGTCCCAATCGCCAAACATGTCCATTCGGGTGGGTTTTAGGATGGGGCGTCCCCCCAGGTTATTTGACCCCAAAATCTATACCAATTTCGTGTTTTTGGGGTACCAAAATGAGGCATACATAATTTCGCTTAAATCGGTGCACTCATCTCCGATATGTGGCGTTTTTGAAAATTGGGGCAAGGGGGAGGGTCCTACCCCCCTTTGGATACCAAAAAATTTAGTACCCTCAAACTCTACCATCTGTGAAAATTTCATGAAAATGTACGTAGCAGACAAACAAACTAAGAAAAAAAACAAGGGGGAGGGTCCTATCCCCCCTTTGGATATCAATAAATGTAGTACCCTCAAACTCTACCATCTGGGAAAATTTCATGAAAATGTACGTAGCAGACAAACAAACTAAGAAACGAAGAAACAAACAAACAAAGCGCAACAATTTAATTTTTATACAATAGTTGAGCTTTTTCTACATCTGGACTGAATTCTATGAAATTCACCAGTAATGTTAAAAATCAAGAGAAAATCCTTCCTACCAAATTTCAAGAGAATCGCTTAACAAATGACCATTTTATTATTACTGCAAATTGGACGAACATATATACGGGAGCTATATCCAAATCTGAACCGATTTTTTCCAATTTAAATAGGCTTCGTCTCTAGGCCGAAATATATGCCCGTACCAAATTTGAAGACTGAAAATGAAAAATGAAATTTCGACCTGTAGTTTGTACACAAATTAACATGGACGGACGGACGGACAGACAGCCAATCAAAGCAGAAAGTGATTCTGAGTTGATCGGTATACTTATCAATGACCGATATACCCTGTACCACAGTAGTGGTGTAGGGTATAAAGATATCTTTTTCCAAACATTGCCCGCTCGAGATCATATTGAATGCTTTCTGTTCAAAGAATAGCACAGCAAAAATCTTTAAAGTTTGGCAACTGTGTTATGATTGAAAACACTTTGACTGGCATGGTGGATCGCGATTTCTGATAGGCTATGCGTCTACATCAACAACTTTGACAAATTGATTAAGGTGCCCTTCACACCCAAAGACTATTGAGAATGGTGTAGAGCACGCGAAACACGCTTATGTTTCGAAACAGGGCTCAATAAGTCCTCTAACTCTTTCTAGCGCAGTGAGAGAGAAGAAAGCCTTACTTTCCACTATTTCGATACAAACTGAACATCAATGATGAGAACAACAAACACATCAACTTTGAATGTCACTGCAAGTGCTAAGGACGCATTGATTTACAGTACAGCTTGGAGCCGATTCTTTTGGTTTGTCTGCTTGCCCCCTTTTATTTTGATCTTTAAAATCTTTTCTTGATTTTTCGAACATTTCCAGCTCGAGATCATATTCTAAAAATTATTCAAAAACCTCTTCTTTTCACTGTGCAGCTAACATCGATGACTAACATCATCTCCAACCGTCAGAGTCAAGGTGAAGTTGAACATGGATGATGCTGCAGTTTGTTTTTGCAAGCATTGCAATCAAACAGCAACAACATCAGGGAACGTGTTACTTTGGCAAATCGTTTTGTTTACACAACGTTTTTCTCCATTTTATAAATACAACAAACAAGCGCCTTGTTTACTCTGAAACAGGCGGTGAAAATTGTGGTTCCCTCCAAAAACTAATAGGAGAAGAAAAACTTCCCGAAAATAAGACAAAACTCACCCATGGATGTGGCAATGCGTCTCATGCAGTTTCTTTTTTAAATATTGCGCAACTCTTTGTTATGTCTACTAAACTTGATGTTGTTGTTGTTGTTGTCATTGTGGCAAAGCAACCAGTTTGCGAAGACAGACCAGCAACTGCATCAACATAAACTGTGACTTGAACCAATCATGCTGCAGACACTTCATCGGTTGCACCAGAAAAAATGATAAACGGAAGCAACAAAAGCCTGCAATTGTTGCAGCGGTGCCACAGATTGCTGTGTTTTAATAACAGACATTGTTGCATGGATGCTGTAGAGGCTTTGAAATGGTTTTTTTTTTTATTTTGGCGTAAACTATTCACATAACGAGTGATTTACGAATGATCATTTGTCATTTGTTTGGGTTTTGTATAAAATTTACTGTAGCAGAGGTCATGAGGTTATTGCATTTTAAAGGAAATTGCTTTTTATACCCTCCACCATAGGTTGGGGGTATACTAATTTCGTCATTCTGCTTGTAACAAATCGAAAGTATATAAATTCTTGATCGTCATCTCATTCTAAGTTGAACTACCCATGTCCGTCCGCCTGTCCATCCGTCCGCCTGTCCGTCCGTCCGCCTGTCCGTCCGTCCGCCTGTCCGACCGTCCGCCTGTCCGTCCGTCCGTCCGTTAGTCTGTCTGTCGAAAACACGCTAACTTTCGAAGGAGTAAAGCTAGCCGCTTGAAATTTTGCACAAATACTTTTTATTAGTGTAGGTCGGTTGGGATTGTAAATGGGCCAAATCGGTTCATGTTTTGATATAGCTGCTATATAAACCGATCTTGGCCTCTAGAGGGCGCAATTATCGTCGGATTTTACTTAAATTTTGCACGTGATGTTTTGATATCACTTTTCACAACCCTGCTAAGTATGGTTCAAATCGGTCAATGTTTTGATATAGCTGCCATATAAACCGATCTTGGGTCTTGACTTCTTGAGCCTCTAGAGGGCGTAATTCTCATCCGATTTGACTGCAATTTAGTACGTGGTGTTTTGCTTTCGCTTCCAACAACTGTGCTAAGAATGGTTGAAATCGGTTAATAACCTGATATGGCTGCCATATAAACCGATCTGGGGTCTTGACTTCTTGAGCCTCTAGAGGGCGCGATTCTCATCCTATTTGACTGAAATATAGAACGTGGTGTTTTGCTATCACTTCCAACAACTGTGCTAAGAATGGTTCAAATCGGTTTATAATCTGGTATAGCCGCCATATAAACCGATCTTGGGTCTTGACTTCTTTAGCCTCTAGAGGGCGCAATTCTCCTCCGATTTGACTGACATTTTGCACTTGATGTTTTGGTATCACTTCCAACAACTGTGCACAGTTTAATTAAAATCGATTCATAACCTGATATAGCTGCCATATACCTGATATGGCTGCCATATAAACCGATCTGGGGTCTTGACTTCTTTAGCCTCTAGAGGGCGCAATTCTCATCCGATTTGGCTGAAATTTTGCATGGCGTATTTTATTATGCGTTTCAACAACTGTGCCAAATGGGGTTCAAATCGGTTCATAACCTGATATAGCTGCCATATAAACCGAGGATGGGTCTTGACTTTTTGAGCCTCTAGAGGGCGCAAATTTTCCTTCGATTTGACTGAAATTTTGCACGTGATGTTTTGGTATCACTTCCAACAACTGTGCTAAGAATGGTTGAAATCGGTTAATAACCTGATATAGCTGCCATATACCTGATATGGCTGCCATATAAACCGATCTGGGGTCTTGATTTCTTGAGCCTCTAGAGGTCGTAATTCTCGTCCGATTTGACTGAAATTTAGTACGTGGTGTTTTGCTATCGCTTCCAACAACTGTGCTAAGAATGGTTGAAATCGGTTAATAACCTTATATGGCTGCTATATAAACCGATCTGGGGTCTTGACTTCTTGAGCCTCTAAAGGGCGCAATTCTCGTCCGATTTGACTGAAATTTTGCATGAGGTGTTTTGGTATTACTGCCAACAACTTTATTAAGTATGGTTCAAATCGGTTTATAACCTGATATAGCTGTCATATAAACCGATCTGGGGTCTCAACTTCTTGAGCCTCTCGAGGGCGTAATTCTCGTCCGATTTGACTGAAATTTAGCACATGGTGTTTTGCTGTCACTTTCAACAACTGTGCAAAGTTTAGTTCAAATCGGTTCATAACCTGATATAGCTGCCATATAAACCGGTCTTGAATCTTGACTTATTTAGCCTCTAGAGGGCGCAATTCTCATCCGATTTGGCTGAAATTTTGCTTGAGGTCTTTTGTTATGTCTTTCAACCACTGTGGTTAGTATAGTTCATATCGGTTCATAACCTGATATAGCTGCCATATAAACCGATCTTGGGTTTTGACTTCTTGAGCCTCTAGAGGGCGCAATTCTCCTCCGATTTGACTGAAATTTTGCACGTGCACATTCAACAACTGTGCAAAGTTTAGTTCAAATCGGTTCATAACCTGATATAGGTGCCATATAAACCGTTCTTGAATCTTGACTTATTTAGCCTCTAGAGGGCGCAATTCTCATCCGATTTGGCTGAAATTTTGCATGGCGTATTTTATTATGAGTTTCAACAACTGTGTCAAATGGAGTTCAAATCGGTTCATAACCTGATTTAGCTGCCATATAAACCGAGGATGGGTCTTGACTTCTTAGGCCTCTAGAGGGCGCAACTCTCATCCGATTTGGCTGAAATTTTGCATGAGGTCTTTTATTATGTCTTTCAACCACTGTGCTTAGTATAGTTTATATCGGTTCATAACCTAATATAGCTGCCATATAAACCGGTCTTGAATCTTAACTTCTTTAGCCTCTAGAGGGCGCAATTCTCATCTGTTTTGGCTGAAATTTTGTACAACGACTTCTCTCTTGACCATCAACATACGTGTTTATTATGATCTGAATCGGTCTATAGCCTGATACAGCTCGCATATAAATCGAACTCCCTATTTTACTTCTTGAGCCCCCAAAGAGCGCAATTCTTATTCGAATTGGCTGATATTTTACACAGGTCTTCAACATATGATTTAGTTGTGGTCCGAACCGGACAATATCTTGATATCGCTCTAATAGCAGAGCGATTCTTTTCTTTTATCCTTTTTTTTTGCCTAAGAAGAGATGCCGGGAAAAGAACTCGACAACTGCTATGCGTGGTGGAGGGTATATAAGATTCGGCCCGGCCGAATATTTTTTTGTTTTTACTTGTTTAATTTAATTTAGTTTCTGGGGCTGTTTTGAATTGAAAACTTCTTATAAAAATTAAACCAAACGCATATACCAAGCCAAATTGAGTGTTTATTGTCTTTATCTAGGGCTCCCCGGTGGCAGATTTGGTAGCGTGCTTGGATTACCAGTACAGGGGTCGTGGATTCGATTTCCGCCAGAAGCCTTGGTCTGTCGCTACTGTGGTATCACCATGGACTTAAAATTGTATAAGTGAGTCTGTAAAGGACTGCCACACTTACCTAACCTTGTCTTCATTATGGTAAACTAGAATAGTTTAGCATTGCGGATATTCAAAAATTTTCTTATGACACACTCTTGATAAGCGCCACAGCAATTTGCATTCTCTGAAGTATCATAAAAAATAATAGAAAAAAAAAAGTTTCAAACATTGAAACGCCTACAACGCATTTGAAAGTAAAAACTAAGTTTCCACATCAAGTGTTTGGTTGTGTTTCCAAGCCTCCAAACTCATGATACTTGCCGCTGTAAACGAATATGAGTCTCATGTTTGATTCGATTTTTTTGTTTTCGTGAAATTATAAATTGCAACTAAAGTGAGATCATATTTTGTGGAACTGTAGTAGGTTTTGGAAAAGAAACGAGAAAGAGAGAAAAAAAAACCAAAACAAAACCAGTAGAATGACAATGCCTACAACATTCAGGCAGTAGTCCATAAGTCCATAAGTCGATCATAAGTCAGGCAGCCAACTAACCAACATTGAGGTGGTTGTTGTTTTTCACAACAAAATGGAATGAGGACTCACGTACGTACATAGGATTTTTCAAGATAGATTTTTTTTCTGTATGTTTTTTCTTACAATTTTTTCACATGGGAGTAGCTACTAGCTGGGCAAAAACTTGCATAACATTTCAAATTCCAAGCACAATTCAATGGAAATGCTTAATACCAAGTTTAGAAAAGCTCAAAAACTCCTTGAGCCAACAATTAATTATTATCTATGAAATGCCTGAATGTAGGTGATCTTGTTTGGGGGCAGATTAGTTTTCTTCATTGTCAAGCTTCTCTTCGCCTTCTTGCCTCGGTAGCTGAGTATTGTCGTGCTGCGCTTTGCCATAATCGTTGTAGGTTAAATTAACATCATATGGCGATCTTTCGAATATTCCCATGGGTGTGTAGTTGTTTTGTATGGGCCAAAAGAGGGACTCTTCATCCTGATGTGTGGGTATAAGGCGATAGGTTTTCGCAAAGTCCTTGACATTGTGATAGAATCTATCCGACTTGAGTACCAATTCAATGCGTTGTACTTCGGGCAGCAGTTTGTTGTAGGGATCAGCCGGCAGAGTGCTTTCTACATCGATTTCATCGCACTGTTTTATGTGATGGGCAAAGGTCTCAGCCACTTGCAGCATTTTTTCTTTTATCTTGAAATGCTGCACCTTCATTGAATTGACATCACTGGGGGTGGAGGGAGGAAACTTCTCATTGATGTTGATGACGGGTGAGCGACGACAATGGAAGACACTAAAATAGGTCTGAAATTGCAGGAAGATATTAAGGCATTCAATTAATAAAATTTAAATTTTTTAAATGATTGAATGTGACTTAAAGTTAACAAGTAAAACAGGCATTAACTTCGGCCGGGCCGAACTTTGTATACCCACCATCTTGGGTATATATGTAAACCCCATTTCGTCACAATCCGGTGAAAATTTGATAAGCACCCGAATTCGGCACGGACATTGAGTGATCTAATATATATGTCACTATTCAATTTTGTATTTTAGGCAGCTATTGGGTTGCCCAAAAAGTAATTGCGGATTTTTTCAAAGAAAGTAAATGAATTTTTAATAAAACTTACAATGAACTTTAATCAAATATACTTTTTTTACACTTTCTTTCTAAAGCAAGCTAAAAGTAACAGCTGATAACTGACAGAAGAAAGAATGCAATTACAAAGTCACAAGCTGTGAAAAAATTTGTCAACGCCGACTATATGAAAAATCCGCAATTACTTTTTGGGCAACCCAATATATCCAATTATACACCGACCTGACCCATATTAAGGTCGGATATCGTGAGGCGCACAAAAACACACTGTTTAAAATTTCAGCGAAATCGGGTTAGAAATAAAGTTTTTATGGCCTTCGGTCCCCTTATCGGCAGATCGGTATATATGTCAGCTATATCTAAATACAGTGCGATCAGAACCATATATAGGTCGGGTATTGGGAGACTTAAAACTGCGCACTTTTACAAATTTCAGCGAAATCGGTTAAAAAATAAAGCTTTAATGGCCTTCAGACCCTTTATCGGGAGATCGGTCTACATGGCAGCTATATCTAAATATAGTCCAATCGTAACCATATTTAGGATCGAAGTTGCGACGCCTGAAATTACTCACAGTTTCAAATTTCAGCGAAATCGGTTAAAAAAAAGCTTTAATAGCCTTCAGACTTTTTTTGGCAGATCGGTCTATATGGTAGCTATATCTAAAAATAGTCCGATCTGAACCATATTTGGGTCAGTTGTCGGAATGCCTTTAACTACTCACTCTTTCAAATTTCAGCGGAATCGGTTAACAAATAAAGCTTTTATGGGCTTCAGACCCTTTATCGGCAAATCGGTCGATATGACAGCTATATCTAAATATAGTCCGATCTGAACCATATACACTTCAGATGTCGGGAAGCTTAAAATAAACCGCTATTGCAAATTTCAATGAAATCGTTTAAAAAATAAAACTTTTATGGTCTTCAGACCCTTTATCGGGAGATCGGTCTATATGTTAGCTATATCTAAATATAGTCCAATCTGAACCATATTTGGGTCAGTTATCGGGAGGCCTAAAATTACTCACAGTTTCAAATTTCAGCAAAATCGGATGAAAAATAAAGTTTTTTTGGGCATTGGACCCTTTATCGGCATATCGGTCTATATAGCAGCTATATCCAAACATGATCCGATTTGGCCCGTTCAAGAACTTAACCAGCGTGATTCGAAAAGACATAACTGTGCCAAATTTCAGATCAATATCTCAATTTTTGAAGGCTGTAGAGTGATTACAACAGACGGACGGACAGACAGACGGACCGACACACGGACATCATTAAATCGTCTTAGAACATTACGACGAAATGATATTTCGAGGTGTTGCAAACGGAATGCCGAAATGAATATACCCCCTTTCCTACGGTGGTGGGTATAAAAATGAAAATGACTTGCTGCATACTTGACAAATTCTCGGTTTGTGATGCTATCGAAAACAGATAATTTTATATTCATGTCATTAGCATTTCGATGATTTCCTGGAGGTGGTGTAGTTAATTTATATCCACGTTGCTCATACCATCCCCAATTTGGATAGAGTAATTAAAATTACCTATTCCACCCATGTGTCACTAATAAAAACAATTAAATTATTTTCGTCAATCGATGGATACTCGTGTGACAATTTTTTTGCCTTCAATATACAGAAAAATTTTACTAAAAGTGAAAAATTATATTTTTTTCCTCAATTGAAAGAAAAGTTTAACATTGCTGATATCACACGATATGTGTTGTCATATTTGTTTTCAATGATAGCAACTCTGAAAGTTGTAAACATCGTGTGTGATATGTAAAAAAAGTATATAAAAATTTTTTGATTTTTCGAATAATTATGCAACTCTTTCCATTAAAGTGAGTTCATATTTCATCGAACATACATTTAAACAAATGTCTATAAAAAAAATACAATACATGTGAGAAAACATGCCGGCTAGAGCGCGCTCGATTCGTATTTGAGGTACCTAAGGAAAATCTTATCAATACTGAGAGGGACAGCACATCTATAACGCACATATCGTGTGATAGCAGCTTAAGGTGGAATGTCTCCCGTTGCACAGTAGGAGGAAAACGAAAGAAAACTAGTAAAAAATATCCGAGTAGAGATATCTCATTGAAATGGCTAGAGCTGAGGTGTTAGCGAGATCGTGTGGAAAATTTAAAAGCCCTAAGTTGTCCCGAAGTCTTTTGGTAGGCCCCTAAATTTGATCACCATGGTATTTCGAAAATCATTTTGTGGCTACCATAAAAGGCGCATTTATTGTCCGATTTGCCAACATTTGGGATAGTGAGTTGTGTTAAGCCCTTCGACATCCTTCTTAAATCTCTTGATTTTAGGTTTTGGGCCCATAAAAGGCGCATTTATTGTCCGATATCGCCGAAAATTTGGACAGTGAGTTATGTTAGGCCCTTTGACATTCTTCTGCAATATGGCACAGATCGGTCCAGATTTGGATATAGCTGTCATATAGACCGATCTCTTGATTTAAGGTTTTGGGCCCATAAAAGGCCCGATCTTTTAAGGTTCTGGGCCCATAAAAGGCGCATTTATAATCCATTTATAATGTTAGGCAAGTAAAGATTATGAATGAGTGAATGAGAAATGTGTTTAGCTCTACTAACGTAAACATACAACGAAAGTGAATATATAAAATAACATTATTTTTGTTGTTGTTGCATTACGAAATAATACAGTAAGCCATGTATAATGCCTTCTCTGTTCGATTCCAATCTCACTCACCTCGCCAATTTTGTCCTCCACCATAAACACTTTGGACTCTGTCCATACGCTGTCGTGCACAGCTGCCATTTCATAAAAGAAATCACCCATCATATCCTCATCGCCCTCAATCATGAGATATGTGAAGGTGTCCATGCAAATGAACAAACCCGACAAAATATCCTGGGTGCATTTACTCTTCTCCAGAGCATTGAAAATGCGATCCATTTGTTTTTGGAAAAACACTCGAAAATCACGTTGTCTTGCTCCCTTTGCTGCCGAATAGACTGTTTCTTTGTCATTTGGATTTTCCTCTGGTGGTTCGAAATTTCGAGCCAAAACATACACACGCTGGAAGTAGGTTTTTCTACCCTGCAGCTGCAGTTCCTCGCGCACATAGGCATTGAGGGCTTTGCGTATTTGATATTGCTCCTCATCGGTTTTGGCCAGAAATTTCGAATGTCTTGGATAGCGAGAGGAGCGAGCAAAACGAGAAGCTCGAATTTTGGCTATGGTGTCGGTTTCAATTTGCACGGTGGGCGTTGTGGTGTGTCTGGAAGATGCAGAACGTAACTGTTGTTGTTTTTTTGCAGATTTTTCCTTGGAGGACATTTTGTATGGCATGAATGGAAATAAACTTTGTAGTGACGTATAGACTCTTTGTTAGTTTTTGAATGCAAAAATTTTGTTATTTCGAATACTTTCTGTCAGCTTTGAGTTAAGGTTTGAAATGTTTTTGTTTTGTTTGGGGGGGTTGTCTGGGAAACTTGTTTTGACAACAAAAGTGTGCAATGGGAATCAAACAGGATAAAGAAATGTTTTTTTATACCCCCCACCATTGGATGGAGGTATACTAATTTCGTCATTCTGTTTGTAACACCTCGAAATATGCGTCTGAGACCCCATATAGTATATATATTCTTGATCGTCATATCAATTTAAGTTGATATAGCCATATCCATCCGTCTGTCCGTCCGTCTGTCTGTCGAAAGCACGCTTACTTTCGAAGCAGTAAAGCTATCCGCTTGAAAATTTGCACAAATACTTTTTATTAGTGTAGGTCAGCTGGGATTGTAAATGGGCCAAATCGTTCCATGTTTTGGTATAGCTGCCATATAAACCGATCTTGCGTATTTTCTTCTTGAGTCTCTAGAGGGCGCAATTCTCGTCCGATTTGACTGACTTCCAACAACTGTGCTAAGCATGGTTCAAATCGGCTCTTAACCTGATATAGCTGCCATATAAACCGATTGTGGATCTTGACGTTTGGTTCATACCAATTCATTTTTCATTTTTATTATTTTTTTTTATTTATTTTAACCTTCTTTTAAGAATTTTTCAAATATTTATTTACCGACTATGACCTAATGTTTTCTATAATTTTTCAATTTCAGCTGCTAATATGCACAGTGTATTTGGAAATTCCCCGCGTAACTGCCTCCGATCAGTATCACATACAAACCGATGAAGGTCCGGAAAGATATTTCCGCTTTCAAACGAATAATGGACAATTTCGAAAAGAAAAAAGGCTACAAGATGGCACTGTCATAGGTATGAGTAGAACGAACTTCAACAAAGTTTCAAAGTTTTATATTCTAAAAAATTTTTAATTTCAATTTAAAGGCACCGAGGCCTGGATAGATGCGGCGGGTTATCTACGCCTCAAAGACTATATAGCCGATAAACAGGGTTATCGAATTTTAAAGAACAAAGTCCTTTATGTGGGTCAAGGCACAGCAATTGAGGTGAGTGAAATTTGAAGGCAAACCTAGATAATTGGAATGTATAACCAAAGAATAAATGAAAAATTGAAAAAGTTTTTTTAATAAAAAAAATATCATAAAAAATAATTTACGATTAAAAACATATTATAGAAAAAAACTATACAGTAAAAAAAAATAAATAAGCGTAAAGCATTTTATTTAATTTCAATTCATTTCACTCACTTCATTTCTTTCATTTCATTTCATTTCATTTCATTCATTTCATTTCATTTCATTTCATTCATTTCATTCATTTCATTCATTTCATTCATTTCATTCATTTCATTCATTTCATTCATTTCATTCATTTCATTCATTTCATTCATTTCATTCATTTCATTCATTTCATTCATTTCATTCATTTCATTCATTTCATTCATTTCATTCATTTCATTCATTTCATTCATTTCATTCATTTCATTCATTTCATTCATTTCATTCATTTCATTCATTTCATTCATTTCATTCATTTCATTCATTTCATTCATTTCATTCATTTCATTCATTTCATTCATTTCATTCATTTCATTCATTTCATTCATTTCATTCATTTCATTCATTTCATTCATTTCATTCATTTCATTCATTTCATTCATTTCATTCATTTCATTCATTTCATTCATTTCATTCATTTCATTCATTTCATTCATTTCATTCATTTCATTCATTTCATTCATTTCATTCATTTCATTCATTTCATTCATTTCATTCATTTCATTCATTTCATTCATTTCATTCATTTCATTCATTTCATTCATTTCATTCATTTCATTCATTTCATTTATTTCATTTATTTCATTCATTTTATTCATTTCATTCATTTCATTCATTTCATTCATTTCATTAATTTCATTAATTTCATTCATTTCATTCATTTCTTTCATTTCATACATTTCATTCATTTCATTAATTTCATTAATTTCATTCATTTCATTAATTTCATTCATTTCATTCATTTCATTAATTTCATTCATTTCATTCATTTCATTCATTTCATTCATTTCATTCATTTCATTCATTTCATTCATTTCATTCATTTCATTCATTTCATTCATTTCATTCATTTCATTCATTTCATTCATTTCATTCATTTCATTCATTTCATTCATTTCATTCATTTCATTCATTTCATTCATTTCATTCATTTTATTCATTTCATTCATTTCATTCATTTCATTCATTTCATTCATTTCATTCATTTCATTCGTTTCATTCATTTCATTCATTTCATTCATTTCATTCATTTCATTCATTTCATTAATTTCATTCATTTCATTCACTTCATTCATTTCATTTCATTTATTAATTTCATTCAATTTTATGCAAATTTATTTTTTTTATTATTTCTTTTATCATTTTATTTTTTTATTGTTTTTAATTTTAATAATTAATGTTTTTAATTTTTTCACTTAACTTATTCTAGGATGCCATAAAGAGTACGAAATCGATACCCGCTCAATCCGGAATCTTAGTCGATGGTAAAAATGGACTACATGGCAGCAGTCGGGCGAACAGTATATCCAGTGATAGCTCAAGTGGCCGTCTATATGTTCCGGTTCGCCAAATCCCTGCTCCCACAGCGGTGCCCACCACAACGGAAAAGCCCATACTTGGATATATCTCACCAGCAGAGGCGGGTAAACTTGATCAGACACCCTACCTAGGCTTTGATCATTATCCCAATGAAAAGCCCAGTGAAGATCATAATAGTTCCCATGAAGGTGATCAGCTTTCACCACAAAATCCTTTGATAGTAGTGCCCTCAATAGAAATGGCACCCCCAGTGGAGAGTAGACGTCGAAGACCCATAAGACCTATTGCCATAGCACCCATCAATCCCGCTCCCATATCGGCCAATGATGTGGGAAGAAGTGCCGAATCGGGCTATCATTATTCTACGCCAGCACCATTTGTTACAGCTGCCCCCAAAGCGGGTTACTATTATGGTCCAGCCTCTGTTTCTCAATCCCACAACCATCCTCCACAATCTTTGCCCTACGATGTCAATGCCCTGGAAGGAGGTTTATTGCCACCCTTACCCCCACTTTATCAACGAAGACGTGTGCCGGTGGCTCAAGGTGGATATGG
The DNA here is from genome assembly GCF_963082655.1 of Stomoxys calcitrans. Classification (NCBI taxonomy): domain Eukaryota; kingdom Metazoa; phylum Arthropoda; class Insecta; order Diptera; family Muscidae; genus Stomoxys; species Stomoxys calcitrans. Next base: position 257,818,058 of record NC_081552.1, on the reverse strand, counting down.
TACACGTCTTGTTGCTCCCGAATACAACGATGTCACAGTGACGCGTAATGGTTTCCGTTATGTTCTACCTCACCAGTATCATGAAGAAGAACAACTGAATGAGAGTAAAAAAGCCGGCAGTTTTGGTTATGTGGATCCCTTTGGTATACGACGAGTGGTCTATTACAATGCCTCGCCGCAAAAGGGTTTCATACATCGAAATCATAATCAATATGTGGGCTTGGGTGCTACTCCCTATGATGAGCCACAGCCGCAAGCGGAAGCGCAGACGCAGAGTGAAGTGTAAAGTTAGCTGTTAAGAGTAGAAAAACACAAAAACGATACCATTAAGGTTCATTTGTAACCATCACGCTCCATCTTCACTAATCTTGCTACAACCCTCTACCTTTACGATAGTTGACTAACACATAATAACACCAGGCCTTGAGTAGCTAAATGTACTAACTGCATTAAAAATGTTAGAAGACTTGGCTGTCAAGGCCCTTTTTAACTTTTACTAACTATTAAAACACTTGATTTTTGAAGAAGGCCAAATAGGAATACCTTATATAAAAAATGGGGGGCATAATTGGTTGTGAAGTTGAAAATAGTTTGGAGAGGAAGAAAACATAAATGTTTATTGAAATTTTCCTTTAAGGGCGGTACGCACCTCAAACAACATTTTCTTTGCCATAAGAAATGCAAAGCACAGAACTTTAAAAAGTTGAGCAAGTGTGAGTTGTTATCCAAAACACTATGACCGGCTAGTGTATCATGATTTCTGTTACGCCATGCAACTTCATCAGCACTTTGGCAAATTGGATTAAGGTGTCCTACATACCCATAGACTATTGAGAACGCTGTAGAGCATGCTTTTGTTTTGAAAAAGGTCTCAGTTAGTTCTTCAACTCTCCTTAGCGCAGCATTGGCATATCATTGGCATAATTGAAACACACATGGAGTTAGGAAGTAAATTAAGTTGACGTGCTACTCTTATAGAAAACATCCCTTCCATATGGGGTACAACTCTTGTTTTGAGTATTTGATTAACTCGAATAGAGTGAGAACATATTTACCAGAAATATTGGATCACGGGATTTAAAGATTTTGTAGAACATAATCAGATTTCTTTATTTAACAAAATCTTTGAAGGATTAACCAAGAAAACTTTTAACAAACGGGGAAATATGATTGAATAACCTGCCAGAAAAAATGTAGCGTATTACTCTATTTAAAGCAAGTTTAACCTTCAACATAATACTTGCAGTGGTGCGAGATTATATCTCAAGGCAGTGCAGGAGATGTGGCATTATAAGAGCATGAACCAGTCGTTCCTTAATATATCGAGATAATACCAAGTCAGTGCTATAAAGCTGGCGCAAGCCAAGAGTTATCTTGGCGACAACATTATCAATGTGCAAATCGAATGACAATTTATCATCCAAAAGTATACCCAAGCACTGAATATTATGGACAAATCCTATTTCATCCCCATTGCATACCAGCTTCACGCCTGGAGTATCTATCGTTCTGAAGAAAAGAGCCTTAGTCTTTGCCGCATTCACAGACAGACGATTCGCAAACATCCATGAAGCCACAGAAGGCAAGGCCAAATCAATCTTCGATTGAAGAACGTTCAAAGAGCGACGGTTACCTACAAACACTATTTAAACGTCGTCCGCATATGCACATGGGGTACACCAATTCTCCAATTCCATGACAGCCGGTTGTACGTACCGAATTGACCCGATGAAGTCCTTCATCGGCAAGGGCTGCCGCCTCAGAGTACAACACACTGCTACACCAACAACAACCAATTCTCTATGAACTTAAATAAGTCGTTCAAAAAGAATATAAATAGGAGGGGACCGAATACATATCCCTGAGGAACTCCGTTTTTAACCGACAGCGTAGATGAACTTATATCACCTATCTGAACAACCAAATAGGGAAACAAAAATTTGCAAGCGCTTTTATCAATACCGTAAACTGTGGAGAGCTTCTTAAACAGTACGAAGTTATCCACCCTATCGAAGGCCTTCTCTAGATCCAAGGAGAGCAAAATACAGATATTATGACTTGCCACGCAATTTCAAATTAGGTCGGTAAGACCTCAAAGCAACATGGACGTCCCTCTACTTTTCCTGAATCCCCATTGGCAATCATGTAAAAGCGAACTGCGGTCAATGTAGGTTACAAGTTGTTTCTTCAAAACATGTTCCACTACCTTCGAAAGCACTGGCAGTAACGCTATAGGTCTAGATTCCGAGACTGCTCTTTTACCTTATAGGCTTAATCCTAGCAATCTTCCAGCTGTTTGGAAATGTGGAGGTCTTGGTTATGGTATTAACCAAAAAAAAGAAGAAAATCTGAAATAAATGGGAAAATTATCTTAAAAACCTTCATCGGGAGCCCGTCATACCCAGCGACATATAACTGACGTAAAAGCATCAAACAATTCATGGGGAGTAATGCTGCTAAAAGAAAAGCCGTCATTAGCAGCGAAACTCAGAAATTCCGACTCATCGTCTTGTACATCAGATTGGTTGTCTACAAATGAACGGTTCATCTCATTGAGTACCATGGCAGAGTTGCCAGTAGTAACTGAGGAACTGATCTTGCGAAGTCCATTATCTCTAATGACTTTCCGCAAACCCTTAGAAGTACAACAACTATCAAACAGAGCACGATGCACATTCTTCTTAAACCCTCTTTTTACGCTTTTAGCGCGGTGCCCCCAGTTATCTTCGCTTCTATCTCGAAGAAAACCTTTATATGCCAAATCCGTCATTGACTGCTGAACCCTAATCTCAGGACACTTGATCCAATTTCCCGAACCGTATTGTTTCACAAACACCAGCTTTAAAAAGGAGGCCCCTTATCATTGAGCTTAAACTTGAATCGGACTGCACTCATTGATATTTGAGAAGTTGGCCCCTGTTCCTTAGTGGAGTGTTCATGGGTAAAATTTGCAATTTTTTGGACACCATGGTAAATAGACACCAAAACAAGCTAAAACTAAACTGGTATCAAAAGGATACGGCGTCAGGGAGATTAATTAATTTCCTTCGAAACATCCATGACGAAACATCCAACACTAAGAAGGAGGAGGATAAGTATACGGATCAACTTAGAATCACTTCCTGATTCGATTTAGCTATGACCATCTGTCTGTCTGTCCATATATTCTTGTCTGTCATTTGTTGTCTGATTTTCACATTTTGCATAAGTCTCTTTTTTGGTCCAAGGACAAACGTTATTGAAATTCGGTCCAGATTTAGATATAGCTCTCATATATAACTTTCATCCGATTTGACCTATTAAGGCTGTAGAAGGCAAAATTTTTGTCCGATCCTTAAAAAATTTTGCACAGAGTGTTTTTTTGACGTCCCAATATGTGCGCCAAATTTCATTAAAATTAGATAAGATTTAGATATAGCTCCCATATATATCTTTCATCCGATATGCCCTTATAAAGTTGTAGGAGCCTCAATTTTGGCCTGATATTTACCAAATTTAGAATGACATGTACCAAATGTGACACGAAGTACTTTTTTTGACGTCCTAGTATGTGTGCATCAAATTTCATCAGAATCGAATCAGATTTATATATAGCTCCCATATATATTTTTCATCCGATAAGCCCTTTATATACCCTCCACCATAGGATGGGGGTATACTTATTGCGTCATTCTGTTTATAACACCTCGAAATATGCGTCTAAGACCCCATGTAGTATATATATTCTTGATCGTCGTGACATTGTAAGTCGAACTAGCCATGTACGTCCATCCGTCTGTCTGTCGAAGGTGCGCTAACTTTTGAAGAAGTAGCTAGCCGCTTAGAATTTTGCACAAATACTTCTCATTAGTATAGGTCGGTTGGGATTGTAAATGGGCCAAATCGGTCCATGTTTTGAAATAGCTGTCATATAAAACGATCGTGGGCCTTGACTTCTTGAGCCTCTAGAGGGCGCAATTCTGGTCCGATATGACGGAAATTTTGCACGACGTGTTTTGATATTACTTCCAACAACTGTGTTAAGAACTATTCAAATCGGTTCATAATATGATATAGCTATCATATAAACCGATCTTGGATCTTGACTTTTTGAGAAAATAGTGCGCGCAATTCTCATCCGATTTGGCTGAAATTTTGAATGAGGTGTTTTATTATAACTTCCAATAACTGTGCTAAGTATGGCGCAAATTGGTACATAACCCGATATAGCTGCCATATAAACCGATCTGGGATCTTGAATTCTTGAGCCAATAGTGCGCGCAATTCTCATCCGATTTGACTGAAATTTGAACGTGGTGTTTTGGTATCACCTCCAACAACAGTCCATGTTTTGATATAGCTGGCATATAAACCGATTTTGGGTCTTGGCTTCTTGAACCTCTAGAGGGTGCAATTCTGGTCCGATTTGAAGGAAATTTTGCACGTGGTGTTTTGGTATCACTGCCAACATTTGTGCGAAGTATGATCCAAATCAGTACATAACCTGGTATAGGTCCCATATACACCTATGTTGGATATTAACTTATTGAGCCGCTAGAGGGCGCAATTCTCGTTCGATTTGACTAAAGTTTTGCATGAGGTGTTTTAATATGATTTCCAAAAACTGTGCTAAGTATGGCGTTAATCAGTACATAACCTGATATAGCTGCCATATAAACCGATCTGGGATCTTGACTTCTTGAGCCTCTAGAGGGCGCCATTCACATCCGATTGGGTAGAAATATTCTACAACGGCTTCTTTTATGACCTCTAACTTTCAGTAGTGTCTTATATGGTCTCAATCGATCTATAGCTTGATAGAGCTCCCATATAAACCCATCTTCCGATTTTGCTTCTTGAGCCCCTACAAGGCGCAATTCTTATCCGAATGAACTGAAATTATACACAATGACTTCTACAATAATCAGCATTCATTTATGGTCCGAATCGGACTATAACTTGATATAGTTCCAATAGCATAACAGTTATTATTCAATATTTTTTGTTTGCCTAAAAAGAGATGCCGCGCATAGAACTCGACAAATGCGATCCATGGTGGAGGGTATATAAGATTCGTCCCGGCCGAACTTAGCACACTCTTACTTGTTAAAGACTTTTTCGATAAAGAAAATTGCAACGATTTGTTTTTGTCTATAGAAAACACCAGAACTTTGTTGCGCTTCAAACTGGTTTTCCATGTCTATTATAATAACCCTATTTATACAATTTATTCCTATTGCTGGCCCTACAATTTTTTAACAGTTAAATATTAACCGTCATTATTAACCAAAGATGAAGTATAGTGCCACTGAATACAAGAGTTACATAGGATGATTTCTAGCAACCTTAGGACAAAAGAATTGCTTTGGTCATCTAAAATTGTACATATCTCTTCAATGTCCTGGGTTAGTATAGCCTATAAAATAGAACTTTAATCGTTTCTTCAGTTTTTATCACACACAACAAGAGGGTTGCTTTACAATGATACCATATTTTAACCGAATTTTCTGTGTTATTTTCATTAACTTTTGTTTCATAACTACTCACTCCACCTCCCGTACTTATTATATAATTTAATTTTATTTTTAAGGAAGAAAAAACTTCAACACAAACCTCCATGGGAGTATAAAACGATAGAAATTTTCTAACATCCATCAATTAAAAATGGAATTCATTCAAGTGTGCTATGTATGGATGACTGGATAGCTGTAGCAGTTGCCTATACTGCCCTCCCATCATAACTGTCGCTTCAATGATTCCGTACAGGAAAAAAAAACATAATTGTGAAGAAAGAAAGCATTTCCTGTTTCCTTTTTGACGGACAGAGTTTAAGTATTACAAATTTCTATACATGATATGAGTATACGAGTATTGAAGGGAAAATTTTTGAAGTTTGCAGATAGTTTAGTGAACCATTTCCTTTAAATTCCCACACACTTAAAACTATTCTATGTGTTATTTAATATAAGTAAAATATGTCTCTAAAAGGCAATGGAATTACATTAGAAAAATTAAAGTATTTGAACTTCGCACATAGATGGCGTTGGTGGCGCTTGTGAATGTAGATAATTGAGAATTGTCTAAGAATATGCCGCTAGCAGAATTCTGCTCACAATGTTGGCTTCGTTTGCATTTTCTAAATATTTTTTATTTTCTTTGAAGGAGACTATGGCTTAATGCACGTATATACACAGATAGGAAATATATGTTGCAAAATCATGCGCCCACGTTGTCATTATCATACACGGGCGTTGTTCAAAAATATTGTCAACAAGCGTGAACGATTTTGTGAACAAGCGCTGTTGATTCATGTAATGACCGTTGTGGACGACATCATGCCTTCGAAATGTGTATGTATACCAACCTTAAGTTTAAATGACTTTTAAAACCTTGTATGTGTATAGTCGGCCGTGGTGCAATGCGGTAAGGCATTTGTAAACATACAAAGAGATTGATGGAACACAGGTTCGATACTCATCGGCACACATAATCTTTTTGTATTCATTAAATAAACTACGCACTAGAGGTTGTCAGAATGTGAACATCTGTGGACGTTTTGTTCAACATAACTGTTGTTGGTTTAGAACTATTTGTTGTTGATCTAATAACATCTGTGTGTGTTGATTCACTTTTATTAAACGAATGTGGCCACTTTGTCAACGCCGTGCTTGATTTTTTCTATGGGTATAGGGTTTCGGCAGTTGTAGCTTCCAATATGTGTAGCTTTCTTTCTTTTTTCCTTTTCTTTTTGCAGTAAATTTGATATTTATACTCATCATCGTAGAAAAGGGGGTATATTCATTTAGTCATGCCGTTTGCAACACATCGAAATATCAATTTCCGACCCTACAAAGTATATATATTTTGGATTGTCTTAAAATTCTAAGACCATTTAACGATGTCTGTGTGCCTGTCCATCCATCCGTCCGTTGTAATAACTCTACAGCCTTCAAACAGAAATTTGGTACAGTTTTTTTAATGCACGCTGGTTAAGTTCTTGAATGGGCCAAATCGGATCATATTTGCATATAGCTGCTATATAGACCGATCTGCCGATAAAGGGTCTTATGTCCATAAATGCTTTATTTTTTAATCGATTTCACTGAAATTTGAAACGGTGAGTAGTTTAAGGCTTCCCCACATCTGACCCAAATATGGTTCAGATCGGACTATATTTAGATATAGCTGCCATATAGACCGATCTGCCGACAAAGGGTCTGAAGCCCATAAAAGCTTTATTTTTTATTCGATTTCACAGAAATTTGAAACAGTGAGTAGTTTTAGGCCTCTCAACATAGGACCTACATATCGTTCTGATCGGACTATATTTAGATATACCTGCCATATAGACCAATCTGCCAATTAAGGGTCCGAAGCCCATAAAATCTGCATTCATTGTCCAATTTCGCTGAAATTTAAATCTGGGGGTTATTTTAAGCCTCCCGAAATCTGGCCTTAAAGTGTTTCAGATTGGACAGTATTTAGATGTACCTGCCTTATAGACCGATCTCCTGATAAAGGGTCTGAAGCTCATAAAAGCTTTATTTTTTAACCGACTTCGATGAAATTTAAATCAGGGGGTTATTTTAAGCCTCCCGACATCTGGCCTTAAAGTGGTTCAGATTGGACTATATTTAGATATAGCTGTCATATAGTCCTATCTCCCAACAAAGAGTCTGAAGCCCATAAAAGCTTTATTTTTTAACCGATTTCGCTAAAATTTGATACAGTGAGTAAGTAGGTTAAGGCCTCCCAACATCCGACCTGAATATGGTTCTGATCGGACTATATTTAGATATGGCTGCCTTATAGACCGATCTGCCGATAAGGGGTCTGAAGTCCACAAAAGTTTTATTTATTAACCGATTTCCGTGAAATTTGAAACAGTTAGTTGTTTTGAGCCTCCCGATATCCTACCTTAATATGGTTCAGATCGGTTTATATTTGGATACAGCTGCCAAAGAGACCAATATTTTGTTCTACAAAATTGAACAGTGACTTATATATATTAGACCACTCAATGTCCTTGCCGAATTTGGGTGCATACATATATACCCGAGGTGGTGGGTATCCAAAGTTCGGCCCGACCGAGCTTAATGCCTTTTTACTTGTTTCAAATTTTTCGGCAGAGCTGCTTGCTTTGAAGATAAATTAAATATTTACCAACACCCATAGGCTTGACATTTGCTGTAAAATTTTGAGAGCACCAAAATTTTCTATTATTTTCATCCCCTTTGGAATAGTTTCAAGATGGGTAAATGAAAAGGAAATTCAAGATTAAATATTGGGTTGCCCAAAAAGTAATTGCGGATTTTTCATATAATCGGCGTTGACAAATTTTTTCACGGCTTGTGACTCTGTAATTGCATACTTTCTTCTGTCAGTTATCAGCTGTTACTTTTAGCTTGCTTTAGAAAAAAAGTGTAAAAAAGTATATTTGATTAAAGTTCATTCTAAGTTTTATTAAAAAGGCATTTACTTTCTTTTAAAAAATCCGCAATTACTTTTTGGGCAACCCAATAGTATCATCAACTGCAATAATTTGATGTAAAGCAAATAGCCTTTTAAGTCTTTCCACATTACTTTCCATCGACTCTTTGTTCAAAAATGAAACAGGATTTTTCTTTCGTTTTCAGTACATTGTTGTTTTTTCCAGAGCAATAATATGCCAATTAGCACTTAATCACATCACATTTCACTTGCATTAGGAAATGTTATATTCATGTATTAATCTTGCCATATTAACATTATTGTGTATTCGAATTCATGCCCAAATTAATTTTAAAATAACATTTTTTATTTTATTTTATTTAAATTAATTAATCATTAATGTATTTTATTTATAAACATATCAACCAACACCCAAACACACATCCATTACAACATAACATAACTTATCGTAATGAAAAAAAAAAACAACAAATAAACACATGTATGTGTGAATGTACGTATACCGCATAAAATGTAGATGTCATTGTAGTTTGTAATAATCAAAGTAATCACCGTAGTCTAGTAGATAAATTATATCTAAAGCATATGTGTATATGTACATTAATAATGATTAAATTAAATGTAAAAACAAAATTAATCACATTTTGTATTTATGACCTATCCACTCAAGCACAATTAGAATAAAATTCAATCACTTTCAAATGATCACAAAAACCAATTAAAATAAAGTCTCTCCACCATCAGCACCAACAACCAACACCAACATTTGCAAAATATTTTGTTAGCGTCTGGTTACCTTAAAAGGAAATGTTTGCTGCATTTGCAGATAGACATGAGTCCATTTGGCAGTATATGGCGATCACATTGTATTTTGCTTTTGCTTGCTGTTGTATTTTCAGTTTTGAAATAAAACACAAAAAAAACAGATCATGTAAATTTTTAAAATTTAAGAATATGTCACAACAAACATGAAAAAATTATAATAAAAAAAAATCAAAAAAAGTAAGAAAACCAGAATTTTATTCTTCTTTCTTCTACGGAATTAGAAAATATTAAGCAGAGTAGGTAAGGTTTGGTAAGGAGTTTAACCCTTAATTTAAAAAAACGTCAGATCTCGGGAATGCGTGCACCGATTTAAGCGAAATTTTGTATGCCACCTTTTGGTACCCCAAAAACACGAAATTTTTTTAGGTCAAAAATGTGGGGGGGAGGGGGAGCGCCCCATCCCAAAATCCACCCGGACGGGCATGTCTACCGATTGGAACAATATGGGTATCAAATTAAAGGTATTTAAGAGTAGAATACGAACTTAGTATACAAATTCCACCCAAAGTATTCGGGGGGGTCCCCCACCTCCAAAACACCCCCAACATGACTCATTCACCGCTTTGGGCAATATGGGTATCAAATGGAAGGTATCTAAAAGTAGAGTACAAATCTGACATGAAAATGTATTCCTTGGTGTCTGAGGGGCCTCCCCACCCCCAAAATCCCCCTGCAAGGACATGTTTACTAAATGGGACAATATGGGTATCAAACGAAAGGTATTTAAGAGTAGAGTATGAACTTGGTATACAAATTTCGCCCAAAGTGTTCGGGGTGATACAAATCTGACATGAAAATGTATTCCTTGGTGTCTGAGGGGCCTCCCCAGCCCCAAAATCCCCCCGCACGGACATATTTACTAAATGGGACAATGTGGGTATCAAACGAAAGGTATTTAAGAGTAGAGTACGAACTTGGTATACAAACACCCAAAGTGTTCGGGGTGGTCCCCCACCCCCAAAAATTTCCCAACAGGACTCTTTCATCGCTTTGGGCAATATGAGTATTAAATGAAAGGTATTTAAAGGTAGAGTACAAATCTGACATAAACATTTATTATTCCTTGGTGTCCGAGGGCCCTCCCCGTCTGAGACGCCTACTCCCACCCCCCCAAAAAAAAAAAAAAAAAAAAAAACTCCGCTGGGCATATTTACCAATATGGATATCAAATGAAAGATGTTTTGAAGTTGTTTACACATCTGTTATAAGATTTTGGTCCAAGGTGTCTACGGGGCCTAAAACCCCTTAAACGGTCATGAAAGTCCAACGTCATAAAATGTGTATCACATGAAAGGTCTTTGGGAGTTGACTACGAATCTGGTATACATATTTGGGATTGAGTCTGGGACCGGCCCACCCACTAAATACCCTTCAATAGGATGTGTAATTCGAGCGGGATAATATGTGAATTAAAAGAAAGGTCTATGTCAGTAGAGTTCGAATCTAATGGTGATATAAGGATTCAAGAATCTGGGACATGCCGTTCGGCAGGACATGTATATCGCAACAATAAAGAACCGAAATAAATTGTCTTAGGGTCGGAGGGAGCGACCCTCTCCTTCCAATAAAAAAAATTGTCATATAGGACGAGCGAGAATATATTGTACTCGAATGAAAGGATGGGTCAGAGTGCAATCCCCTCCCCCTATCCCACACAAAAATAGAAAAAAAAGATAAACGATATGTAGATAATCCAAACTAAGAAAAATTTATTAGTGTGGATTTGAACGAGACCCGCTGTCCTGAACATCTTTTTAGCCACCTTCACAATGATTGAAATTATAGGGCCAAACAACATTGCACGATGCTGATATTATTTCATGGTCCGCTCCCTAAACTCCTTTCAAACCGGCCATGTTCGCATACTATGGCAATAAATAATAGGTATTTGATAGTAGAAAACGAATTTAATATCCAGTTTTGAGGCCAAGTGTTGGGGGATCGTCTCACCCCATAAACTCCCCCAAATCAATGGCTATTGAGGCTTTGAGAGTTGAGCACAATGCCTAGATACCCCTTACAGTGGACATATTTGTGGATTATGACAATAAGGGGCTCAAATCTGATATCTGTTTTATCGCCCAAGGACTCCTCAGCTAACCTCCCTCTAAAACACATATATATGTACCGACTATAGCAATATTTAGCTCAAATGTGATTTTTGGAAGTAGGCATCCACTTTGATATCCTGGACTTTTTTTAGAACTATTCAAAATTGAGTAGCTGAATTGGGCCATATGAGCTGCCATGGCGAGCACCTTGTCCAGGCCAGCAGATATGGTTAAAAAAATCCACAAAATTGTATTGGTTGACTGTCGATTTGAAGCCCGTGAGCTAGCTGAGTTCACAGACATTTCAAAAAGTGCTGTCCATCGCATATTGACGAAAATTTGTGCGCAAGATAGGTGTCGCGTTTGCTCTTAATATTGGGTTGCCCAAAAAGTAATTGCGGATTTTTCATATAGTCGGCGTTGACAAATTTTTTTCACAGCTTGTGACTCTGTAATTGCATTCTTTCTTCTGTCAGTTATCAGCTGTTACTTTTAGCTTGCTTTAGAAAAAAAGTGTAAAAAAAGTATATTTGATTAAAGCTCATTCTAAGTTTTATTAAAAATGCATTACTTTCCTTTAAAAAATCCGCAATTACTTTTTGGGCAACCCAATACAACAAAAACAGCGCCATGAAGATGTTTCAATCGAGTTTTTGGCGATGTTTCACTAAAAGCGAGTTCCAGAGAGATTATTGATGGATTTAAGATTCCCAGCGATAGATGAGCCAGTGTTATATCTGCTGTATTTCATTCTAGTGCTGGCTAGACAAGCCGTAAAGGGCAAAAATAAAACGCAAAAAAAGTTTTCACTGCAAGTCTGTTTGTTTGCCATGAGGTGGTAAAGCCAATTGCCAAACTGTCATAACAATACGAGCAAAAAGTGCAAATATTTGCAAAATTTACAACTAAAATATGCAAAACATGTGTGGACATAGCAGTCAAATAAAATTTATTAAGATTTGTGCACGCGATTGTTTAAATAATTGGTTTTAATTTTTTTTCCATTCACAATAGATATATTTTTACAAGTGGCTACATTTATTTGTGAAAAACATATCATGGCAATCCTGACAACAGATGTTCTACTTAATTGACCTGGATAGATATCATTTTCATATAAATTGCATTGCACTGCACTATACAGTACTAAAATTAAACACAGCTATCTTTAAATTCTGTTTGAATTGTATTTTCGACTGTGTCATTATCATTGAAGCTCTTTGTTTGGCTTTATGGCATAGTCTAGGTGGAAGAAATATGTGGCATAGTTTTAGGCTCTACGGAGTTAAACACCCCAGCAGTAAAATTCTTGAGTACAATGTGCTTCTAAATGGCCTTAGTTTGTAGGTCTAAGACCTGCTAGGTTAGACTTAAATCATAATGGGGGACATGGAACCCAAGACCTAACCGACCCGGCACGCAGATAGCTCTGAGCACCACACAAGCTGGAACATTGAGGTCCGATCTGTGTGGTGTTAATTGCTATTACAAGAAGCTAAGCTGCGTGCTACCGGGCGCGTTCACAGCTTGCGGATAGTGGAATGATCCATACGAAGTAGCTGCAAAGTCAGCCGCGTACAATCAGCGATGTCGAGCGGAGAGTCTCAGTGAGAGGTCGTGTGGTACCGGCTCTTGCCCAAATACTGATTGCCTATGATGCTCGATGTGACAAGGCGAGTTATTGGCGAGTTTAAATAACCAATGTCCACCTTGTTTCAGTGGCGATCGGTCCTTTGGACCAGAACGAGCTTGCTCAACCATAGGAGCTTGACGAGGATCGCCACCTCCACATGAAAATGTTGTTACAACAACAACAACAACAAAGATCTAACCGGCATTTTTAAGAATGAGATGAGGGGAGAAGTTTTACATGGCATAGTACCTCACAAATGTTGCCACCATTAGGAGGGGAAAAATACCGCTGAAATTTGTTTTCTGATGGTCTCGCCAGGATTCGAACCCAGGCGTTCAGCGTCATAGGCGGACATGCTAAACTTTGTGCTACGGTCGCAAATCGGTCCATGTTTGGTATAGCTGTCATATCAACCGATCTTAGATCTAGACTTCATGAGTCACTAGAGGGCGCAGTTCTCACCCGATTTGGCTGAAATTTTGCATTAGGTAATTTGTTATAAATTCTAGAAACTGTGCTTAGTGTGGTTTAAATCGGTCCATAACCTGATATTGCTGTCATATAAACCGATCTGGGGTCTTGACTTCTTGAGCATCTAGAGAGCGAAATTCTTATCCGATTTGGCTGAAATTTTGCATGAATTGTTTTGTAACGATTTCCAACAATTGTGCTAAGTGTGATTTAAATCGCTCTATACCCTTACATAGCTGTCATATAAACCGCCACTAGAGGGCGCAATTCCGATCTGGGATCTTGACTTCTTGAGCATCTAGAGAGCGCAGTTTTTATCCGATTTGGCTGAAATTGTGCTAAGTATGGTTTAAATCGGTCCATAACCTGATATAGCTGTCATATAAACCGATCTGGAGTCTTGACTTCTTGAGCCTCTAGAAAGCGCAACTCTTATCTGATTTGACTGAAATTTTGCATGAAGTGTTTTGTTATAACTTTCAACAATTGTGCCAAATATGGTTTTAATTGGTTCATAACCTGATATAGCTGCCATATGAACCGATTTGGGATCTTGACTTCTTGAGCCTCTAGAGGTCGCAGTTGCTATCCGATTTGGCTGAAATTTTGCAGGAAGTGTTTTGTTACGATTTCCAACAATTGCGATAAGTATGGTTTAAATCGGTCTATACCCTTATATAGCTGTCATATAATCCGATTTGGGATTTTGACTTCTTGAGCCTCTAGAGGGCGCAATTCCTATCCGATGTGACTGAAATTTTGCTAGAAGTGTTTTGTTATAACTTTCAACAATTGCGCCAAATATGGTATTAATTGGTTCATAACCTGATATAGCTGCCATATAAACCGATTTGGGATCTTGACTCTTTGAGCCTCTAGAGGGCGCAATTCCTATCCGATTTGGCTGAATTTTTGGAAGAAGTGTTTTGTTATGACTTCCAACAGTTTGTGCCAAATATGGTTTTAACTGGTTCATAACCTGATATAGCTGTCATATAAACCGATTTGGGATTTTGACTTCTTGAGCCTCTAGAGGTCGCAATTCCTATCCGATGTGATTGAAATTTAGCTAGAAGTGTTTTGTTATGACTTCCAATAGTTGTGGCAAATATGGTTTTAATTAGTCCATAACCTGATATAGCTGTCATATAAATCGATCTGGAATCTTGACTTCTTGAGCCTCTAGAGGGCGCAATTCCTATCCCATATGGCTAACATTTTGCAAGAAGTGTTTTGTTATAACTTCCAACAATTGTGCCAAATATGGTTTTAATTGGTTCATAACCTGATATAGCTGCCATATAAATCGATTTGTGATCTTGATTCCTTGAGCCTCTAGAGGGCGCAATTCTTATCCGATTTGGTTGAAATTTTGTACAACGACTTCTCTCATGACCTTCAACATAAGTGTCAATTATGGTCTGAATTGGTCTATAGCCTGTTACAGTTCCCATATAAACCGATCTCTCTAGTTTACTTCTTGCGCCTCTAGAGGTCGCAATTATTATCCGATTTGACTGAAATTTTATACAACGACTTCTACTTTGGTCTTCAACTTTCAGTCCGGATCATCGGACCATAAATTGATATAGCTCCAATATCATAGCATTTTTTATACCCACCACCGAAGGATGGGGGTATATTCATTTTGTCATTCCGTTTGCAACACATCGAAATATCCATTTCCGACCCTATCAAGTATATATATTTTTGATCAGCGTAAAAATCTAAGACGATCTAGACATGTCCGTCCGTCTGTCCGTCTGTCTGTTGAAATCACGCTACAGCCTTTAAAAATTGAGATATTGAGCTGAAACTTTGCACAGATTCTTTTTTTGTCCATAAGCAGGTTAAGTTCGAAGATGGCTATATCGGACTATATCTTGATATAGCCCCCATATAGACCGATCGGCCGATTTAGGGTCTTAGGCCCATAAAAGCCACATTTATTATCCGATTTTGCTGAAATTTGGGACAGTGAGTTATGTTAGGCCCTTCGACATCCTCCGTCAATTTGGCTCAGATCGGTCAAGATTTGGATATAGCTGCCATATAGACCGATCCTCCGATTTGGGGTCTTAGGCCCATAAAAGCCACATTTATTATCCGATTTTGCTGAAATTTGGGACAGTGAGTTGTGTTAGGCCATTCGACATCCTCCGTCAATATGGCTCAGATCGGTTCAGATTTGGATATAGCTGCCATATAGACCGACCCTCAAATTTAGGGTCTTAGGCCCATAAAAGCCACATTTATTAGCCGATTTTGCTATGATTTGAGACAGTGAGTTGTGTTAGGCCCTACAACGTCCTTCGTCAATTTGGCTCAGATCGGTTCAGATTTGGATATAGCTGACATATAGACCGATCCTCCGATTTAGGGTCTTAGGCCCATAAAAGCCACATTTATTATCCGATTTTGTTGAAATTTGTGACAGTGCGTTGTCTTAGGCCCTCTGACGTCCTCTGTGAATTTGGCTCAGATCGGTCCAGATTTAGATATAACTGCCATATAGACCGATCCTCCGATTTGGGGTCTTAGGCCCATAAAACACGCATTTATTGTCCGATGTTGCCGAAATTTGGGACAAAGAGTTAAGTTAAGCCCCTCCACATATTTCTGCTATGGGACATAAGTTATGAGTTTTGCACCGGATTTTGACGAAAGGTGGTTTACATATATAGCCGAGGTGGTGGGTATCCAAAGTTCGACCCGGCCGAACTTAACGCCTTTTTACTTGTTTTCTTTTATCATATGTTTGCCTAAAAAGAGATACCGGGAAAAGAACTAGACAAATGCGATCCATGATGGAGGGTACATAAGATTCGGCCCGGCTGAACTTAGCACGATTTTACTTGTTATTATCTGTGCAAGTGAATATTCCCAGAGCACACTCTCTCTCTCTCATTTAATTATTTTCAATTTTGTGAAACGAGTCCTAAGTGTACTAACGAAAACAACGTCACACTTCATTCCAAATGCATTTTTATTATACCCCTTTATTCCCTTATCGACATTACTCATAGCTGTAATGTTGTGAATACGATAAGCTAACACACAATCTTATCGCCTCACATAGAAGTCGGCCAAAGCAGAAAACGCCGGCATTTTATCGTAGCGGAGTGCTTAGTCAGAAACACAATGAGCTGCAAAGTGGTCACAGCACTGGCAATATTCTTTCTAATTATTGGCGCCGAAACATGTCAGGCGAAAAAAATTCTATGTCTCATGGGCATAGGAGCGGGAACAACGGACAAATGGTAAAGCAAAATATCATCGAATGGATTAGCAAAACAATTTGCAATAAAATTTGATTTTACTTGACAGGAATAAGGCCCTTTTGCAAGAATTGGAAAATAGACAACATCAGCTGACCATAGTCACTGCCACCTCATGGACAACGGACGAGGATGTCTTTCCCAATGCCAGATTGGTGCATTTGGAGAAGACTCAAGTCGCTCTAAAGGAACGCTATGAATCCATCACCATTGGGGATCTATTGAAGCAGAGCACCTGGAAGAATATCATTCAATGGTATGACAGGCAAATGGCAACTTGCCGAGCTAATCTGGAGTCCATAGGATTTTCCGAGGCCCTCCATTTGGCGTTGAAGGAAAAAGGAAAATACGATTTGATTATTTATGACATTGCCTATGGAGCGGGTTGTTTATTGCATTTGGCTTATCTCTTTGGCAATACTCCAATAATTGGCATAACAAGTGGCCCATTAAACAGTCAGAGTCTATTCACAGCCCATGAGAGTTTGCTAAATCCGGCATTGGATCCACATATTTTGAGTGATTTCAATGAAGATATGAATTATTGGAAGCGTTGGCATAATACGGCACTATATGCCTTTGATTATTTGTAAGTATGCATGGAGCAGGGGAGCAGGGGCCGTGGGTAGGGGGGGGGAGGTAGAGTAGATAAGGTATGACTATGATTTTTAACGAAATGTTGGTAAATTTTTTCCTAATTTGAACATTATCATCACATTTGGAAATTTTCTGTAAACCCAGCAAAAGATACCTAAAGAGTCCAATGGGGGCTACACTACAACAGATATTAGCCAAATCGTATAAAACTTTGGGTTTCTAGGGGCTTAAGCAGGTTCTGTTTATATAAGCGGTATATATGGTATCCACATGTAGAGCGCCCATTTTGGATATTATAAATGCTCAGGGAAGGATGTGCAGGATTTCTGATTACATGACGAGATATGGTAATTTGGATGGCTGCTTCGAAAGTGGCCCTTTGTCTTCTGATGGAGGTAGTCCACATGAGAACTAAAGTGAGAAATGTCTCAGGGGAGCAGCATTCTGGGTCTTGATTTTCTTTCACTGCGTGTCACTCGATTGACGAGTTCACACTGTCACTAAGCCCTGTGCCATCTGCAGAGGGTGAATAGAAGATATGTAAAGGTTAAACAGTGTGAGAGATAGCACCCACCTTGTGTAACTACCTGTTTCACTCTTCAAGGCTTCGAGTTGTTATGTCCTAAAGTCCACATACAATTGGCGACCACAGAGATTGTGTGCTATATAAAGTCTCAATCTAGGATGAATCGTTGCACGGCTAACAGCATTGGCAGAATGAAATAGGTTAAGAGCCAGAGGAACTTCCTAGGCCACAGCTTGACCTGGTTGGAACCTCATCTAACGGGTATGACAAAGGCGTTCAAAGCAATTGAAGTGCCTTTTTCCCGGGTCAGGATGGGAATATATTGGGTTGCCCAAAAAGTAATTGCGGATGTTTTAAAAGAAAGTAAATGCATTTGTAATACAACTTAGAATGAACTTTAATCAAATATACTTCTTTTACACTTTTTTTTCTAAAGCAAGCTAAAAGTAACAGCTGATAACTGACAGAAGAAAGAATGCAATTACAGAGTCACAAGCTGTGAAAAAATTTGTCAACGCCGACTATATAAAAAATCCGTAATTACTTTTTGGGCAACCCAATACTTTACACATTTGTCGAGTGCGTCTCCCTCCTTATGCCGCCTTCTTTTGTAATCAATCAGCGAAGGCCGTTGCCGTTGTCTAGCGTTCGAAGCCATCAATACAAATTCCAACAGATGCACAGAATCATGTGTACCACGGAAGTAGTGTAATTGTCACAGAAAAAAGTCTGTCATTATACAAAAATACATGCATTGAGAAAAAAATACAGCTAATAGACATAGGAGGCCAACGTAGCGCAGGGGTTAGCATGTCCGCCTATGACGCTGAACGGCTGGGTTCGAATTCTGGCAAGACCATCAGAAAAAAAAAAAATTTTTCTGCGGTGATTTTCCCCTCCTAATGCTGGCAACATTCGTAAGGTACAATGCCATGTAAAACTTCTCTTCAATGAAGTGTCGCACTGCGTTCGAACTCGGCTATAAAAAGGAGGCCCCTTATCATTGAGCTTAAACTTGAATCGGACTGCGCTCATTGATATGTGAGAAGTTTGCCGCTGTTCCATAGTGGAATGTTCATGGGCAAAATTTGCAATCTGCAATAGGCAGGGTTGTCGAGCGTGGCTAATGTGGTAATTTTATCATAGATGCATGTTCGCAATTAATACGATTTAAATACAACATACCAACGAACGACCCTTGAAGCCATCACACCTAATATGGTTGAAAAGTCTTCTAACCAAAGACGAAATGCGTCCCATAGTGGTTGGTGTGTGTTGTTATCTTTTTCCATTTGCAATCTCCGATCATTCAGCTCGTCTCGAAAGAGAAATAAACAAAAAATTATAAAATTTTATGATCTTCGCCCAAACAGGCAAAAAAACTTGAAAATGGTGAAAAATTGTATCTGGTGATTATCCACAACATCTTCGTTGTCCTCGTGTCTACAACCATGTCACCACATTCATATTCTACGCCATGTCCGGGTGCATATTCTTCCTGCGCGGTAGTTGTTCAGCGAATATCGTCACCAATTTTTCTCATTCTCCAGCATTCTCTGGATGTTTTCTGTTCCAGGCGAAAACTCGCCAATTGCTGTTTCCAATTCCCTGTGTGTTCCACATCGTCTTCAACTTCTAGCTGCTCATAGATGAACTTGCTAGCAGATCATTTGCCCATTCTTTGTAGGTATTTCCGAAAGTAGCTATGGCCTGTCAAATTCTGTGTAATGTTATAGTGGACGTTATGGTGCTTCCTATTTGTCTACATGTGTAAATCGGGGATAAGTCGCAGCATCCACCTGCCTCGACTCTCACTCGTCCAACTTTGTGGGCATTTCTCGATAGTTCCTTCTTGTAAGACTCGAGTATGATCCGTTTGAATCTCACCCTCTTCTGTTTTGGTTTTACACCTAGCAGTGTAGAGTCTGAAGCGCTTCATGGCATGTAAGTCTATCAGAATCATTCCGGCTATTACAAGGGCTACGGGCTCTGTCACTGTCCAAAAGATGATATGACCTTAGAGACTCCATTCCTTGTACCGATTTAGAGTCCAAGGCCCATAAAAGCCACATTTATTATCCGATTTCGGTGAAATTCGGGACGGTGAGTTATGTTAAACCCCTTCTGCAATATGGCACAGATCGATCCAGATTTGGCTATAGCTGGCATATAGACCGATCTTTTAAGGTTTTGGGCCCATAAAATGAGCATTTTTGTCCGATGTCGACGAAATATGGGGCAGTGAGCTGAAAGCAGATCGTTCCAGATTTGTTTATAGCTGTCATATAGACCTATCTCTCGATTTTAGGTCTTGCGCCCATAAAAGGCGCATTTATTGTCCATTGTCGCCGAAATCTGATACAGTGACCTGAGTGGGGCCCTTCGACATCCTTCTTCAATTTGGGTCAGATCGGTCTAGTTTTAGATATAGGCGCCCATAAAAGGCGCATTTATTGTCCGATGTCGCCGAAATTTAGGACAGTGAGTTCTGTTAGGCCCTTCGACATCCTTCTTCAATTTGGCTCAGATCGGTTAAGATTTGGATATAGCTGGCATATAGACCGATCTTTCGATTTAAGGTTTTGGGTCCATAGAAGGCGCATATATTGTCCGATGTCGCCGAAATTTGGGACAGTTAGTTAAGTTAAGCCCCTCGAAATTCTTCTGCAATATGGCACAGATCGGTCCAGAATTGGCTATAGCTGGCATATAGACCGATCTCTCGATTTAAGGTTTTGGGCCCATAAAAGGCGCATTTATTGTGCAATGTTGCCGAAATTTAAGACATTGAGTTGTGTTAGGCTCTTCGACATCCTTCTTCAATTTAGCTCAGATCGGTCCAGATTTGGATATAGCTGCCATATAGACCGATATCTCGATTTAAGGTCTTGGGCCCATAAAAGGCGCATTTATAGTCCAATTCTGCCAAAATTTGGAACAGTGAGTTGTGTTAGGCCCTTCGACATCTTTCTGTACTTTGGCCCAGATCGGTCCAGATTTGGATATAGCTGTCATGTAGACTGATCTGTCGATTTAAGGTGTTGGACCCATAAAAGGACCATTTATTGTCCTATGTGGCCGAAATTTGGGACAGTGAGTAAAGTTAAGTCCTCGACATTCTTCTTCAATTTGGCTCAGATCGGTAGTGATGTGCCATATAGATAGCTGCCATATAGATCGATCTCTCGATTCAAGGTCTTGGGCCCATAAAAGGCGCATTTATTGTCCGATGTCGCCGAAATTTGGTACATTAAGTTAAATTAAGCTGCTCGATACACTCCTGCAATATGGCACAGATCGGTCCAGATTTGGATATAGCTGCCATATATACCGATCTCTCGATTTAAGATCTTGGGCCCATAAAAGGCGCATTTATTGTCCGATGTCGCCGAAATTTGGGACAGTGAGTTAAGTTAAGCTGCTCGACACATTACTGCAATACGGCACAGATCGGTCCAGATTTGGATATAGCTGCCGTACAGACCGATCTCTCGATTTAAGGTCTTGGGCCCATAAAAGGCATATTTATTGTCCGATTTCGCCGAAATTTGGAACAGTGAGTTGTGTTAAGCTCTTCGACATCCTTCTTTAATTTAGCTCAGATCGGTCCAGATTTGGATATAGCTGCCATATAGACCAATCTCTCGATTTAAGGTCTTGGGCCCATAAAAGGCGCATTTATAGTCCGATTCTGCCAAAATTTGGGACAGTGAGTTATGTTAAGCTGCTCGACACATTCCTGCAATATGGCACAGATCGGTCCGGAATTGGCTATAGCTGGCATATAGACCGATCTTTCGTTTTAAGGTTTTGGGCCCATAAAAGGCGCATTTATTGTGCAATGTCGCCGAAATTTAAGACATTGAGTTGAGTAGGGCCATTCGACATCCCTCTTCAATTTGGCGCTGATCGGTCCAGATTTGCATATAGCTGTCATATAGACCGATATCTCGATTTAAAGTTTTGAGCCCATAAAAGGCGCATTTATTGTCCGATTTCGCCGAAATTTGGGACAGTGAGTTAAGTTAAGTCCCTCGACATACTTCTTCAATTTGGGACAGATCGGTTTAGATTTGGATATAGCTGCCATATGGACCGATCTCTCGATTTAGGGTCTTGCACCCATAAAAGGCGCATTTATAGCCCGATTCTGCCAAAATTTGGGACAGTGGGTTAAGTTAAGTCCCTCGACATACTTCTTCAATTTGGGACAGATCGGTCCAGATTTGGATATAGCTGCCATACAGACCGATCTCTCGATTTAGAGTTTTGAGCCCATAAAAGGCGCATTTATTGTCCGACATCGCCGAAATTTGGGACAGTGAGTTGTGGTAGGCCCTTCGAAATTTGTCTGCAACTTGGCCCAAATCGGTCCAGATTTGGATATAGCTGCCATATTGATCGATATCTCTATTTAAAGTCTTGGCCCCATAAAAGGCGCATTTTTAATACGATTTCACTGTTAGTTAAGTTAAGCCGCTCGACATTGGACTCATAAAAGGCGCATTTATAGTCCGATTCTGCCAAAATTATGACAGTTAGTAAAATTAAGCCCCTCGACATACTTCTGCAGTATGGCACAGATCGGTCCAGATTTGGATATAGCTGCCATATATACCGATCTCTCGATTTAAGGTTTTGGCCCCATAAGAGGCCCATTTTTAATCCGATTTCACTGAAATTTGACACAGTGACTTATGCAAGGCTTTTCGACATCCGTATCGTATATGGTTCAAATCGGTTAATTTTTAGATATAGCTTGAACAATGACTTGTACTTGCAAATATTTGTTCCATATCGGTACATGGGGCATAAGGTATGCATTTGTCACTGGATTTTGACGAAAGGTGGCTTACATATATACCCGAGGTGGTGGGTATCCAAAGTTCGGCCCGGCCGAGCTTGACGCTTTTTACTTGTTTTTCGATTCATGTGTTTGTGTATTATAGTGATAGATTTTTTGTCCACCCAACTACAGTGGCTTCCATGGTATACAGATGTTTCTGAGCATCTTAGGCTTAGAACGCTAGACAACGGCAGCGACTCTAATTTTTGTGCCAAGTGCTTCGATTCGAATCCTGGCCGGGTTCAGTCGCATTTATTATTCAAGTTTTTTCCGCTTTTAAGGCAAAGATTATTGTATTATTCTCATTTTATTGAAATTTTCATTTCAATATAAAAAATACGTTGAATAAAATAAATAACGAGTTTCTGAAAAGGACCGCCACAAAAATATTTTCAAAATGCCCTCAAGTGCCTTTTTAATTTTGCCTTAAATCGATATGGTAATAAATGTTTGACTTTTAAAATTGTTTACATTTCAGATACCAAAAATGGGTACTCAAACCAGTCATTGAAGGCCTATGGGCCAAAAACATGCATGCCAAAAACATATTCACTCCAAATGATTTCAAGGAACTCATGCCACGTTTCCAAGTCGTTTTGGCCAATCACCATCCATCTCTGCATTCCCTGCAATCTTTGCCAGCGAATGTTGTGGCAGTACCAGGTTTACATATTCAAGAAACTTCCAAAACTTCTTTGAGTTCTGAAATTCTAAAATTCATTGAAAGTGGTATAGCTGAAGCAATTTTGGTAGAATTGCAGGAAGACATCGTTGGCTTGGAGAATATAATCAAATTTTTTGAAGCTCTAAAATCTTTTCCCCAAACCAGAATTATTTGGGCTAATCAAGGCCAGGCAAATAGCAAAAAGTTACAAAAAAATCAACCACAAAATTTAATGGTGACCGCCAGTGATCAAACTCCACAAATATTGGGTAACATGGAAACATAACTTCACCATACTGCAATATGCAATAGGGAAATTTGCTTTTTTTTACAGCTCATCCCAAAGTGAAATGTTCTGTGATATCATCGAATCTTGTGGATATTCAGGAGTCCCTGTATCATGGAGTAGTGCCATTAACCATTACCACAAAACCTGAACAGAGATATGTAAGACACCGATTAAGGGACTATTGTTACCAAGATATCTAACATCTCTTTCATTATTTCAGATCGCTCAACGCCTTTTGGAAAGAAATCTTGGCCTGAACATTGAATTGACCTCCTTCGAGGAAGTGGATGTTATTCGTCAAAATCTCAAAAACTGTTTAAAGGAAACATCTTTGAGCAAAAACGTTCATCAGTTTGAACGATCCATGAAGGAGCAACAAAATCCTTCTATGGCCACTGCCACCTGGTGGGTGGAACATATACTTCAAAATCCCAAGGCCAATGATCATCTGTGGACTTCCCGCAAAGATAGCTCAAATTTTCTAGTCATACGTTCGCTCGATATTATTGTGGTAATACAGATCTTCTTGGTGTTATGTGTCATCAACTCGGTTATGGTAATGCGGCAAACCATTGCGAATTTCAAAGAAATGGGCAAAAAATCAAAAAAGAAGATTCAAGGTGGCAAAATAGAAAGTCTGAAAAAATTAAAAAAATCCAAATCGAAGACATCTTAGTTGTGATAGGCCAGGTGTTTATTTTTTGCAAAATATCTTTATTATGGACTGAGAATAAATTATTAAGTATTAAATGCCATAAAAGAACATTTGTCAATTTTTAATCCATATATTAATTACACCGGAGGAACGTAGGTGAATTCAAAGGCTTTCGAAATAAATTTGATCAACACAACTTTAGCCAATGCAGACATGAAAGAATTTTTTTTTGTTTAACAAAGTCAAAAGATAAGGGAAATTAACTGTTGCCTACCGACATTTACTATCAATTTGTTTGCGATAGGAAGGAGAATATTTTTAATGTATTTTAATATGATTTTTATACCCTACACCATAGGATGGGGGTATACTAATTTCGTCATTCTGTTTGTAACATCTCGAAATATGCGTCTGAGATGATCTAGCCATGTCCGTCCGTCTGTCCGTCTGTCGAAAGCGGACGTCCGTCTGTCGAAAGCACGCTAACTTTCGAAGGAGTAAAGATAGCCTCTTGAAATTTTGCTAAAATATTAATGTAGGTCAGTTGGGATTGAGCCTCTAGAGGGCGCAATTCTCGTCCGATTTGGCTGCAATTTTGCACCAACTGTGCTAAATATGGTTCAAATCGGTTCATAACCTGATAGAGCTGCCATATAAATCGATCTGGGATCTTGACTTCTTGAGCCTCTAGAGGGTGTTTTGTTATGACTTCCAAAAACTGTGATGAGTATGGCGCAAATCGGTACATAACCTGATAGAGCTGCCATATAAACCGATCTGGGATCTTGACTTCTTAAGCCTCTAGAGGGCGCAATTCTCATCCGATTTGACTGAAATTTTGCATGTAGTGTTTTGATATCACTTCCACCAACTGTGCTAAATATGGTTCATATCGGTTCATATACTTGATATAGCTGTCATATAAACCGATCTGGGATCTTGACTTCTTGAGCCTCTAGAGGGCGCAATTCTCATCCGAATTGGCTGAAATTTTGCATGAGGTGTTTTGTTATGACTTTCAATAACTGCACTAAGTACGGCACAAATCGGTCCATAACCTGATATAGCTGTCATATAAACCGATCTGGGATCTTGACTTCTTGAGCCTCTAGAGGGCGTAATTCTCATCCGATTTGGCAGAAATTTTGTACAACGGCTTCTCTCATGAACTTCAACATATGTGTCAAATATGGTCCGAATCGGTCTATAGCCTGATACAGCTACCATATAAACCGATCTCCCTATTTTACTTCTTGAGCCCCTTAAGGGCGCAATTTTTATTCGAATTGGCTGAAATTGAATACACAACGACTTCTACTATGGTCTCCAACATTCATTTCAATTATGGTTCAAATCAGACGATAACTTGATGTTATTGCTCCAATATCATATGAATTCTTTTTTTTTAGCATTTCTATGCCTATAAAGAGATACCGGGAAAAGAACTCGATAAATGCGATCCATGGTGGAAGGTATATAAGATTCGGCCAGGCCAAATTTAACACGCTTTTACTTTTTTCATGAATATAGTTGTCATGAATGCGGCATATAGAGCAACCCTGCAATCAGTAGCAGATAAAGAAGAGGTATCGGGAGAAAAGAAGAGAGATGAAACGTCTATTCCATAGACTGAAAAAGGAAATGGAATGGCGTGAGTGTGAGCGAAGATGTTAGACGCGAAAGCTGGGCAATGACAAAGGAAATGTTCCATCCTCCCCGCATGCCCTACATACGCTATCACTTGCCGCACCGATTTTACATAAGTGAGCTCGTAGTCCTTTGTGTCCCGTTATAATACCAATAGCTATACTGACCTCCTTCTTGCTTTCTTTCAGCAATAGCATCGTCTTCTCACGATCTGGATCCCTCCCATAGGATTTTCGCCTTCCTACCGACCGTTTCGCTGTTCCACAATATTGCATGCGCATTCGTCGCCCACTCCCTTAACTCGAGCTGCGTCGACCCGAAAGGCTTTGGGTTAACCAAGATTATTGACAGCAGTCCTTTCGATTGCCCTTCCATTTCCCCTTACTCCGTTATGGTCCGGCACCCAAACGATGTGGATTTTTCCATCCTCAGAGAAGGCATTAATCTCCTTCCTACACTGCAAGACTGTTCGTGACCTTACCGTCTTGGGTTTTATTGCCCTTATGGCAATTTTACTATCGGTAAAGATGTTCACACTCGACGTCCTAGCGTTAGCACCACACCACTTCACGCATTCCGTGATCGCCCGGATCTCCGGCTGCATGGCCGTTTTATGGTCAGGCAGTCTAAAACAGATCTCAGTCCCTGGGTTCTCAATGTAAACCCCCAGGCCCACTCTGTCCTCTTGCTTTGATCCATCAGTATGACATGATCTTCCAGATGGCAATACTAGGGTTCCGTCAATCCAAGACTGTGCCGGTGGCAGCAGTGCCTCGCACTCGACTTCAAGTTTCATCTCAGGTATCCGATCGGAAACCTCTTCCCTTCCTTCCAGGTTTCCTATCGTCGCCTCGATTATACCGCTATGGTATGAGCTGCCCCTATCCTCAAGCCATTCCTCCATCGCCTTAAGTCTCATAGCCGCAGTGGCTGCCCCACACTTAATCTGTATGTCAATGTCTCCAGTGCCCAAGTGGGCGTGGTCCTCATCGCTCCGCCTATGCAAAGACAACATGTTCTCTGAACCTGTTGTATGGTCCTTATGTTGCACTTTTTCTCCATAGCAGTCCACCAAACTACTGAGGCGTAAGTAGGTCTTCGTCCAATCGCGCTCCTGTAGAGCCAGTGGACTATCCTCGGATTCAGGACCCATTTCGAACCTACGGCCCGTCTACATAGTGCCCAACATCTGTGAGTCTTGTCAGTACGCTCCTGAATGTGACACTTCCAGTTCAGTTTCCTATCCAAGATCACACCTAAGTATTTGACCTTGTCAGATATCTAAATCGCCTTATTGAGAAAACGTGTTGCGTTATATTGGCCCAACTTCGTCTTGCTCGTGAACAGGCATATTTCAGTCTTGTCTGGGTTAGCATTGAGACCTCTGGGTCTAGCCCAGTCATATGCCATATGCAAGACCCTTTTGGCCCTTCTAGGGGCCGGATTCTTATGCCTTAGAAGTATTACAACATCGTCTGCATAGCAGATGGGTTCAAATCCCTCCTTAGTCAGCATAGGTCATTTATGGCGGTCACCCATAGGAGTGGCAATAAAATGCCCCCCTATGGCGTGCCCTGTGTCACTTTCTCCCTTATATTTATGCCAGGGGACACACAATTTATCCACCTGTTCCTTAGTATATGGTTTATCCAGTCTCTAAGGACCGGGTCCACCCGGTACAATCTAAGGATTGGATCAGTGTAACGGTCCGCACTTTGTTAAAAGCCCTCTCGATGCGAATGCATTCCACCAGGGTGTACGTTTTGGCATCGAAGGATTCTTCTGTTTAATGCACAACCTCGTGCAGGGCAGTCTCCACCGACTTTCCCTTGACATAGGCATGCTGTTTGTATTTGAGCAGGAGTATATTCAAGCCCTTGGCACGCTGTGAAAGCAACAAAACCCTTTTTTTTTGGAAAAATTTAGTTAAAAAAACTAAATTGAAATAAATTTTTGGAATCAATATTCATTTTTCAAATCAAAATCAACGTTTCTTTTGTTGGTTGTATGCAAGGTGGCAACTTCGTTCTCTTTTTGCCATCATACATTCCCCCCATTCGTATAAACCCGGTTTAGAATTTCTAAAAGCTACTACAAAAGCTTTATTTTTCTCAAGTTTGTTTTGATCACACCATTCACTGAGCCAACAACAAGTTTTGCGGCTTATTCCTCCACATGGGTAGTGTGCAGCGGGGGGGGTATGGTGTTATCATCACCTGCCTATCTACTTGGCTGCCTGCGTCTTGTCAATCACTACAATTTGTTGTTAGTCTTGGAAAAACTTCCACTTTAAGCACATACGCGGCGAACGCCCGACGGACGGTTGGTTGTAAATTCAAAAAAAAATTCGAACAAGCAGCAAAACAAAGAACGAGAACGGGTGCATAAAAGAAAGCTGAACGGGCAAAGTGAATTAAAACATCCGATCGTTTTAAAAATGCGAGGTTTTCCAAAACTTCATCGCCTAGACCAGAGAAGTTTTGCCACAAAACGCAATTTTGCCAAACCCTACAAAGATATACCAGGGCCCAGTGGCTTTCTGGGCCTGGGTAATCTTTACAACTACATGCCAATCATTGGAAAATATTCGTGGTTAGAGTTACATAAAGCCGGCTATGACAAATATCGAAAATACGGTGGCATTGTCAAGGAGACCATGGTGCTTGGCCAAGACATTGTTTGGCTGTACGAGCCCCAAGACATAGCCACCCTGTTGAATGGCAGAGATTACCCACTGCGGAGAAGTCATCTGGCCTTGGCAAAATATCGTCTCGATCGTCCGCATGTTTACCGGTCAGCAGGTTTATTGCCGACGTAAGTGTGCCCTCCCAAGCAAAGCGCAAGTCGCCAAGTAAGCCACCACCACCGACGACCATGCATAGTTTGAATTTTTTTGTTGTTTTTTTTTTTGCTTTTGAATTAGTTAAAGAAATCAATAGGCCATAACGAATGGGTTTTGTACAAAATGTAGATCACAATTGGTTAACAAGGTCAGAGAGGGATCTCTATGAAAACGGTATAGAATTTTTATACCTGGTAAAAATAAATCTTGGTTGAATTAATGAGACATAATTACAAAAAGGAAGAACATTCTTAACCATAATGGTTTGAAGCCGCAGTTTTAACAAGTGTTGCTTACAAATCCGACTCCTGAATTACTCTTGGTTGGCCACCAACAAATCGATGGCAATTGAAGATTTTCTCACTTCTTTTTCACCTTAAATAAATTTTTTTTTGATATGGTAAAATTTTCACACCTCTATGCTTGGTATGTGAGTGACCACATTGCAAATACCCAGTAGCGAATATCGAAAATGTCCGTTAATTTTGACACTTTCTTTTTCATAAACACATTTGACTTTTATACCCATCACCGTAGCAAGGGGGTATATATTGGGTTGCCCAAAAAGTAATTGCGGATTTTTCATTTAGTCGGCGTTGACAAATTTTTTCACAGCTTGTGACTCTGTAATTGCATTCTTTCTTCTGTCAGTTATCAGCTGTTACTTTTAGCTTGCTTTGGAAAAAAAGTGTAAAAAAAGTATATTTGATTAAAGTTCATTCTAAGTTTTATTAAAAATGCATTTACTTTCTTTTAAAAAATCGAAATCGAAATATCGATTTCCGACCCCATAAAGTATATATATTCTTGATCAGCGTAATAATCTAAGACGATCTAGACATGTCTGTCTGTTGAAATCACACTACAGTCTTTAAAAATAGAGATATTGAGCTGAAGCTTTGCACAGACTCTTTTTTTTGGTTAAATTCGAAGATGGGCTACATCGGACTATATCTTGATATAGCCCCCATATAGACCCATCCGCCGATTTGAGTCTTAGGCCCATTAAAGCCGCATTTGTAATCCGATTTTACTGAAATTTGGGACAGTGAGTTGTGTTAGGCGCTTCGACATTCTTCGTTAATTTGGCCCGGATCGGTCCAGATTTGGTTGTAGCTGCCATGTAGACCGATCCGCCGATTTAAGGTCTTAGGCCCATAAAAACCACATGATTTCGATGAAATTTGGGACTGTGAGTTGTGTTAGGCCCTTCGAAATCCTGCGTCAATTTGGCCCAGATCGGTTCAGATTTGGATATGGCTGCCATATAGACCGATCCTCCGATTTAGGGTCTTATGCCCATAAAAGCCACATTTATTTTCTGATTTTGCTGAAATTCGGGACAGTGAGTTGTGTAAGGCCCTCCTACATTCTTCGTTAATATGGCTCAGATCGGTCCAGATTTGGATATAGCTGCCATATAGACCGATCTCTCGGTTTAAGGTTTTGGGCTCATAGAAGGCGCATTTATTGTCCGATGTCGCCAAAATTTGAGTCAGTGAGTTGTGTTAGGGCCTTCGACATCCTTCGTTAATTTGGTTTTGATCGGTTCAGATTTGGATATAGCTGCCATATAGACCGATCTCTCGATTTAAGGTTTTGGGCTCATAGAAGGCGCATTTACTGTCCGATGTCGCCAAAATTTGAGTCAGTGAGTTGTGTTAGGGCCTTCGACATCCTTCGTTAATTCGGCTTTGATCGGTTCAGATTTGGATATAGCTACCATATAGACCGATCTCTCGATTTAAGGTTTTGGGCTCATAGAAGGCGCATTTATTGTCCGATGTCGCCAAAATTTGAGTCAGTGAGTTGTGTTAGAGCCTTCGACATCCTTCTTTAATTTGGCCCAGATCGATCCAAATTTGGATATAGCTGTCATGTAGACCCATCTCTCGATTTAAGGTTTTGGGCCCATAAAAACGCATTTATTGTCCGATGTCGCCGAAATTTGGGACAGTGAGTTAATTTAAGCCCCTCGCCATGTTTCTGCAATTTGGCATAGATCGATCAAGATTTACATATAGCTGCCATATAGACCGATCCTCCGATTTAGGGTCTTATTCCCATAAAAGCGACACTTATTATCCGATTTTGATGAAATTTGGATCAGTGAGTTTTATTAGACCCTTTGACATCCTTCTTCTATTTGGCCCAGATCGGTTCAGATTTGGATTTAGCTGCCATATAGACCGTTCCTCCGATTTAGGGTCTTAAGCCCATAAAAGTTACATTTATTATCCGCTTTTGATAAAAATTGAGACAGTGATTTGTGTTAGGCCCTTCAACATCATGCGTCAATTTGGCCCAAATCGGTTCAGATTTGGATATAGCTACCACAAAGACCGTCCCTCCGATTCAGGGTCTAAGGCCCATAAAAGCCACACTAATTATCCGATTTTGATGAAATTGGGGTCAGTGAGTTGTGTTAGGCCCTTCGACATTCCTCTTGGCCAAGATCTGTTCAGTTTTGAATACAGTTGCCTTATAGATCGATCCCTCGATTTAAGGTTTTGGGCCCGTTAAAGGCGCATTTATTGTCCGATGTCGCAGAAATTTGGGATATTGAATTAAGTTAAGCCCCTCGCCATATTTCTGCAATTTGGCCTAGATCGATCAAGATTTAATATTTGGGAGTTGTGTTAGGCCCCTTGATATCCTTCTGTAATGTGGCCCAGATCGGTCCAGATTTGGATATAGCTGCCATTTAGACCGATCTCTCGATTCAAGTTTTTGGGCCCATAAAAGGCGCATTTATTGTCCGATGTCGGCGAAATTTGGGACAGTGAGTTAAATTGAGCCTCTTGACATACTTCTGCAATATGGCATAGGTCGGTCCAGATATGAATATAGGTGCCATATACACCGATCTCTCGATTTAAGGTTTTGGGCCCATAAAAGGCGCATTTTTTGTCCGATTTCGTTGAAATTTGGGACAGTGCTTTGTGTTAGGCTCTTCGACACTTTTCTGCAACTTGGCCCAAATCGGTCCAGATTTGGATATAGCTGCCGTGTAGACCGATATCTCGATTTAAAGTCTTGGCCCCATAAAAGGCCCATTTATAATGCGATAATCCGATTCACTGAAATTTGGGACAGTGACTTATGTTAGGCTTTTGGACATCCATGTCGTGTATGGTTCAGATCGGTTTATTTTTAGATATAGCTACTGTACTTATTGGCATTTGGTCCAAATCGGAACATATTTCGATATAACTGCTATGGGATATAAGGTATCCAATTTCCACGGATTTTGATGAAAGATGGTTTACATATATACCCGAGGTGGTGGGTGTCCAAAGTTCGGCCTGGCCGAACTTAAGGCCTTTTTACTTGTTCTAACTCATTGGCTACTTTTCTTATTAGAAATGGTGCAGAATGGTGGCGTCTAAGATCGGAACTGCAAAAGGAAATCAGCGCACCAAAAAGTGTGCGCAGCTTTTTAATGGCCGTGGATAAAGTTACTAAAGAATTTTTAAGATATTTGCCAAAGTCGCAAGAAGTCGACATGTTGCCAAAATTGTCTCGCTTGAATTTGGAATGTATGTATGTCTGACGCAAGCCACATTTAATTAAAACACATATAAACTTAACTTAATGATCATCTAGTAACCTGCCTGGTAACCTTTGGTGAACGTCTCTATTCATTTTCACCCGAAGAACAAGATGAAAACTCAGTCTCCTCCAAACTGATGCGGGCGGCCGAGACCACAAACAGCAACATTTTACCCACCGATCAAGGTCTAGGCATATGGCGTCACTTTGAAACTGGGCCCTATAAAAAACTACGCAAAGCTCAGGAATACATGGAAAGTGTGGCGGTGGATTTAGTTTCCCAGAAATTGGTATTCTTTAAGGAGGACCAGAACACCGAAGAGGATCCCGATAATCTATGGTCTCTTCGAAGGAATTCCTTGGTGGAGGAGTATATGAAAAATCCCAATTTAGACTTATTCGATGTGGTGGGTATGGCAGCTGATCTTCTGCTGGCAGGCGTAGATACAACCTCATATACCACTGCCTTTGCTTTGTATCACATATCACGACATCCGGAAGTACAGAGGCGAATTTATGAAGAATCTCTGCGGGTGTTGCCCAGCAAGGATACTCCACTTTTGGCGGATCACTTGAATTCGGGCATACCTTTTACAAGAGCAACGCTCAAGGAGGTGTTTCGTTTAAATCCCATCTCCATAGGTGTGGGGAGAATACTTACCAAGGATTTGGTGTTTAGTGGATATCATGTGCCAAAGAATGTGAGTCCGATAGGCTTTATGAAGAAAATGTGATAATAATTGATGTCTATAAATGTGCCTCTTAGACTGTGGTGG
Organism: Stomoxys calcitrans; assembly: GCF_963082655.1. Classification (NCBI taxonomy): domain Eukaryota; kingdom Metazoa; phylum Arthropoda; class Insecta; order Diptera; family Muscidae; genus Stomoxys; species Stomoxys calcitrans. The sequence continues at coordinate 257,784,976 of NC_081552.1, read as the reverse complement.
TTACTCAAAACATGATTGCTTGCCGTTTGGAGAAAAACTTTCCGGATCCTGAGGTATTTAGTCCAGACCGTTGGCTGGGTCAAGCCAAAGGTTGCATCAATCCTTACCTGGTGCTTCCCTTTGGTCATGGCATGAGATCCTGCATTGCCCGGCGTCTTGCCGAACAAAACATTTTAACATTTCTATTGAGGGTAAGTTTCTATTAACATGTAAAGAATTTTAAATTACGGCATTAGATGTTAGCCCAAAAGGCTTGTAAGCGCTAAAGAAATAAAGGTTGGCATGGGAGTTAGGATAAGGTTTTGAGCCAAATTTGGAAAACCAATTTCTACTATACTCCAAATATGGGCAGCCCTCTCACAGAGACTTTGCTCGAAATAAGAATTACAAATGCTTACACTACTTTAAAATATCTTAAAATAAACATCCAACCCGATCTGTCTGGTAGCAAGGGGTTCCCTGAATACCGCTCCTCATAAATGAATGCCAGATTCGTACTCTGCTCCCAAGCACCTTTTAATTCAGCTCTATATTATCACGCTCAGTGTACTTTGAAGCCATGACAGTTGGCCCCAAACAAATTCGCCCCAAATTGAAAAAGAAAATACACCCCAAAGTGTGCAAATGCACCCCAAAAATAAATTTCATCACTATTTTTAATTTGGGGTCATATTTTTTTTACCAATTTGAGGTGTATTTTCATATCACAATTTTAACCCAAATTTCCACATGCAAAAAGACCCCAAGAATGTTGTTGGTGTTGAAGCCATATTCTTTCATATGGGGGACGGGCGGACATGGCACCCGTGGCACCAACTGAAACTTTGCACAGATTCTTTTTTTCCATAAGCAGGTTAAGTTAGAAGAAGGGCTATATCGGACTATATCTTGATATAGCCCCCATATAGACCGATTCGCCGATTTAGGGTCTTAGGCCCATAAAAGCCACATTCATTATGCGATTTTGATGAAATTTGAGACAGTGAGTTGTGTTGAGCCCTTCGATGTCTTTCTTCAATTTGGCCCAGATCGGCCCATTGAATAAAGCTGCCATATAGACCGATCTCTCGATTTAAAGAGTTGGGCCCATTAAAGGCGCATTTATTGTCCGATGACGTGGAAATTTAGGACAGTGAGTTGTGTTAGGCCCTTCAACATTCTTCTTTAATTTGACCCTGATCGGTTTAGATTTGGAGATAGCTGCCATATAGATCGATCCCTCGTTTTAAGGTTTTGGGCCCATAAAAGGCGCATTTATTCTTCGATGTCGCTCAAATTTGGAACAGTGAGTTGTGTTGGTACCTTCGACATCCTTCGTCAATTTCGCCCAGATCGGTCCAGATTTGGATATAGCTGCCATATAGACCGATATCCCAATTTTAAGTCTTGACCCCATAATAGGCGCATTTATATTTCGATTTCACTGAATTTTGACACATGTTAGACTTTTCGACATCCGTGTCGTATATGGTTCACATCGGTTTATTTTTGGATATAGCTACTTAAAAGACCAATATTTTGTTATACACAGGTGAACAATGACTTGTCCAAATCGGAACATATTTCGATATAGCTGCTATGGGGCATAAGGTATGCATTTGTCACCGGAATTTGACGAAAGGAGGTTTACATATATAGCCGAGGTGGTGGGTATCCAAAGTCCGGCCCAACTTAATTATAATTCTATAGGTATCTTGGATATAGATACATTTTTTAAACAATTTTTGATGATTTCGTATTCTTCGTATATAAACCTGATCTTCTGATCTCATAAAATATGATTTTAGTTACATATAGCCGCTATATAGACCGATCTCCAGACTTAATGTCTTGAGACAATAAATTGGTCATTTTTCATTAGATTTCGATGAAATGTGGGTTTTGGTAGACCCTTACACATTTATGTGAAGTGCGGTTCAGATCGGACTATATTTGAATATATCTGCCCGTCTGTCTAGACCTCCTGATATAGGGTATTGAGGCCATAAAAGGTCAATTTGTTACCCGAATACGATGAAATTTGGCACTGCGAGTTCTGGTACCCCTCTAAACCTTTTTGATAAATATCGTCCTAATCGGATGATATTTGGATATAACTGCCATATAGACCGATCTCCCGATATAGAGTATTGAGCCCATAAAAGGATCATTTTTCTTCCGATTTTGATGAAATTAGAAACAGTGCGTTTTGGTACCCCCCTAAACCTTTTTGTTGAATATCGTCTAGATTGGGTCATATAGGAAATGTGGTCCAGATACTCTACATAACACTCCATACAATACTCTGAATCGGGAGATCGGTCTATAAGGCAGCTATATCCAAATATGGTCCGATCTGGATGGTGTTTGACACAAAGGTGCAGAGGTCTATCGAAACGCACTGTTTGAAATTTCATACAAATCGGATGAAAAATGCTCCTTTTATGGGTTCAATAACTCTTTATCGGGAAAACGGTCTATATGAAAGCTAATTCCAAATATGGACCTGGACGATATTCAACAAAAGGATTAGAGGGGTAGGAGAACTCGTTGTGCCAAATTTCATTTCAATATATATGGCAGCTATATCCAAATATGGTCCGATCTGGACCACATTTTACATAAATGGGTAGGGGTCTACCAGAACACACTGTGCCAAATTTCATCGAGTTCGGGTAATTAGTGGATCTTTTATGGCCTCAATAACCTATATCGGTAGATCGGGTGGTCGGTCTATAGGGCAGCTATCTCCATATATAGTCCGATCTGAACCGCACTTCATAGACATGTGTAAGGGAAAATGTTTTTATACCCAAGATATGTGGAAAATTATTAATACCCAGCTTTTGGGTATAAATGGGTAAATACCCGGGTATTTACCCAATTTACCGGGTAAATACCTTTGCGCCCATCTCTAACAATAATCGAGAATCTCTCACAATTTCCAATCGCTTTCATATCCCTTTTATTCCACTTTCAGCTCATGCGTAATTTCGAAATCGAATGGAAAGGTGACGATGAGGAAATGGATGTCATTACACTGTTGATCAATAAACCCAGCCTGCCAGTGAGCATACAGTTGCATGAGCGACTTTATTGAACGAAAACTTTCGATGGCCCATTAGAATTGTAAATGGGCGCAGCATGGACCATTTCCTAAAGCCCTCAACAATACAAAAAAAAAACACATACGAAGAATATTCTGAAGATGGCGTTGGTTCTTTATTTTGTTCATGTATGTAGAGATGTGTGTGATTTGTTTCGTCATGTTTCATGTGGCAACGAATTTTACTTAAGTCAAAAGCAACAAATTTACAATTCTTCAAATAATTTTATTGTTTCAAGTTGTAGAAAGAAGAAAAATGTTTTAACCAAAACAAGCAAAAAAAAAAGAAGAGAATCAGGGAAATGTAAATTTATGTGATTTCTGTTTTTTTTTTATATATGAATGTACTTTTATTGAAGGCTGTTACCAATTTTTTTTTTTTAGATAACTTGTCAATGAAAAAAAAAAGAATAATTTTATGTACATATCAAATAGCAACATTTATAAAAACAACCATACAAATCATTAATTCAAGTGTACAAAATTTCCATAAAATAAAACGACAAGTACAAATTCTATAAAAAAAATGAAGTTTGTTAACAAAGATTTTTCGAGTGTATTTATGCCTCACACCTGGATTGTGTTGCAATGCCAAGAAGGAGAAGATATCAACATGTACGGTTAGGATTTCAATGTATCTCACTCATATACCCACGGATTTATACTAAAGTTGGTAAACATTGTAGCCAAAGTCCATTTTAACAATAAATAATCTTGAAGTGTTGTACACTGAGGCGGCAACCCTTGCCGATGAATGAATCCATCGGGTCAATCCGGCACGTACAACCTGCTGCCATGGGATTGAACTTTACTTAATTCCAAGATGTTGGCATTTCAGATACACTCATAGAAAAAATCTGCATGCCGTTGTCGTAAAAGTGAATCAACAGACAGATGTTGTTAGATCAACCACAAATGTTCATAAATCAACAACAGCTGTCCCCAGCAGAGCTGGCAAAATATCGATGGCACTATCGATATCTTAGTTTTGGACTGAATATCGATTAATATTTATCCTATCCATTCCGTCCACAGGTTGCGGATGGTGGATTGCTCCGTTTCTATGCGGATTTGCTGCAATTGCCGCCGCGGGCAGTCATCGATTGTCGAGAGAAGAGTCTCAGTGAGGAGTCAGGTGGCACTGGCAAAATGCAAATGCAAATTTTGCCCATGACCATTCCACAAAGGATCAGGGGCAAACTTCTCACGTATCAACAAATGTTGTCCGATTCAAGTTTAAGCTCAATGATAAGGGGCCTTCTTTTTTAGCCGAGTCCGAACGGCGTGCCGCTTTGCGACACCTCTTTGGAGAGAAGTTTTACATGGCATAGTACCTCACAAATGTTCCCAGCATTAGGAGGGGAAAACCACCGCTGAAATTTTTTCTGATGGTCTCGCCAGGATTCGAACCCAGGCGTTTAGCGTCATAGGCGGACATGCAAACCTATGCGCTACGGTGCCAATGATACTCGAGATGACAAGGCGAGTTATTGGCGCCTTCAAATAACCATTGGCCAACATTAGCGTCTATTCCCAGGTGAGAGGCGGCTGGAGGCGAGCGTCGGATCTTTGAGCAAGCGGGGATACATGTGCAATCACACAAAACCCTTTGCTGTTGGGGCGCTGGGCCAGTAACCCGTCCCCGGAAAACTATGAGAAACCAAGGAATAGAACGGAACCCCCCAACGTTGTCAACCAACGCAAACGAAACAAGTAAAGACGTGCTAAGTTCGGCCGGGCCGAATCTTATATACCCTCCACCATGAATCGCATTTGTCGAGTTCTTTCCCGGTATCTATTTTTAGGACAAACAAAGAATAAAAGAAAAGAATTGTGCTAATCGAATGTTGTAGACCACAGTAGAAGTCTATGTGGAAAATTTCATTCAAATCGAATTAAAATTTTGCCTTTTTAGGGCTCAAGAAGTAAAATAGGGATATTGGCTTATATGGGAACTGTATCTGACTAAAGACCGATTCAGACCGTATTTGAAACGAGGTGTTGGAGGTCATGGAAGAGGCCGTTGTACAAAAACTCAGCCAGATCGGATAATAATTACGCCCTCTTGAGGCTCAAGAAGTCAAGATCCCCGATAGGTTTATATGGCAGTTATATGAGGTTATGGACTGATTTGAAACATATTTGGCAGAGTTATTGGAAGTCGTAATAAAACACCTCGTGCAAAATTTCAGCCAAATCGGATAAGAATTATGTCCTCTAGTGGCTCAAGAAGTCAAGATCCCAGATCGGTTTATATGGCAGCTATATCAGGTTATGGACTGATTTCAACCATACTCAGCACAGTTGATGGAAGTCATAATAAAACACCTCGTGCAAAATTTCAGCCAAATCGGATAAGAATTGTACCCTTTAGTGGCTCAGGAAGTCAAGACCCGTGATCGGTTTATATGGCAGCTATATCAGTTTATGCACCGATTTCAACCATACTCAGCACAGTTGTTAGAAGTCATAATGAAACGCCTCATGAAAAATTTCTACCAAATCGGATGAGAATTGTGCCCTCTAGAAGTCAAGACACGAAATCGGTTTATATGGCAGCTACACCAAAACATGGACCGATATAGCCCATATACAATCCCAACTGACCTACACAAGTAAGAAGTATTTGTGCAAAATTTCAAGCGGCTGGCTCTACTCCTTCGTAAGTTAGCGTGCTTTCGACAGACAGACGGACGGAGATGGCTAAATCGACTTAAAATGTCAAGACGAACAAGAATATATAAACTTTTTGGGGTCTTTGTCGAATATTTCGAGGAGTGGAGGGTATAATTAGCTATCCGATCATGATTGTATACCAATCATACATTTTTTAACCATCCTTCTTGTAGAGTAATTTAAGTACCATTAGAATCGGCCCATAACCTGGTATAGATTCTTTATTAAATCTCCCGATTTTACTTATTGACTTTATTGAATGTATTTTTGCGAGTATCGATAGTTTATCAGCTCTAGTCCCCAGGCGTCCACATTCTGATAACTTCCAGTATACAGTTTTTTTTTTTTTAACTGCAAAAGGTGTTTGTGTACTACTGATGAGAATGGAACCTGTGTCCCCTCCATCCCATAATTGTGTGCATTCAAACGCCTTACCACAATGCATAACAGACGCCTATGTACATACAATGTTTTTAGGGTCATTTAAACCAAAGGTTTGTATTTTTGCAGGGAAGGTTTTTCCAACGATTGGCACATGAAATTGACAACGCGAGTTCACAAAATCGTCCCCGCATGTTGTCAATATTTTCAACAACGCCTGTTTATGATAATGACATCATTGATGCATGATTTTGTAATGCCTTTTTTCTACCAGTGTATTTTTTTTTATACCCTCCACTAAAAGATGGGGGTATACTAATTTCGTCATTCTGTTTGTAACACCTCGAAATATGCATCTAAGATCCCATAAAGTATATATATTCTTCATCGTCATGTCATTTTAAGTCGATCTAGCCACGTCCGTCCGTCCGTCTGTTTGTCGAAAGCACGCTAACTTTCAAAGAAGTAAACCTAGCAGCTTGAAATTTTGCACAAATACTTTATATTAGTGTAGGTCGGTTGGGATTGTAAATGGGCCAAATCGGTCCATGTTTTGATATAGCTGCCATATAAAGCCTCTAGAGGGCGCAATTCTCATCCGAATGTACTGAAATTTGGTATGTAGTGTTTTGGTATTACTTTCAATAACTGCGCTTAGTATGGTTCGAATCGGTCCATGTTTTGATATTGCTGCCATATAAACCGATCTTGGGTCTAGACTTCTGGAGCCTCTAAAGGGCGAAATTCTCATCCGATTTGACTGAAATTTGGTACGTGGTGTTTTGGTATTACTTTCAATAACTGCGCTGAGTATGGCACAAATCGGTCCATGTTTTGATATGGCTGCCATATAAACCGATCTTGGGTCTTGACTTCTTGAGCCTCTAGAGGGTGCAATTCTCATCCTATTTGACTGAAATTTTGCACGTGGTGTTTTGGTATTACTTCAAATAGCAGCGCTTGGTATGGCGCAAATCGGTCCATGTTTTGATATAGCTGCCATATAAACCGATCTGGGATCTTGACTTTTTGAGCCTCTAGAGGGCGCAATTCTCATTCGATTTGACTGAAATTTTCTACGTGGTGTTTCGGTATTACTTTCAATAACTGCGCCAAATATGGTTCAAATCGGTTCATAACCTGATATAGCTGCCATATAAACCGATCTGGGATTTTGACTTCTTTAGCCTCTAGAGGGCCCAATTCTCATTCGATTTGGAAGAAATTTTGTACAACGGCTTCTCTCATGACCTTCAACATACACGTCCAATATGGTCTGAATCGATCAATAGCTTGACACAGCTCCCATATAAACCGATCTCCCGATTTTGCTTCTTGAGCGCAATTCTTATCCGAATGAAATGAAATATTACACAATCACTTCTACAATGTTCAGCATTCATTTATGGTCCGGGTGGGACTTTAACTTGATATAAAGAGAGATATTGGGATGCCTAAAAAGTAATTGCGGATTTTTTAAAAGAAAGTAAATGCATTTTTAATAGAACTTAGAATGAACTTTAATCAAATATATAATTGCCATTTTGTTCGATAACCTTTTGCCATCTTCCTGGCAAATTTAGTATTCTACGCTCATAGAACTTCTGGCCTTTATCTGCAAAAAACTGAACCAAGTATGATTTTATAGCCTCATCATTGCCGAAAGTTTTACCATTTAAGGAGTTCTGCAAAGATCGAAATAAATGGTAGTCTGATGGTGCAAGGTCAGGACTATATGGTGGATGCATCAAAAGTTCCCAGCCAAGATCACTCAGTTTTTGGCGAGTGACCAAAGATGTGTGCGGTCTAGCGTTGTCCTGGTGGAATACGACACCTTTACGATTGACCAATTCTGGTCGCTTCTCCTTGATGGCTGTATTCAATTTGTCCAATTGTTGACAGTAAACATCCGAATTAATCGTTTGGTTCCTTGGAAGCAGCTCAAAATATACCACACCCTTCCAATCCCACAAAACAGACAGCATAACCTCCTTTTGGTGGATATCAGCCTTTGAAGTGGTTTGAGCTGGTTCACCATGCTTGGATCATGATCGTTTTCGAGTAACGTTGTTGTAAACAATCCATTTTTCATCTCCAGTTATGATTCGTTTTAAAAACGGATCGAATTCATTACGTTTAAGGTGCATATCACAAGCGTTGATTCGGTGGTACCCATATTAAAATTGACGCCAAACAAACAAATGTAAACAAAATTTCGCGCACTTTTTTTCTAAAGCAAGCTAAAAGTAACAGCTGATAACTGACAGAAGAAAGAATGCAATTACAGAGCCACCAGCCGTTGAAAAAATTTGTCAACGCCGACTATATTACTACTATATTACCGACAATTACTTTTTGGGCAACCCAATAGAACTCGACAAATGCGATCCATGGTGAAGGGTATATAAGATATTTTTTAATCTGGTGTCAGGAATAACGTAGTCAACTTCACCCAAGTCGGGTGGAGTTGTCTTACGTCTTTTCTTACGCGTTTCGATCTGTGAGTGTTAAGGATATTTGCAAAAAGTTCGAGAAGGCATTTTTGTGTATAGAAGAGAGGATTTGTGGAAGAAGGTTTTAAAAAATATGAGTCACCCTTTGGGCAGGATTGACTTGATACCAAATTAGTCAACCAATAATACATATTGGCATCTACACAAAGTCTTTAAGTTTGGAGAGTATAGAATCAAGTAGAGCTAAGTATACAAATTTTATATTTCTTTTTATTACTATTATAACTTTTTTATTTCTTTTTCTCTTTATCTCTTAAAGTCTATTTGAATCTTTTGTTGTCACTGGGTTTTTCGTTTTGTTTTTCTCATTCATTTCTCTTTCGACTACATTTATGATAACGTACAAATACAAATATTTCTTTACTTAACATTCAATTCATTTCTAGTTCTCTAATTCATTATTTTATAATTCTTTTTTCTCTTTTTTTCTTTTTTGTATGCATATATGTTTGTATATATTTTTGTTATTATTATTATATAATTTGTTAATATATTTAAGTATATAAATATGTTAATATATCAATGATATAAGTTCTATATGTATTATGTATACGTTAAGAGGGTGTGTTTTAGGGTGTATGTGTGTTAATTATTTTATATATTTATATATTTGTGTGTGTGTGTGTGTTTATATTCAATGTGATCAATGAGGCGTTTTAATTAGTCTTTAAAAGTACAAAATCATGGATGTGGGTGTGTATAAGGGTGGATCAAATAAAATTGGTACGGTTTTTTTAAAAACAAAATGAAAGTTTAAAAAAAAAATTGCAAAATATATAATTTTAAAACTCTCTTATCAATGAAACAAAAATGAGTTTTAGAAAAAAAAAAAATATTTACATCTTGTTGAAGAATATTTACTCTTTTGTGGAAATTATTTATTAATTTCCAAAGGCCTAGTACTGACTTCTACTTTTCGCCAGAACAACTGTCAAAACGCATTATAAAAAAATTATGACGAAGATATTACGAAAAATTGTGTTTGTTTGTTTGTTCCGGATAGACTCAAAAACGGCTGAACCGATTACCTTGAAATTTTCACATATAATGCTATATAACTTTTTAATACCGGGAGGGGGCGGGCCCTCCCCCTTACTCCAAAAGAACTACCAAATAGTAAAAGTGGACCGATGGGGACAATATAGGTATCAAATGAAAGGTATTCAAGAGTAGAGTACGAATTTCATAATAAAAGTTGGGTCCAAATTCCTGGGGGGTCACCCCAGCCCCCCAAAACCCCTTAAAATAGGTTTATTTGACGATCATGACAATATGGTTCTCAAATGAAAGATAATCAAGAGTAGAGTGCGAATTTCATAACAGAAGTTGGGCCCAAGTACCTGGGGGCCGCCCCAGCCCAAAAAAACCCTTAAAATAGTTTTATTCAAAGATCATGACAATATGGGACTCAAATGAAAGATATTCTAGAGTAGAGTACGAATTTCATAATAAAAGTTGGGCCCAAGTACCTGGGGGCCGCCCCAGCCCCCCAAAACCCCTTAAAATAGGTTAATTCAACGATCATGACAATATGGGACTCAAATGAAAGGTATTCGGGAGTAAATTACGAATATGGTCAGGAAGTAGGAATAGGCTTTATAATTTATTGATATCGGAAGGGGTCGGACCCTCCACCCTTACCTCAAAAACACCACCCAAAATCAAAAGTGGACTGATAAGGACAATATGGGCATCAAATGAAAAGTATGAGGGAGTAGATAACGAATCTGGCATACAAATTCATATCGAAGTATAGGGGGTCACCCCACCCCCACAAAAACGCCCAAACTGGGCACATTAGCCAATCACGGATATATGGGACTAGGTTTGTAGGTTCCGTATAAACAGAAAAACGGCAGAACCGTTTTAATCGAAATTTTCGCATATTATGTAGGTTGGTCTGAAAGACAACATACTTTACTTTACTTTAATTGGCTATGACAGAATATTTCTTCCATTAGCCGAACGTAGAATAGCGTTCCAAGCGCCTCGATCTTCTGCGCTCATTCTAAAATCTCTGACACCAAGTTTCGAGGTGTCTCCCACAACTTGATCTTTCCATTGGGAAAGAACACATAACATAGGCTTTATAATTTTTCGATATCGGAAGGGGGACGGACCCTCCCCTTACGCCAAAAACACAACCCATATTCAAAAGTCGACCGATGGGGACAATATAGGTATCAAATGAAAGGTATTGGAGAGTAAAATACGAACATGGTATTAAAATTTGATTTAAAGTACCCATCGGGCCGCCCCAGCCCCAAAACTTCCCCAAACAGACATATTGGACGTTCATTTTAATATGGGGCTCAAATGAAATGTATTCGGGAGTAGATTTCGAATCTGGTATACAAAATCAGATCGAAGTATTGGAGGTAACGCCATTAGACCCATTATGAATATATGATACTTGGCTGAACCGATTTTCTTAAAATATTCATAGATTGTGTATGTTTGTCTGGAAGGAAACATAGGCTATATAATTTTTAGATATTGGATGGAGGCGCAACCTCCACCTCACCCCAAAAACGCCACGCATATGCGAAAGTGCAAAGATGGGCACAATAAGGGTATCAAAGGTATTGGAGGCCAGAAAACGAATATGATATTAAAATTTGGGTCCAAGTACCCAGCGGGCCCCCCCCAACGCCAAAATGTCTCTAAACATATTTATTCAAAGTTCATATCAATATAGGACTCAAATGAAAAGTATTAGGCAGTAGATTACAAATATGGCATAAAACATTAGGTCCATGTAATGGGTGGTCGCCCACCCCCAAATACCCCCAAATGGGCATATTTGCCGACCATGGCTATATGGGACTCAAATGAAAGGTATTTGGGATTAGTTTACGAATATGACATTAAAATTTGCATTCAAGTCTAGGTGGCGCTTTTCCTACTAAAGATACGTCAAATGGTTTATGGTTTATTTGACCCATTATGACAATAAGGGACTCAAATGAAAGGTATTTGAGATCAGAAAACGAATTTGATATCCAATTTTGGAGCCAAGTGTTTTGGGGTACACCCTAATGTACCCCTTAAACTGAACATCCTTTCCCACAATGGCAATATGGAGCTCTAATCAATGGTATTTGGGTATAAAGAACGAATTTGATATCTACTTTCAGTGCAAAGTGGTTCAAACGGTTCATGGCAATATGGGACCCAAATTAAACGGATTTGGAAGTGCAGCACGAATTTGATATCCATGTTTGAGTCGAAATGTCTGAGGTGTTATACCCTCCCCTAAAAAGATTTAAAAACACCAAGAACTGAGCAGTGGCAAACTTCTCACACATCAATGAGTGCTTTCCGAGTCAAGTTTAAACTCAATGATAAGGGACCTTTTTTATAGCCTAGTCCGAACAGCCTCCCGCAGTGCGATACCCCTTTGGGGAAAATTTTTGAAATGACCATGCATGGCATTGTATCTCGCAAATGTCGCCGGCATTAAGAGGGGATAACCACCGCTTTGTCTGATGTTCTCGCCAGGATTCGAGCGCGTTCAACGTCATAGGCTACAATGGCAAAAATTCGATATCCACATTCAGGGCGAAGTGTCCCCACCCTAAAAGGATATTAGAGAGTTAAAGAAGGGGCAGCGGAGCGGGCCCAGTTCGGCTAGTTTAATATAATAATGAAAATTTTGTCCATGAACATTGCATTAAGAAACAGGAAACTTCTTGTATTGCATATCAATAAGTGTTGTCCGGTTCAAGTTTATGCTCAATGATATTACGATAATACTTTTATTTTACTTTAATTGACTATGACAGAAGATTTGTTGTTCCACTAAGCGAACGTAGAATAGCGTTCCAAGCGTTTCGATCTTCTGCGCTTATTCTAAAATCTCTACAACCAAGTCTACCTTGAAAACTTACCTTCATTGTAAGTTTTCAAATATTTTTATTAATTTAATTTGTTTAATATATTTTTATATCTAAAAAGTCACATTATTAAATATATCAAATATTTTTCAATCCACCCTAATGTGTAGTTATGTGTGTGTAAAATTTTAAATTTTTTTATTATTTTTTTTTAATCAATTAATTTAATAGAAAATTGTTAAGAAATTTTTGAAAACAAAAAAAAAATCAATTACAGAACAGAGGTTTATATAACAACATTAAAAATTATTAAATAGTACGTAGTACATCCAAGTTATAATTATTATTAAGTGAAGTAACAAAAGAAAGACTTAAGTGAAAGTCCTAGTTTGAAGGTTTCTCAACCCTTGGAAGCAGTTTAACTACTTGTAGAGTCTTAATATGACTTCAATTGTCATTTGGTAACATTTGAATAAAGTATGAATTCAACATACTTTCAAGCTGAAAGTAATTTCGTCATAAGCCGTGTTTTATTTTAGTACTCTACACTACACCGAAAAAAATAACAAGTAAAATGGCGTTAAGTTCGGCTGGGCCGAACTATGGATACCCACTACTTCGGGTATATATGTAAACCACCTTTCGTCAAAATCAGTTAAAAAATGCATAATTTATGCCCCCATAGCAGCTATATCGAAATATGGTCCGGCCATATACGACACGTATATTGAGAGTATAAGGTACAAGTCATTGCTCAATTTTGTAGAACAAAATATCGATCTTTTTGGTAGCCATATCCAAACTCAAACCGATCTGAACCATATACGACACGGATGTCGAAAAGTCTACCATCACTGTGTCAAATTTCAGCGAAATCGGACAATAAATAGGCCTTTTATGGGACCAAAACCATAAATAGAGAGATCGATCTATATGACAGCTATATCCAAATCTGGACTGACCTGGTCCAAATAGAAGAAGGATGTCGAAGGGCATAACACAACTCACTGTCCCAAATTTGAGCGAAATCGGACAATAAATGGGCCTTTTATGGGGCCAAAACACTAAATCGAGAGATCGATCTATATGGTAGCTATATCCAAATCTGGACTGATCTGGTCCAAATAGAAGAAGGATGTCGAAGTGCATAACACAACTCACTGTCCCAAATTTCGGCAAAATCGGGCGATAAATGCTCCTTTTATTGGCCCAAGACCTTAAATGAAGAGATCGGTCTATATGGCGGCTATATCCAAATCTGATCCGATCTCGGCCAAATAGAAGAAGGATGTCGAAGGGCATAACACAACTCACTGTCCCAAATTTCGGCGAAATCGGACAATAAATGGGCCTTTTATGGGGCCAAAACCCTAAATCGAGAGATCGGTCTATATGGCAGGTATATTGAATTCTGTACCGATCTGGGCCAAATTAAATAAGGATGTCGGCTTGCCTATCACAACACAGTGTCCCAAATTTCACCAAAATCGGATAATAAATGTGGCTTTTATGGGCCTAAGACCCTATATCGGCGGATAGGTCTATGTGGCAGCTATATCCAAATCTGGACCGATCTGCGAAGGATGTCGAGGGGCTTAATTTAACTCACTGTCCCAATTTTTAGCAAAATCGGATAATAAATATGGCTTTTATAAGCCTTAGACCCTAAATCGGCCGATCGGTCTGTATGGGGGCTACAGGGTGGCTGATGAAAGCCGCTACCAAAAAAAAATGTAATAACTTTTTTTCTATTTAATAATAATAATTTAATAATTAATTTAATTAATTAATTAATTAATTTAATTAATAATAATTTAATAATTAATTTAATAATTTAATTTAACATGAATAAAAGAAAAATGTATTCCATACACCGAAAAAAAAATGTAGCAATATTCATCATTGTAGCAATATTCATCAGCCACCCTGTATATCAAGATATAGTCCGATATTGCCCATCTTCGAACTTAACCTGCTTATGGACAAAAAAAAAAAAGAATCTGCGCAAAGTTTCAGTGCAATTTCTATATTGAAAAAGGATGTCAAATAGCCCATCTTCGAACTTAAACTGCTTATGGACAAAAAAGAATCTGTGCAAAGTTTCAGCTCAATATCTCTATTTTTAAAGATTATAGCGTGATTTCAACAGACAGAGGGACAGACGGACGGACGTGGCTAAATCGTCTTAGATTTTTAAGCTGATCAAGAATATATATACTCAATAGGGTCGGAAATGGATATGTCGATGTATGGCAAACGGAATGACAAAATGGATATACCCCCATCCTTCGGTGGTGGGTATAAAAAATGTCTATTAAAAAATTTGCATATTCAATAAATAAAAGTTATTGAAATCTTTAAAATTTTCAATTAGCTTCTCATTATACAATTTTCAAATCACAATCAAAAAAATGATTGAAATGTTTGCTGAATAAAACGAGTTTAATCCCGGAGTACTTTTTTGATACTCATTTATTTCTTCAAAATCTCATCCTTATATAAATTATTTTTAATGAATGGATTAAACTTTATTCATTGAGTATGAGTTAAAAACTGAGCTTACAATAATGCTGTTACTTAAAACTAAGCCACCACATTATGTTGCGCCGCTGTCGCTCTGCCAACGTTGCCATTGCATTTCTTGCTGACACAGTGGCCCGTGTAGAATATTGGGCTATTAACCTGTAGTGGGGTGTTGAATAGGCGGCTCGTGTTACTTGTGGGAATACGGGAGCATGAAGGTTTCCCATGAATGGTTGTAAGTAGTTGGTTTGGGTGCAACCAAATGAATAAGGTGTCTAGAATAAGGTGTCCAATGCGCTGACTTAGCAGCTCGTGTGGGGTTTTTGGTTGCCTTGGTGCAGCTAAACTGAGGGAATACGGGAACACGAGGGTTCCTCATGAAAATAAACAAAAAATGGAAAGTATCTTATCTATTCGTTCTCAAGGCTAAAACATTTCCATGACACACATCAACTAATATCCCATGTTTAGAAATCTAAACATTCTGCGGGCGGCCAAAACTAATTATGAAATAGCTCTACTTATAAACTGTAAAAATTCAGCAAAATGGACTGTAATTCAAATATATATGTTAAAATCTAAACATCCCGAGGACGAACAACAACTATGTTACTTTCTCTTGTTAAATACTTATAGATTACATAACTTAAAAATAATATTATTAAGATTAGTGAAATATGACCACTGATGTGATGCCATGATAGCTCCTTAAGGTGGATCGGATTCGCCTTCATCATTTTAATTTCTTCCTCCAATCCTTGAATCGTTGACGAATGATCGATTTTATTGTAGTTTAGCTCGTCCACCATCGCTATGTCCTTCACCTCTCTCAAGATATATGATGTGGAATTATAGGACATCTCAGTTTTTGCTTCTTGTGACGCAGTTAATACGGTTCGTCCAATCCTAGCAGTACACCCAGGCTGGAGAGTGATGATACCTAGGCCTGGTAATTCAAATACTCCTTTAGTGCGCTCAGCACATAGAATATGGGCCGAAACTTGATCTTTAGTTTTAAACAACCATGACCCTCTTGTCTTCAGCTCAATCCAAAAATTCCTGTTCTGAGTCTTCAAAAACTGGCAGCCATATTTACTTGTTGGCTTAAGCGCTGCTAGCTCACATGAATGATCGTTGGCGTCTTCCCAGGCCCAGTTGCCTCTGCAAAGAAATTCATCTTCACCAGTTAGCTGACATTGGTTCATCAATGACTGCGACAGTAGATGATAAGCATCCATTTCATAGTTGTAGGCCAGGAACTGCTGTCTTAAAGCTGCTACCATTGCGGTTCCGTTTCTCACCATCGGCAGTGGTACGACGCGGAATATTTCTGCTGATGATTTTTCTACCAAGGGAATCTGCACGTCAATCACTAATTTTTCTTCCACCAGCAGACCATGCGCCGTCATCACCTTGTATATTGCCTGCAACACATTGTCCTTCTCACCAGGCAACCTTAGTCCTTTAGGTAGCTGATCCTTTATTTTCATCACCTCTGCCTGCAACTGGTTTGGCCGTACTAAATTTGGATTTACTTTTCCATGGTTGATGTCAATTAATAAGCCAATTACCCTGGCTTGAATATGTTCCACTTCAGTAAACAAGCTGCTAAGTTGATCGGCTACCGCGAAGAAGTCCATCGCCTTTTTGAAGAGGGAATAGTCAGTGTTCAGCATCTGACTTATGTTTTGCACCTTCTCATTCAGCTCTTTAAACTGTCCATTTATTTCATCCGTGGTCTTTTTCAGCACATTAAGCGTTGCTTCCACCACAGACGTTTGCTTCTCAGCCAAATATTTCAAGTTGTGCTGATTTTCAAGTACATTTTTCATATTTGCTTCCATACTCTCTCTGTCGTCCGCATCCATTACTCCGAAAAGAATGTGGAAAAGAGACCCAACAAACTCTAAAGGAGCCCTTTTATTTCGTTGACGTTTTTTGTGTGAGAGTAACAAGTGGTTCTCATCTATAGTGTTCAGTCTGTTCGTCATAATATCCATCTGCGTGTCGCACTGCTGCTCGAACGATCTCAGCCGAACACATAATGATTTACACGCTTCTAGACCCTTATCCAGATGATTCACCGTGACAAAATACCCGTGCAGATCGAAATATGTCATAAGGTTCCATGACGATGTTACTCGGTTGATTCTGCCAATTTTATCCATATAAATGATTGTGTCATTTCCCAATTCTTTTATCGCACCGCCGGTAATTGAGGTTGACATCGATTGAACACTTGCCATCATTGCCATGATCATCCATAACATCATTGCTACGTTTATTTTTCTTTTTTGAGGTAATTTGCAAATATATGTCTGCGACACTTCAATGTCGGCTTCCTTTTCACCACCATTAGCGAATATCTCCAGCGGGCATAACTTGTGTATGGGCCGTTTTAACAACCCCTTTTGTTTAGCGACCTTTACTGTAGCGACTCGAACCTTTCCATCTTTGCCTTTATGTACTTCCGCAATACTTCCCAAAGGCCACCTTCCAGGAGCAGTATTTTCATCCCTCACTATCACCATCTGTCCAACCTTGATATTTGGTACTGGAGTTTTCCATTTTACTCTCTGCTGAAGACTACTCAGATAGTCATTGCGCCACTGTTTCCAGAAATCATCCCGCATTCTTTGAATTATTTTCCACCTGTCTAAAGATCCCAGTTTATTCTCCACGCCTCTTTCTGGAATACTTAGCAATGGTCTTCCGACTACAAAGTGTCCTGGCGTTAAAATCTCGCAGTTGTCCTCACTGAGTGGACACAAGGGACGAGAGTTGAGAACAGCTTCTATCTGCGACAAAAACGTTGCCATTTCCTCATACGTTAATTTCGTTTCACCAACAACCCGTCTCAAATGGTGCTTCACAGACTTCACGGCAGCCTCCCACAATCCTCCGAAGTGAGGAGCTCCGGGCGGAATAAAGTGCCACTGTATTCGCTCAGATGCTAATATATGAGCCACGTCTGAATTTTGCTGCACCGCTTTGACGAACTCTTTATCCAGATGTCTTGCCGCTCCCACGAAATTAGTGCCATTGTCCGAATATATATGGCTACTTTTTCCTCTTCTACTGAAGAATCGCCGTAGCGCAGCCAAAAACGCTTCTGTTGTTAGATCGCTGACTGCCTCCAAATGTAATGCTTTGGTTGCCATACAAACAAATACAGCTATGTATCCTTTGTAAGCTCGCTGTCCTCTTCCTTTAGACACCTTCATTTGAATAGGACCTGCATAATCAATTCCTGTGTGATCAAATGGATGAGACACACAAACTCTGCTTTCTGGTAGGTTACCCATTAATTGAGCCGCAGTTTCTCGCCTATAACGCAAACATTTGACGCATGACCGAACTGCTCTCTTGATGGCATTTTTGGCACCAATCACCCAATATCTGCTGCGTAGTTCATTTTCCATGAGTTTCGCACCTCCATGTAGCGTTTCTGTATGGATGCCATCAATTATTCGATCCACCAGACAACCTTTCCCCAATAGAATTGGATGCTTTCTGTTGAAGCTTAAACCAGAATTCTCCAGCCTGCCTCCAACTCTCAACACTCCAGCTGCATCAATGAACGGTGTTAGTCCACATATCTTGCTCCTCGTCGGTACTTCGCTGCCATTCCTTAGACACGAAATCTCTAACGAAAATTGGTTTGCCTGCACGCTCGTAATTATTAATTGCTCTGCCTCGTTTATTTCTTCCGCAGTTAATTCATTTTTTCCTGGTTTACGCTGAGCACGTTCAATAAATCTTCGCACATATGCTATAATTCTTATGAGTTTTTTGTAGCTAGAAATCCTCGTAATTAACTGCATGATGACATCGTCTTCCTGTTTATTTTCCTTTAGAACTCCAACAAAGGGTTGAACCGTCGATATGGGCCAATTGTTTTTCTCCAGCAGCCAATGTGGACCACTCCACCATAACTCATCTCCTTTTAGCAGCTCTGGCTTCATCCCTCTTGATGCAGCATCCGCTGGATTCTCCTTGGATCGCACATGACCCCATACGGCACCAGGAACAGACTTCTTAATTTCCTCTACTCTAACCCGAACAAATTTGTCTTTAATATTTTCAGCCTTTGCGATCCATGCTAGAGCAATAGTTGAATCGCTCCATAAATATTTCTGTTGTTTTTGGACTATTAACTTTTCCACATTAAGCATCAATTTAGCCAACAGATGCGCTGCACACAATTCAAGTTTTGGCAGTGTTTTCCTATTTTTCACTGGGTTTACCTTAGATTTTGCTGCTACCAACGTAACTTTGTTTGCGGCCCGGATGTATATGACAGCTGCGTACGCCTTTTCCGAAGCATCAGCAAAACCATGCAGTTCTATTTCCATTAGTGATGAGGTAGACAACCAACGCGGTATTCGGATTTCTGCTAAGTCGGGCAATTTCCTCATGATGACATCCCATTCCTTTATCATCTCAGAGCTTAACTGGTCGTCCCATGCCATATCCATTACCCATAGTCGCTGAATGAATAGCTTGGCTAGAATGGTTACAGGAGCCAGCCAACCCAAAGGATCATATATCTTGGCCAGTGTGGAAAGCGCCTTCCGCTTAGTCAACTTGTTATCTTCAATGATCTGAAAATAGAAAGCAAAATTATCTGTATGGGGATCCCATTGAACACCCAACGTTTTCATTGTTTCGCCTTCCTCAATCCTAATGACTTCATTTTCGCCAACATTTGGTATTGCTTCCAATATGTCATTTTCATTAGACATCCATTTACGCAGCTTGAAACCAAACTTATCCAATTGTTGGCTGATGTCATGATGAATTCCAATGCATTCCTGTACTGAATCAGCACCTGTCATCAAATCATCCATGTAAAAATCATTTTCTATGATGGCTTGAATCTTTGGATTCCGTTCGCTGCACTCTTTTCCAATTTCAATTAGAGCTCGTTTTGCCAGAAATGGAGCACATGCTGTTCCGTAGGTAACAGTCGTTAGCGCAAACTCCTCAATTGGCATATGTTTATTCTCGCGCCACAATATGCATTGGTATGACTGATCTTTATCTGCTACTAACACTTGTCGATACATTTTCTCCACATCCGCTACCAAGACAAATCTCCATAATCGCCATTTCAATAGAATTTGAAATATATCTTGTTGTAGTTTTGGACCAATTTCAAGTACGTCGTTTAAGCTTTTACCATTCGATGTCTTGGCTGAAGCATCAAATACCACCCGAACTTTTGTTGTAAGATGGCTTTCTCTTATCACCGCTTGATGTGGTAAATAGTACTTTCCACTATTTCTTCTTGAGACCTTTTTCATATGCCCCATCTCCAAATACTCCTTCATAAAAGCACAATATTGTTTCTGTAACTTTTCATCCTTTTCCAATCTTTTTTCAAGATTTAAAAAACGTGCTAACGCCATTTTCCTTGATGCGCCCAACTCGATATCCTCCTTAAACGGCAATCTCACCACCAATCTCTTATCCTCATTTATTGTTGTTGTTGTTGTAAAGAGCTGCTCGCATCGATCTTCCTTGACGTCGTCATCTTCACATACTTCCTCCATCTCCCAAAATCTTTCCAGCTCTTTCGTAACCGCCATCACGGCATTTCCAGATTCATGTCCGCAAACGCAACCACAGATTATGAGACCAAGTGACGTCTCTTGTCCAGACAAAGAGCCAATTTTGACTACCCCTTCTTGAATGATTTCATGATATAAATCTGCACCAATTAATAAGTCAATTCTATCGGACTTATAGAACAGCGGATCAGCCAAACAGTAATTTCGCCAGCTCTCCACACTGACGTTCAAATTTCTATCAGGTTGCGCTGAAGATAATGTTGACAACACCATAGCATCTATAACATGAACCGCATCGCTCTCAAACCGTGGTTTGATTTCAATTTGCATGATGGCTTTTGATCTGCCGACTGTCGTGTTACCCAGACCCACTAAATCTGTAACTAACTTCTTTCTGGGTAACCTCAGTATTTGGGCTGCCTCTTCCGATATTGAAGTGCGTTGAGAACCTTGATCGATTAAGGCTCTCATTAAAATTTGCTCACCACTTGCAGCCTTTACTCGTATTTGTGCTGTTGCCAACAGAGTGACAGCATTGCCTTCCATGATTAATTGAGCTTTGGAGTTTGATCTCTGAGTTTCCTGCGTTTTGTTTCCTTCGACGTGAAGCATAGTAATATGTTTTCCGCCGCACTTTTCGCACTTGGTGTTAAATTTGAAGCATTTCTTTTCCGACGGGTGACTCAAACAAATTTTGCACATTTTCATTTTTTGTGCCCACGCACCTTTTTCAGCTGGTTGCAGTTTCAAAAATTTGTAGCACTCTTTTAACCCATGTCCTGATGCTTGACAAAATGCGCACGATCGTTGAGTTGTTTGGTATGACTGTGTTGTTTTTGCTCTTTGATGCGTGTTTCCTTTTTTGCTGTATACCGCTTCCAAAGCCAAGTATTGCTGCTCCAGAAAAGACAGGACATCCTCTAGCCTTTGGACTTCTTTTGATTTCTGGACCCATTGCTCATATTTCAGCAATCCTTCCTTATCTAGCTTTCTAATAAGGATCCGAGCAATGAATGGATCTGCCTCGTCTACCTTCATTCCCATAGCTTTCAATGCATGTAATGATTCCGTAGCCGTATCCAATAGCTGCTTTATACTGTTGCTATACTGAATATTTATTATGCCGTGGTCGATGATCTTGTCAAACAATGTGCAGAATAACAGCCGCCGGTTATCGTATCTCTGCTCCAGTATCTTCCATGCCGCACTGTAGTTCTCCCCTGTCACTTGAAGATGTTGTATTAAGCGAGCAGCATCACCTTTCACCACACTTTTAAGTCGATAAAATTTTTCGACTTCCGATAGCCTTCTGTCCTCCTCTACTAACTTTGTAAATATTTCTTTGAAGGAATTCCAATCGTTGATATACCCACTGAATATGGGCACTTTTAACTCTTCCAATCTAATTAAACTTGTTGATCCTGTATTTTGCATTGTTTCCACACGTTCTTCAATTTCCACACAGACATCCACGTATCTTTCCCTGATACAGTCCCAAGCTTCAATCATGTCTAAATCATCTTCGTCATCATCATCAATAATTATTTCCACTATTGATTCCAGTTGTCCATACTCTGATTGCAACGCCAGCCATTGCATATTTAAATAACTTTTATTCGCAGTTGGCAATCTGCTTTCTATTACTTCCAGCTTTCTTGTAATAGTTCTATACTTCAATTCAAATTTTCTTCTTAGCTTCGACACAGGCTTTTCTTGCTCTCTGCTAATTGCCTGATCTCTCGGCTGGGTGTTACTCTCATTTGCCGTTTGTTCGCTAGGTGCCAATGCAGCTGCACCTTGCGTTACCATTAATTTTTTCTCCGCACTGCCTTGCGTTATCTCTGCGTCCTGATTAGCTGCCACTTTGGCTGAGGCTCCTTTTTCTTGCTGCTCAAACCCTTGCACAATTTTATCCATTTTGCTAATTGCTTCTTCTACTCGTCTTTGCAGCTCCTGGACCTCTTCTTCATGCCCACTGGACGACTTTCCGATATCCTTGTTTAACTTGTTGTAGCCTACAATGATTTCCTGCAGCCACTTTCTATTTTTCTTGACAACTGGCAGTAACATTTCCTCCACATCGAGGTCAACTGCTTTTACTGCCAACAAATGTTCAAGGTTTTTCAATTTCTCCAACAGAGAATCCGATTGACTCCTTGTGAACATTTTTCTTTCAATTTTAAATCACTTACACTGATTCGATACGTGTATTAAATCTTTGTTTATTCTTTACTACTTTGCAAGAATCACCAACTTTTACTTTAAACACACTTAACCGTACCGAAGGTTCGAAGGACCAAATGAATAAAACGAGTTTAATCCCGGAGTACTTTTTTGATACTCATTTATTTCTTCAAAATCTCATCCTTATATAAATTATTTTTAATGAATGGATTAAACTTTATTCATTGAGTATGAGTTAAAAACTGAGCTTACAATAATGCTGTTACTTAAAACTAAGCCACCACATTATGTTGCGCCGCTGTCGCTCTGCCAACGTTGCCATTGCATTTCTTGCTGACACAGTGGCCCGTGTAGAATATTGGGCTATTAACCTGTAGTGGGGTGTTGAATAGGCGGCTCGTGTTACTTGTGGGAATACGGGAGCATGAAGGTTTCCCATGAATGGTTGTAAGTAGTTGGTTTGGGTGCAACCAAATGAATAAGGTGTCTAGAATAAGGTGTCCAATGCGCTGACTTAGCAGCTCGTGTGGGGTTTTTGGTTGCCTTGGTGCAGCTAAACTGAGGGAATACGGGAACACGAGGGTTCCTCATGAAAATAAACAAAAAATGGAAAGTATCTTATCTATTCGTTCTCAAGGCTAAAACATTTCCATGACACACATCAACTAATATCCCATGTTTAGAAATCTAAACATTTGCAGTTTTCAATTAATTTGTCATTGATTCAATTAAAAAATGATTGATTCTATATTTAATACGCAGATGTGTGGCTGCAACATGAACTTAAGGTGCGTTGTTTGAGCGAAGGTCCCTGCGATTGTAGGTTAGGGGTGCCCTATATGTTGTCGTAGCAGTATGTTGTGCACTACGGCGGCAGCCCTTGGCCGATGAAAGACTCCATTGGGTTAATCCGGCACGTAGGACCGGCTGTCATGGTATTGCTATAGATTTGTCAACTTGTGGAACGTATGGGTGTGGAACGTGTGGGATTAAAAAATGATAGAATCGATTATTTTTTTAATTGAAAATCACGATGGTGATTGAGAAAATTTTCAGATAATATTAAAAAGTTAATTGAATCAATTAATTTTTTAATTGAAAATGGCAAACATTTCAATCACGATTGTAATTGAAAAAAAAAAACAAGTGAAAGCGTGCTAAGTTCGGCCAGGCCGAATCTTATATACCCTCCACTATGCATCGTTCTTTTCCCGGCATCTCTTCTTAGGAAAAAAAAAGATAAAAGAACACATTTGCTCTGCTATTAGAGCGTTATCAAGATATGGTCCTGATTGGACCACAATTAAATTATATGTTGGTGGCCTGTGTAAAATGTCAGCCAATTCGAATAAGAATTGCGCCCTTTGGGGGCTCAAGAAGTAAAATAGAGTGATCGATTTATATGGGAGCCGTATTCGGCTATAGACCGATTCAGACCATAATAAACACGTATGTAGATGGTCATGAGAGAATCCGTCGTACAAAATTTCAGGCAAATCGGATAATAATTGCGACCTCTAGAGGCTCAAGAAGTCAAGATCCCAGATTGGTTTATATGGCAGCTATATCAGGTTATGAACCGATTTGAACCTTATTTGACACAGTTGTTAAAAGTAAGAATAAAATACGTCATGCTAAATTTCTGTCAAATCGGACAGGAATTGCGCCCTCTAGAAGCTCAAGATGTCAAGTCCCCTGATCTGTTAATATGACAGCTATATCAGGTTATGAACCGATTTGAATCATACTTGGCACAGTTGTTGGATATCATAACAAAACACCACGTGCAAAATTTCATTCCAATCGGATAAGAATTGCGCACTCTAGAGGCTCAAGAAGTCAAGACCTAAGATCGGTTTACGTGGCGGTTATATAAGGTTATAAGCCGATTTGAACCATACTTGGCACAGTTGTTGGATATCATAACAAAACACCACGTGCAAAATTTCATTCCAATCGGATAAAAATTGCGCACTCTAGAGGCTCAAGAAGTCAAGACCCAAGATCGGTTTATATGGCAGCGGTATCAAAACATGGACCGATATGGCCCATTTACAATACCAACTTACCTACACTAATAAGAAGTATTTGTGCAAAATTTCAAGCGGCTAGATTTACTCCTTCGGAAGTTAGCGTGCTTTTGACAGACAGACGGACGGACGGACATGGCTAGATCGACATAAAATGTCACGACGTAGTTACAAACAGAATGACGAAATTAGTATACCCCCCATCCTATGGTGGAGGGTATAAAAATGTAACTCAGATAAGACTCTCAAGGGCTGGGTGTACCAAAACAAAAACATCTCGTAAGCTAAGGTTAATTAACCAAATTCTGTAGATTTTCAAGACGAAATCGCTGATTTGCCCGAACGGTTCTTTACAACCCTTATAGGGAGGGCTGTGGCCCACCTAGAATGATTTTAATTTAATACTCAAGCCGACTTCATCTACTAAAAGTTTTTTTTGTGTTTTTTAAATCAAAAAATGAACGAAATGAAACTTTGGTCCTTACAATATCTCTAGGCATATGTGTTTAGAAGTATCAAACTTATATAGCTCTGTATGGGTTATCCTGCCCATCTGTAAATGGCGGTTCCAAGATAATGACACGTGTGGGAAATGCACCTTCGATGAATTGATTTCTCAATGATAAATAAATAATGAGTATTATCCGCTCTGGAATCGTGATTGGATTAATCCATTTTCTCTCTTGTCGCAAGTCCAAGTGCCTATGACTTGGGAGGCAAGGGAATTTTTGGGTGTGCACCTTTAAAAGTTCTGCTCCTACAGCTCGAGAAGCAGAACTTCTTCATGCTAAAGCACATTAAGCAGTGATGAGTCCATCATGCGATCATCGTACAGGCTAAGGGTCTTTGAAGCTCTTATCTTGCGCACCGAAGGTGGCACATCACCGGGTGTCTTGACCCGTTGGCTGGGATCGCGCAAGCGTTCGTTGCTGCCGCGGGCATTGAAAACCTCGCGGAATACCTCCAAACTACGTTGCCGGCGGAATTGAGGCTCTGAGGCTGAATGATTTCTCAGGATTACAGCATTGCTGAGGGCCTTCAGTTCGGCTTCGTGCAGATTGTTGTTGGAGGAGTCAAGGGATTTCAATAAATTCGATGACTTAGAGCGGGCAACATTGTGGGCAGGTGTGGATTTTCTTTTGTCAAGGCTTTTCAGCCTATATTCCACGGCTTCATCCTCATTGGGGTCGGGCTCTTCGGCAATGGTGGTAATGTGATTTTGTGTTTGCCCTACAGGCGTTGCCTGCACTTTAAAGCCATTCGTCTGAGTCACCGGACTTAGGTCCAGATTATTGGGTCGCTTGTTGATGACATAGCCATTTGGATGAGGCTCGGGCTGGGCAATGGTTGCTGTAGTGATGTTGGCGGATTTGTCACAATTTACCTTTTCCTTGTCGATAAAGCTTATCACCACAGGCTTGGAAGAGCGATTTTTCTCCACCAAATTCGATTTTTCATCGCCATGCATCTGGCGAAAGGCCTCAAGGCGCGCCAGATCGGATTTGCGGAAAAGTTTCTTTTGTATCAGAGCTCGCACGCCATGCCATCCCTTAAGCTTGCGATCTGTGTTCTGCTGTTTGGGAAAACCCTGACCCAGATCCTGGTGTGTGGTGGCATTGCCATTGGGTGTCATTATACTCTCCTGCCCATTGGGCAAGGAGGAAAATTTCTTATTGGAGTTTCTTGCGGAAATCAATTCCTCCACCGACACATCATCATCCAAACAGGAGAAGCTGTTCTCATTAGCCATGGGCGTTTGGAAACTATGCTTCTTGCTGCGCTGTATCAGAGGCTGGGGATAGTGCATGGAGGCTGGGGCCAGATTTCTTTCCTGGCATGGATTGCGTCCTTGATATGGCTGTATTTGTTGCTGGGGCTGTATCATATGATTCTTCTCGGTTGTGCTGCCCACTCTTGGTAGATTGGGCTCGTTTGTCTCATGGAAGTAGGGCAAGTTCTTTTTGTTGGGCGGCGGATTTAAGACGGTGTTGGTATCCGCTGTCAAGTTGTCTATGTTTGTGGGAGACCTAGGCTTCTGGATTTGGGTAGAGTCTGACTCTGCTGCAGTACAATTGCACAAATTGTTGGTGCTAAGCAAAGGTGTGGTTGCCTGCAGGTAAGCATTGAGTCGCATGCCAATATTTGCTGCCTCATGCATACGCTCTTCGGCACATAGCGATGTCAGACGAGCCTCAGCATCATGATCCCAACAATCTTCGCATGTGTCGCGTATCAGTTTAACAGCTGGTCCCCCGCCCCATCCCGTGGGAAAGAGAGGACGGGCCTTGTGTCTCACCACCAACGATTGCATTTGATCGAATGAGGGATGGGAACCTACCTCCAATTCGTAGGGTGCCTTGTACGGAGGTGTAGGCTGGCCAGGCGGATAAAAGTCCGAACAGCGGGTGGCCACCTCCCACAAAACCAGGCCCAAGGCATAGACATCCATTTGCTTTAGCGAAGTTTCACAATCGCGCAGATTTACCGCACCCTCCAAAAGCTCAGGGGCCATATAGCGCAGGGTGCCCACCTCATTGATGCTCCTGGTTTCGGCTTCGGCTATTTCGCCCTTGTACTCGTAACGTGGACCAAATACCTTTAGGGCAAATCCAAAGTCTGCTATGCAGCAAGTGCGATCGGCCTTTACCAAGATGTTGCGAGTATTCAAATCACGATGGGCAATGCATGGCTTATGCTCATCGCCCCTGCGCAGCTCGGTGTGCAGATGAGAGAGACCACGGGTTATACTCTTGACCATGCCACAGAAAACCTCAAAGTTCATGGTGTTCGGTATGAGCCAGTCCTGTAGGCAGCCCAAGGGGGCCAAGGACATAACCAAATGGTATTCCACTTTGCCCTCCATGGTATGGCGTTCATCGTAACCTAAGAAAATGCAGACAAAGACATGTAAAAAAATTGTCATATGTCATAAACTTTGGGGCCTTACCGAAATATGTCAACAGTGCGGGACAATCCATCAAAGGCAACGAATAAATATTTCTTTCGTTGATAAAATACTGCTGATGAGCTTCGGGAAATATTTTGACCGCCACCTCCTGATCGTGTAACAGGCCCTTCATCACCGTCCCATACTTGCCACTGTCCAGCATGCAAATCAGATTTAAATTATCCACATTGCGTAGATTTGAGCTGTAGCCAGGTCCCGAAGGTGCCAAGGGAGCCTCTTCTGGCACTGGTTTCTCTCGTGTACTGCGGCAGTAGATAAACGTTGATAGTAGCGTTATAACCAGACATGTTGGCAACACACACAGCCAAAGACTAGCGGTGGACCAGTGTATGGTCTCGTTTGCCACAGAGTGATTAGATTCGGAATATATACTCTTGGAGAGCTAAAGAGAGAGAAAGAGATTATCGTGAAAGTGAAAAGAGCGCCTCAAGTCTTCTCTGATGTTTCTCTATGTTGGAATTCTTCAACTCACTCACCTCTAAGAATGAAGGTTCTAATACTGTTACATTGCGGTTACAGGCATTGCCAGAGCAACAGCAATAATACAAGGAGTTATTACGCGATGTTGGTGAAGAACTGACACATTCGGCATTGTTACAGGTGCCATTGCCCTCTGTGCTCTCTTTCCAACAACCTGAAAAGAAATGCAAATAAAATTTTCAGTGATGGAGTGTGAAAAATGGTTTTATCTTTTTGCGGCAATTGATTTTTATTATGATTTTTTTATACCCACCACCGAAGGATGGGGGTATATTCATTTTGTCATTTCCGACCCTATGGTTAGGTTAGGTTGAAAAGAGGGTGCAGATATTAATCCGCCCCATGACACTATGGACATACACCTAATTGCTTTCAATACCACTCCCGTGAGGTGGTTCATGTCTGATATTGTATCTCCACCTAAGTGCCGGTATTTGTTGACCCGAACGCCGCGCGATGACAAAGGAAATGCTCCAACGTCTCATCATCTTCCCCGTATGCCCTACACATGCAATCACTTGCCGCACCGATTTTACATAAGTGAACTCGTAGTCGTATGTGTCCCGTTATGATACCAATAGCTATACTGACCTCCTTCGTGCTTCCTTTCAGTAATAGCCTCGTGTTCTCACGATCTGGATTTTCACTTTCCTACCGACGGGCGTGGGAGCATTCGTCGCCCACTCCCTTAACTCGAACTGCGTCGACCCGAAAAGCTTCGGGTTAACCAAGTTTATTGACGGCAGTCCTCTGGTCTTCACCGCCAAATCGTCTGACCTTTCATTTCCCCTTACTCCGTTATGGCCCGGCACCCAAACGATGCAGATTTTGCCATCCTCATAGAAGGCGTTAATCTCCTTCTTACACTGCAAGACTGTTCGTGACCTTACCGTCCTGGTTGTTATTGCCCTTATGGCAATTTTACTGTCGGTAAAAATGTTCACACTCGACGTCCTCGCGTTAGCACCACACCACTTCACGCATTCCGTGATCGCCCGGATCTCCGCCAGCAAGACCGTTTTATGGTGCTGGCGGTCTAAAACAGATCTCAGTCCCTGGGTTCTCAATGTCCCACTGTTCCCAATGTTCTCAGGCCCACTCTGTCCTCTAGCTTTTATCCATCCATGTAACGTGATCTTCCAGATGGCAACACTAGGGTTCCGTCAATCCAAGACTGTGCCGATGGCAGCAGTGCCTCGCACTCGACTTCAAGGTTCATCTCAGGTATCCGATTGGAAACCTCTTCCCTTCCTTCGAGGTTTCCTATCGTAGCCTCGATTATACCGCGATGGTGTGAGCTGCCCCTATCCTCAATCCACTCTCCCATCGCCTTAAGTCTCATAGCCGCAGTGGCTTTACCAAGACCATGCCAAGTCTAGCTTTACTCCTTCGAAAGTTAGCGTGCTTTCGACAGACAGACGGACGGACATGGCTAGATCGATTTCAAATGGCAATTACAATGGTATTACAAACAGAATGACGAAATTAGTATACCGCTTCACTTCACGCATTCCGTGATCGGACCGTATTATAGCCAGGAAGTCTAAAACAGATCTCAGTCCCTGGGTTCTCAATGTAAACCCTCAGGCCCACTTTGTCCTCTAGCTTTTATCCATCCATGTAACATGATCTTTCAGATGGCAACACTAGGGTTCCTTCAATCCAAGACTGTGCCGATGGCAGCAGTGCCTCGCACTCGACTTCAAGGTTCATCTCAGGTATCCGATTGGAAACCTCTTCCTTTCCTTCCAGGTTTCCTATCGTCGCCTCGATTATACCGCGATGGTGTGAGCTGCCCCTATCCTCAATCCATTCTCCCCATCGCCTTAAGTCTCATAGCCGCAGTGGCTGCCTCACACTTAATCTGTATGCCAATGGGTCGGATATCTAGAATAGTCTCCAGTGCCCTAGTGGGCGTGGTTCTCATCGCTCCGCCTATGCCAAGACAACATGTTCTCTGAACCTGTTGTATTATTCTAACATTGCACTTTTCCTCCATAGCACTCCACCAAACTATTGAGGCGTAAGTAAGCATTGGTCTAAACACGCTCCTGTAGACCCAGTGGACTATCCTAGGATTCAGATCCCATTTCGAGCCTACGGCCCTTCTACATACTGCCCAACATTTGTGAGCCTTCTCAGTACGCTCCTGAATGTGACACTTCCAATTCATTTTCCTGTCCAAGATCACACTTAAGTATTTGACCTTGTCATATATCGAAATCGTCTTATTGAGGAAACGTGGTGCGTTAAATTGGCCCAACTTCGTCTTCTTCGTGAACAGGCATATTTCAGCCATCTTAGGGTTAACATCAAGACTTCTGGAGCTAGCCCAGTCACATGCCATATGCAAGACCCATTCGGCCCTTCTGCATAGCTCGTTTGGATCCTTACCCCTATTATAACATCGTCTGCGTAGCAGACGGGTTAAAATCCCTCCTCAGTCAGCATCCGTAATAGGTCATTTACGGTGGTCACCCATAGGAGTGGCGATAAAATGCCCCCCTGTGGCGTACCCCGTACCACTTTCTGCCTTATATTTATGCCATGGGACACACAATTTATCCACCTGTTTCTTAGCATATGGTTTATCCAGTCTCTAAGGACCGGGTCCACCCGTTACTGGTCTAAGGATTGGATCAGTATATCGGTCCGCACATTGTTAAAAGCCCCCTCGACGTCAATGCATACCGCCAGGGTGTACGTTTTGGCATCGAAGGATTCTTCTGTTTAATGCACAACCTCGTGCAGGGCAGTCTCCACCGACTTTCCCTTAGGAGGCATAGTCATGCTGTTTGTATTTGAGCAGTTCACTAGATGTCATTCTCTTTATCATGGTGTCCACAATACGTTCCATGGTTCCATGTAGGCCCTTCGACCTATAGGGTCGGAAGGCACATATATTCTTGATAGTCGTAAAAATCTAAGACGATCTAGCCATGTCCGTCCGTCCGTCACGCTACAATCTTAAATAAAAGATATTAAGCTGATACTTGGCACAGATTCTTTTTGTAGTCATAGGCAAGTTAAGTTCGAAGATGGGCTATATCGGGCCAGATTTGGGTATAGCTGCCATATAGACCGATCTCTCGATTTAAGGTTTTGGACCCATAAAAGACGCATTTATTACCCGATGTCGCCGAAATTTGGGACAATGAGTTAAGATTTGGATATAGATTTGGATATAGACCATATAGACCGATCTCTCGATTTAAGGTTTTGGGACCATAAAAGGCGCATTTATTGTCTGATTTCGCCGAAATTTTGTACAGTGAGTTATGTTAAGCTCCTCGACATACTTCTGCAATATGGCACAGATCGGTTTAGATTTGGATATAGCTGCCATATAGACCGATCTCTAGATTTAAGGTTTTGGGCCCTTAAAAGGCGCATTTATTGTCTGATTTCGCCAAAATTTGGGACAGTAAGTTGTGTTAAGCCCTTCGACACACTTTTTCAATATGGCACAGATCGGTCCAAATTTGGATATAGCTGCCATATAGACCGATCTCTCATTTTAAGGTTTTTGGCGCATTTTTTGTCCGATTTCGCCGATATTTGGGACAGTGAGTTGTGTTAACCCCCTCGGCATACTTCTGCAATATGGCACAGATCGGTCCAGATTTGGATATAGCTGCCATATAGACCGATCTCTGGATTTAAGGTTTTGGGCCCATAAAAGGCGCATTTATTGTCCGATGTCGCCGAAATTTGGGACAGTGAGTTAAGTTAAGCTCCTCGACATACTTCTGCAATATGGCACCCGAAGTGGTGGGTATCCCGGCCGAACTTAACCCAAATTTGACTTACCTTGTTTCTCGATTTTAGTTCCATTGGCAGTCTTGCGCCACAATGAAAAACAAAATGTATAGTCTGGCGGACATGTGCGCAAATGAATCGTAGCATCTGTTGGTTTTTCCACCTGGGAATTGACTTTGTTGTATTCTTTTGATGTAAGGCCTCCCGTATCAAATTGTGGCGGATCCATATACTCCTCCGAATAGTCTTCCTCTATGCGATCCTCCAGATAACTCATGCAACCAAATGGCTGAGGAGCTGCAAAAATAGGTGTGATAAGTTTTCATGGAACTTAGCATAAGAAAAACATTTGTACAGCTTACCTGCCCAACATTGTGCTATAAAAATTACCAAATATATGATCAGAAAATGTACGTTCTTTGACATTGTTTATCAAAGTGTTTTAACGACTGGGCACTGGGTGTATTTCTTGATCCTGATTTAACAAGACTCCTGATGTCCTGTCGTAAGTTAATATGAAAAATTCCCTATTATTAAGGCCATATCTGAAAGAAAAAACATAAATTGGTATTAGAAAGGGAAAAATGTTTTTAAATTCGGAACCCTTGTATTGCCATCTGGAAGATCATGTTACACGGATGAATCAAAGCTAGAGGACAGAGTGGGCCTGGGGGTTGCGGAGATTCGGGCGATCACGAAATGCATGAAGTGGTGTGGTGCTAACGCGAGGACGTCGAGTGTGAACATCTTTACCGACAATAAAATTGCCATAAGGGCAAAAACAACCAGGACGGTAAGGTCACGAACAGTTTGGCAGTGTAAGAAGGAGATTAACGCCTTCTCTGAGAATGGCAAAATCCGCATCGTTTGGGTGTTGGGCCATAACGGATTAAGGGGAAATAAAAAGGCAGACGATTTGGCGGTGAAGGCTAGAGGACTGCCGTCAATGAACTTGGTTAACCCGAAGCCTTTCGGGACGACGCAGTCCGAGTTGAGGGAGTGGGCGACGAATGCGCATGCAACATTGTGGAACAGCGAAACGGTCGGTAGGAAGGCGAAAATCCTATGGGGGGATCCAGATCGTGAGAAGACAAGGCTATTACTGAAAGGAAGCACGAAGGAGGTCAGTATAGCTATTAGTATCATAACGGGACACAAAGGACTACGAGCTCACTTATGTAAAATCGGTACGGCAAGTGATAGCATGTGTAGGGCATGCGGCGAAGGTGATGGGACGTTGGAGCATTTCCTTTGTCATTGCCTAGATTTCGCGTCTAACAGATACCGGCACTAAGGTGGAGACACAATACCAGACATGAACCAACTTAGGGAAGTGGTATTGAAAACAATTAAGTATATTGTAAGTAGCATGGAATTCCTAACTTAATATTTTATTTTTAGAGGTTACTTCATAGTTTTTAGAGCTCACAACAAGCCGATTACTGGCTTAGGTGTATGTCCATAGTGGCATGGGGCGGATTCATATCTGCACCCTCTTTTCAACCTAACCTTAAGCTAGACGCTTGACATTTTGCACAAATACTTTTTATTAGTGTAGGTCAGTTGGGACTGCAAATGGGCCAAATCAGTCCATGTTTTGATTTAGCTGCCGATCTCGGGTCTTGACGTCTTGAGCCTGTGGGGGCGCAATTCTCGTCCGATTTGACTAAAATTTTGCACGTGCTGTTTTGGTATCACTTCCAGCAACTGTGCTATGTATGGTTCTAATCGGTCCATGTTTTGATATAGGTGCCATATAAACCGATCTGGGATCTTGACTTCTTGAGCCTCTAGAGTGCGCAATTCTCATCCAATTTGGCTGAAGTGTTTTGTTATGACTTCCAACAACTATGTTAAGTATGGCGCAAATCGATAAATAACCTGATATAGCTGCAATATAAACCGATCTGGGATCTTGACTTCTTGGGCCTCTAGAGGGAGCAATTCTCTTCCGATTTGGCAGAAATTTTGTGCAACGGCTTCTCCCATGACCTTCAACATACATGTGCAGTATGGTCTGAATCGATTTATAGCTTGATACAGCTCCCATATAAACCCGTCTCCCGATTTTGCTTCTTGAACCCCTACTAGGCGCAAATCTTATTCGAGTGGACTGAAATAATACCCAATGACTACTACAATGTTCAGCATTCATTTATGGTCCGAATCGCACTATAACTTGATATAGCTCCAATAGCATAACAGTTCTTATTCATTATTCTTTGTTTGCCTAAAAAGAGATGACGCGCAAGAACTCGAGAAATACGAACCATGGTGGCGGGTATATAAGATTCGGCCCGGCCGAACTTAGCACGCTCTTACTTGTTTTTTTTTTAAATAATTTTTGCGAAATATTAAATGTGCAACAAACTTGATTGATAATTTCACTCTCCAAAACACTCAGAACTGTTTCTACATTCTTTGGCCTTATTAGAAACCATAAAATAATCGTCAAACCATTTTCAAAAGCCTTAAAACAACGTTCATATGTTTATTAACAATTTACATCACTTCGTATGATAGTGTATTCCAAGCTCCACCATTAGTCAATTGCCATTTAAATTGCTTTGCACCCAAAGCAAAACAAAACAAAACAAAAACAAGTAAAAGCGTGCTAAGTTCGGCCGGGCCGAATCTTATATACCCTCCACCATGGTTCGTATTTGCCGAGTTCTTTGCGCGTCATCTCTTTTTAGGCAAACAAAGAATAATGAATAAGAACTGTTATGCTATTGGAGCTATATCAAGTTATAGTCCGAAAATTTCATCCAAATCGAATAAGATTTTAGGGGCTCGATAAGTCAAATAGGGAGATCGGTTTATATGGGAGCTGTATCTAGCTAAAGACCGATTCAGACCGTATTTAAAACGTATGTTGGAGATCATGGAAGAAGCCGTTGTACAAAATTTCAGCCAAATCGGATAATAATTACGCCCTCTTGAGGCTCAAGAAGTCAAGATCCCAGATCGGTTTATAAGGCAGCTATATGAGGTTATGAACCGATTTGAAATATATTTGACACAGTTATTGGAAGTTGTAATAAAACACCTCGTGCAAAATTTCAGCCAAATCGGATGAGAATTGTGCCCTCTAGAGGCTCAAGAAGTCAAGACCCGAGATCGGTTTATATGGCAGCTATATCAGGTTATGGACTGATTTCAACCATACTCAGCACAGTTGTTGGAAGTCATAATAAAACACCTCATGCCAAATTTCAGCCAAATCGGATGAGAATTGCGCCCTCTAGAGGCTCAAGAAGTCAAGACCCAAGATCGGTTTATATGGCAGCTATGTCAGGTTATGAACTGATTTCAACCATACTCAGCACAGTTATTGAAAGTCATAATAAAACTCCTCATGCACAATTTCAACCAAATCGGATAAGAATTGCGCCCTCTAGAGGCTCAAGAAATCAAGACCCAAGATTAGTTTATATGGCAGCTATATCAAAACATGGACCGATGTGGCCCATTTACAACCCCAACCGACCTACACTAATAACAAGTATTTGAGCAAAATTTCAAGCGACTAGCTTTACTCCTTCGAAAGTTAGCGTGCTTTCGACAGACAGACGGACGGACGTACAAACATGGCTAGTTCGACTTAAAATGTCATGACGATCAAGAATATATATACTTTATGGGGTCTTGGTCGAATATTTCGAGGTTTTACAAACGCAGTGACGAAATTAGTATACCCCCATCCTATGGTGGAGGGTATAAAAAAAACACCATATGCATCTAACTCTGGCCATTTTCTTTTGTTTGAAATTATTAGGTCTAGCTAGCTGGTTGCCTGGCGGGGGCTGGAGTGACAGATTGGCGACTAAGCATTATGATGGCTTGTTTTAGAACTACACAACGCGTAATTGTGCCTCAGATGATAAGGCCGCTAGGCAGGCAGGCAGACAGGCATGTCTTGCCGTTGGGATCGTGATAAGAATAACCACGAGTCATCAGCCATACAGCCATTCTTCCAATAGCTTTTCTTGTTTTGGAAAATACTCTTCCAGTTTTCTTCATTTGGCTCTTGCCCGCACATTCTTGCATATGACGAGACTTGAGCATTAGAAATTAAACATTCTTCTGGGGATCACACCAAAACACAAACAAACACAACACACACTCACACTGACTAATATACTTTGGAGCCATACAGACGTCTGGCAAAAGGCTTGCTTCATTGCGATCAATCACTCAATTAATCAGCAAAGAGAAAGAGTGTGAAGTTCAAATTCTCTTTTAAAGCAGAGAATTTCATGAGACACTCATACGTTTTTCATAACTAATAGAGTGATTTGTTTTAAAAGAGATTTGCTGTCTCATAGTACATACAAATCTCCAACATCTCTGTATGAAAAAAAAAAAAACACAAGTCCAGATGTGCCTGTTATGTTTAAGCAGCTTAATTGTACTGGACCATTTATATCCGCTCCAATAATCAAATCTATAATAACATTAACGGACGCAGCTTTGAAATTCAATTAATATTGCATGAGGAATTTGATAATAAAATGCACTGGAAAAAAAAATATTTTTTTACTTCCACTCGAGATACTAACATATCCTGTCGAAAATATAGAACAAGTTTGAGACCAAAAAGAAAAAAGTAAGCAAAAAGGCTCGGCTGAACTCCGGATACCCACCACCTCGGGAATATACGTAAACCACCTTTCGTCAAAATCCGGTGAAAAATGCATACCTTATGCCCAATAGCAGCTATATCCAAATATGTTCCGATTTGGACCAAATACTAAAGGGTGATTTTTTTGAGGTTAGGATTTTCATGCATTAGTATTTGACAGATCACGTGGGATTTCAGACATGGTGTCAAAGAGAAAGATGCTCAGTATGCTTTGACATTTCATCATGAATAGACTTACTAACGAGCAACGCTTGCAAATCATTGAATTTTATTACCAAAATCAGTGTTCGGTTCGAAATGTGTTCATTCACCGTTCAGCGATGAGGCTCATTTCTGGTTGAATGGCTACGTAAATAAGCAAAATTGCCGCATTTGGAGTGAAGAGCAACCAGAAGCCGTTCAAGAACTGCCCATGCATCCCGAAAAATGCACTGTTTGGTGTGGTTTGTACGCTGGTGGAATCATTGGACCGTATTTTTTCAAAGATGCTGTTGGACGCAACGTTACGGTGAATGAAAACATTTCGAACCGAACACTGATTTTGGTAATAAAATTCAATGATTTGCAAGCGTTGCTCGTTAGTAAGTCTATTCATGATGAAATGTCAAAGCATACTGAGCATCTTTCTCTTTGACACCATGTCTGAAATCCCACGTGATCTGTCAAATACTAATGCATGAAAATCCTAACCTCAAAAAAATCACCCTTTAATAAGTACAAGTCATTGTTCAATTGTGTATAACAAAATATTGATCTTTTTAGTAGCTATATCTAAAAATAAACCGATCTGAACCATATATGGCACGGACATCGAAAAGCCTAACATAAGTCACTGTGTCAAATTTCAGTGAAATCAGATTATACATGCGCCTTTTATGGGGCCACGACTTTAAATCGAGATATCGGTCTATATGGCAGCTATATCCAAATCTGGACCGATTTGAGTCAAGTTGCAGAAAAATGTCGAAGAGCCTAACACAACTCTTTGTCCCGAATTTCGGTGAAGTCGGGCAATAAATGCGCCTTTTATTGGTCCAAAACCCTAAATCGAGAGATCTGTCTATATGGCAGCTATATCCAACTCTAAACCGATCTGTGCCATATTGCAGAAGTCTGTCGAAGAGCCTAACCTAACTCAATGTCCCAAATTTCGGCGACATCGGACAATAAATGCGCCTTTTATGGGTGCAAGACCTTAAATCGAGAAATCGGTCTATATGGCAGCTATATTCAAATCTGAAACGATCTGGGCCATATTGCAGAAGTATATCGAGAGGCCCAACCTGACTGACTGTCCCAAATTTCGGCGATATCAGCCAATAAATGCGCCTTTTATGGGCGCAAGACCTTAAATCGAGAAATCGGTCTATATGGCAGCTATATCCAAATCTGGACTGATCTGAGCCAAATTGAAGAAGGATGTCGAAAGGCCTAACACAACTCACTGTCCCAAATTTCAGCAAAATCGGATGATAAATGTGGTTTTTATGGGCCTAAGACCCTAAGTTGGCGGATTGATCTTTATGGGGGCTTTATCAAGATATAGTCCGATATAGCTTATCTTCGAACTTAACCTGCTTATGGACAAAAAAACAATCTGTGCAAAGTTTCGGCTCAATTTTTAACGACTGTAGCGTGATTTCAACAGACAGACGGACGGACATGGCTACATGGCCTTAGATTTTTACGCTGATCAAGAATATATATACTTTATAGGGTCGGAAATGGATATTTCGATGTGTTGCAAACGGAATAACAAACTTAATATACCCCCATCCTTCGGTGGTGGGTATAAAAATTGCTATGCTAATTGAACTGAATGTTGGAGGCCACAGAAAAAGTCTTTATGTAAAATTTTTTGCCAACTCCAATAAAAATTGCCCACTTTAGGGGTTCAAGAAGTAAAATAAGGATATTGGTTTATATTAGAGCTGTATCAGGCTATAGACCGATTCAGACCATATTTAAAACGTATGCTGGAGTTGGGAGAAGCCGTTGTACAAAATTTCAGCCAAATTGCGCCCTCTAGTGGCTCAGGAAATCAAAATTCAAGATCGGTTTATATGGCAGCTGTATCAGGTTATAGACCGATTTAAACCATACTTGCAACAGTTGTTGGAAACACGAAACACGTCATGCAAAATTTCAGTCAAATCGGATAAGAATTGCGCACTCTAGAGGCTCAAAAAATCAAGATCCAGGATCGGTTTATATGACAGCTGTGTTAGGTTATGGACCGATTGAACCATTCTTGACACAGTTGTTGCTAGTCACAACAAAACACCTTGTGCAAAATTTCAGCTAAATCAGATAAGAATTGCGCCCTCTAGTGACCCAAGAAGTCAAGATCCAAGTTCGGTTTATATGGCAGCTATATCCAAATATAGACCAATATGGCCCATTTCCAATGCCAGCCGACCTACACTTATAAGAAGTATTTGTGCAAAATTTCAAGCGCCTAGCTTTACTCCTTTAGTTAGCGCTAATAGTTTCTTTCGGTTCTAACCCACTGTGCGACATTCGAATTTGGCAATAGAAAGGAGCTTACATATCATTCTAAGGGCTTTATTGAAAAAACTTGCTTTTAATCCTCAATTTGCAAACCCTCCACCATAGGATGGGGGTAACTTATTTCGTCATTCCGTTTGTAACACCTCGAAATATGCGTCTGAGACCCCATAAAGTATATATATTCTTGATCCTCATGTCATTTTAAGTCGATCTAGCCATGTCCGTCCGTCTGTCTGTCGAAAGCTCACTAACTTTCGAAGGAGTAAAGCTAACAGCTTGGGCCTAATCGGTCCAAGTTTTGATATAGCTGCCATATTAACCGATCTTGCGTCTTGACTTCATAAGCCTCGTCCGATTTGAACGAAATTTTGCACTTGGTGTTTTGGATCACTTCCAATAACTGTGCATAGTATGATTCAAATCGGTCTATGTTTTGATATACCTGCCATATAAACCGATCTTGGGCCTTGGCTTCTTGAGGGCGCAATTTACGTCCGATTTGACTTAAATTTTGCACTTTCAATAACTGTGTATGAAGTATGATTTAACGGTTCGGATTTAACGGTCGTTTTGGTATGACTTCCAACAACTGTTCTACGTATGGTTTTATCGGTATGTAACATGATATAGCTGCCATTTAAACCGATCTCCCAGTTTGACTTTTTGAGCCTCTAGAGGGCGCAATTGTTACTCGATTTGCTGAAATTTTGGAGGTGGTGTTTTTCAATGACTGGTGTTTTTCTATTCGGAAAAGTCATTTAAAGAACTTCACAAATGCGATCCATGGTGGAGGGTATAAAAGATTCGGCTCGGCCGAGTTTTCATTTTCAAAAAAAAATTATCGTACTTCGTGCGCACGAATTCTCAAAGTGAGTTTAGTGAAAAATCTCTCCGTCTATGAACACTGAAGTTTCAGAAACTCAAATAATTTTTCAGGTGTAAGACGTTTTTATTTCAAGTTGTTCAGGCGCACCGTGTATGTTGTGGAAATCATACGAAATTGCCAAAACAAAAGGCGATTTATAGATGGCATTAAATAAAGGCTACTAAAGATGGCTCCTATAGATGGCATTAAATAAACGTTACTTAACCGTGGCGCATAGGTGACTATGATGCTGAATGCCTGGGCTCCAATCCTGGCAAGAATATCAGAAACAATTTTTCAGCGATGTTTATCCCTTCCTAATGCTGGCGACATTTGTGACCTGCTATTCCCAAAGAGGTTATAAAAAGGAGGCCCTTATCTTTGAGCTTAAACTTGAATCGGACAGCACACATTGAAATGTGAGAAGTCTGCCTCTGTTCCTCAATGGAATGGTCATGGGCAAATTTGCAGTAATTATTAGTTATTTATATTTGATTTCTCACACCAATATACCACCAATATTTTTTTCAGTGTAATTTTACAAAATTTTCCATTCATAAGTTGCACTTGTTCAACTACGCTTTAAATTGCAATTCGATTAGTCATTAAGAATTATGATTCTCTATTGTAGCTCTGAAAGAACGCCATCCAATCAATCGATAATTTTTACAAACGCCTCCTATTTTCGGATTTGCATAGTCATGCAAAAGTAAAGAAATGGGTTCGAATAGGATATGAGTCAATCTACTTTCTGTTTACTTGTCTGAAAGTTATCAAAACTGGGCTGGTAAAACAGGAAGAGTATGTATTTTGTGCCTGGTAATAGTCATAGCTGGAAGAATGATGCAAGGCTGCAGTGTATTAAGTAAAGATTCTACTTTCATAACAGCGTCTATCAGATACAATAGGTCTCATGTGATACAATAGGTCTCATGCGACTTTTATGGGCCTAAGACCATAAATCGGCGGATCGGTCTATATAACAGCTATATCCAAATCTGAACCGATCTAGGCCAAATTGAAGAAGAATGTCGAAGGGTCTATCACATATCACTGTTCCAAATTTTAGCAAAGTCGGATAATAAATGTGGCTTTTATGGGCCGAAGATCCCAAATCGGCCGATCGGTCTAAAACGGGGCTATATCAAGATATAGTCCGAGAAAGCCCATCTTCGAACTTAACCTGCTTATGGACTTTGACGTTCTTAGCCACTAGAGGGCGCAATTCTTATCCGATTTGGATGTAATTTTGGACGTGGTGTTTTGGTATCACTTCCTACAACCGTGCTAAGTACAGTTCAAATCGGTTCATAACCTGGTATAGCTGTCATATAAACCGATCTTGGTTCTTGACTTCTTGAGCCTCTAGAGGGCACAATTCTAGTCCGATTTTGCACGTGTGGTCGTGGTATCACATCCAACAGCTGTGCCAAGTATGGCGCAAATCGGTACATAACCTGATATAGCTGCGATATAAACCGATCTCAGATCTTGACTTCTTGAGCCCCTAGAGGGCGCCATTCTCATCCGATTTGGCACAAATTTTGTACAACGGCTTCTCTCATGACTTTCAACATGCGTGTCTAATATGGCCTAAATCGATCAATAGCTTGATACAGCGCACATATAAACCGATCTTCCGATTTTGCTTCTTGAACCCCTACAAGGTGCAATTCTTATCCGAATGTATTGAAATATTACACAATGACTTCTACGATGTTCAGCATTTAATTCATTTATGGTCCGAATCGGACTAAAACTTGATGTAGCTCCAATAGCATAACAGTTCTTATTCATTATTCGTTATTTGCCTAAAAAGAGATATCGCGCAAAGAACTCGACAAATGCGATTCATGATGGAGGCTATATAATATTCGGCCCGGCTGAAGTTAGCACGCTTTTACTTGTTATTATTGGTTTCACATACTTATTTACTTAACTTAAATAAAAATGGGGAAATTATTTGGCGTGTCCACAAGAAAAGCTATTAAAATTAATATATCCCAAATAACTAACAGGTATTTACTTTCCACTTTGTAAGAGACTAATAGCCTACAACAATCAAGTAACCCCTCTTAAGCTGTTCTCTTTTTCCCCAACTATGCGTGTCAAAAAGAGAGAAACAAGAGAGGCAAAGACAAACAACCCATTTGGATGCCACCTTTCTAAGGCCCCTTCGCCCTCTTTTAGTTTTACTATGTTTCTCATCATTAGCCCACCAAAACAGAGACTCTCAACAATGCGACGGCCATGGCGCCACATAATTGCATTTTTTTTTTTGTTTTCTTGTTTCGAGATTTTTTTGCACGCCCGTGTTGTTTGTATGGGGATTTGAGACTCGCATTTGTGTGTGTGTGTGTGTGTATGTTTGTTTATTTGGATTTTTGATGTCTTCTTGTATGTCTCATTATTCGGTACATGTTGGAGCCAGTCTGTGAATTGTTGATGTTGATGATGGTTGGTTAGTAGGGAGGGTACTAGGTGCCGCTAAGGGGATACTGGCGTCGGGATGGCCTAAGCATAGTGTGCGTGGAGCATGAGAAATTAAAAATAAAAACTTGATTATTTCAATGTTCTTGTTTTTGGTTTTGAGTATTTTCTGTTTTTGGGTTTCTCTTTTTTGCAAAGAAACTTAGTTTAGTATGCAGTTTTTTTTTGTTTGGAGTCCTACCATCATGATCAAACGCACTTGTTTGTCTTTTATTGTTTGCTTTTGTTTTTCGTTTCGTGTTTTATTTAGCTGATTTTCAATGTGACAGTCCGCAATTTGCACAGAGTAGAAAAATGTTGGCGTGTTAACGACTCTTAAAGGCATTTTAGGGATGTTTTTGTCCTCAGGCCCCCTTGCACCACCTTACCACTTTGCGTTGAGTTTACAAAGTAGCGCGAGCTCATCTGCACATGCTATGGGTATTATATGTAGGGTTGCCACAAAAAAAATGAAAAAAATTTCTTTTTTTATTTTCATTAAATAAATCTTTAAAAAATAATTAGGACAGGGATTTTCTGTGGAAAAACCAGTTTTTGGCAGAAAAACATCTGTCATCATCACTATAAGTTTTGCCAATGAACTTGTTTATTGTTGTATTGCCGTGTCCAAACGGCCTGCCTCTGAGCACTACCATTTTGTAGAGCAGTTACAGGGCCCAATACCTCACAAATGTAGTCAATCAGGGGATAACCAACACTCAAAATGATTTCTGGTGTTCTCCAAAGATTCGAACCCAGGCGTTGAACGTCGTAAGCGGACTTAGTAAACTCTGGGCCACGGTGACCTCTAATCTTCTTTTTCAGCAGATAGTGATCTTTATATTTTTATGATTATAAACCGATGTAATTTCTTGAGGGTCCATCCCAATCTAATTGGACTTTAAGTCGTATTGCTGTAAACCTATTAAAGTCTAACCTCCGATTTGGATATAGATGCCATATAAAGTAATCTCTCCATTTGACTTTTTGAACCTCCACA
This sequence comes from Stomoxys calcitrans, assembly GCF_963082655.1. NCBI lineage: Eukaryota > Metazoa > Arthropoda > Insecta > Diptera > Muscidae > Stomoxys > Stomoxys calcitrans. Next base: position 257,741,478 of record NC_081552.1, on the reverse strand, counting down.
GGGCGCCGTTTTTCTTCGATACAAAAGACTTCGATACACTATGACTTTTATAGTAGAAGCATATATATATGTACATGTATAGAAAATTTTTGAGAAATGTTTTTAACTTCGTACCTTTTTAGTATTCTAATCATATATGGTCTAACGCCTTGACTTATTAATCGGCAAATAAATTTAATTTATTATTCCAATCGGTCAATAAACTGATATGGTTGCCTTTTTTACTTCTTGATACTCTGCCAGAGGCATATAAACTCAAATATCTATAAAAAGTACAGTCACTATCCGTCTATAACTTCATATGGCTTCCATATAAACATTAAAGGTGTGCAATTCTTTTCCAATGTGGCTGATACAGTTTCCATATAAGATGCGTGATAAATATGGTTTACACTCCGAGTTCTAGAATGTTAAGATCTTTGATCAGTGTCTCGTGTACCATATCCGTCCGGGCCAGTGAGTTGTTATACCCTCCACCTTAGGATGGGGGTTTACTAATTTCGTCATTCTGTTTGTAACTACTCGAAATATTCGTCTGAGACCCCATAAAGTATGTATATTCTTGATCGTCGTGACATTTTATGTCGATCTAGCCATGTCAGTCCGTCTGTCTGTCGAAAGCACGCTAACTTTCCAAGGAGTAAAGCTAGCCGCTTGAAATTTTGTACAAATACTTCTTATTAGTGAAGGTCGGTTGGGATTGTAAATGGGCCATATCGATCCATGTTTTGATATAGCTGCCACATAAACTGATCTTGGGTCTTGATTTCTTGAGCCTCTAGAGGGCGATTGGAATGAAATTTTGCACGACGTGTTTTGTTATGACCTTCAATAACTGTGCTAAATTAAGCTGCCATATAAACCGATCTTGGGTCTTGACTTCTTGAGCCTCTAGAAGGCGCAATTCTTATCCGATTGGAATGAAATCTTGCACGACGTGTTTCCTATGACTTACAATAACTGTGCTAAATTAAGTTCAAATCGGTCAATAACCTGATATAGCTGCCATATAAACCGATATTGGGTCTTGACTTCTTGAGCCTCTAGAGGACGCAATTCTTATCTGATTTGCCTGAAATTTTATACGATGGATCCTCTCTTGACCATCAACGTTCGTGTTTCTTATGGTCTGAATCAGTCTATAGCCTGATATAGCTTCCATATAAACGGATCTCTCTATTTTACTTTTTGGGCGACTAAAGAGCACAATTCTTATTCGAATTTGCTGACATTTTACACAGGACTCCAACATATAATTTAATTGCGGTCCGAACCGGACTATATCTTGATATCGCTCTAATAGCAGAGCAAATCTTTTCGTTTATCCTTTTTTTGTCTAAGAAGAGATGCCGGTAAAAGAAGTCGACAAATGTGATCCATGGTGGAGGGTATATAAGATTAGGAACAGCCGAACTTAGTTCGCTTTTATTTGTTATATATAAGATTAATTTTTTTTGTTTTCTTTTATGTTATTTTCTTTTGTTCGTGAATTGAAATCTGTATGGCAACACTGATTGCGTTAGCAATAAATGTGTTCAGTGCTTGCTAGCTTGCTGCTCTGTTTGTTCAGGGACTCTCGGTGGGTGGTGGGTTGGTTGGCTGGCTGGCTGGCTGGATTGTGGGTAAAACAATGGCATTGGTAATGGGTATGGATAATGGTGGTTGCTTTGGGCAAAGTTCTTCGTTCTTCTCTACCTCTCAGACGGTGCTATACTAATTTTTTTAATGCGAAGTTCAGGCCAAGGCATTGATTTTTCAAAAACAGGAAAAAATAAGAAAAATTAAGGATATTCTGCAAAATTTCTCACATTAATAGAAATAATAATGATATACACTTTTATTTACAAAAACCACTATTGTAATTTTCATTCAACATCTACGATGGTGACTTTGAAAAAACTTTTATGTGATATTCCTTCCATTAGCACTGATATACACATGTTTGGGTGTGTGTGTGTGTGTGGATTTGCTTTGCTTTTTACCTCAATTTGCTTGATTGCGTTTATCAAAATTTCACTAAATTCAAACAATTTCTTGCTTTCTGCACAATAGCACCACACTTTTCGTTTTGTGTAAACTTTTATTTTTTCAAAAATATTCTTCAAAAAATTTAGCTTTGATTGGTTTAGAAAAAAAGTATTATTATTTCGTTTCTTTATGTGTGTGTTTTTTTACTTTGCTGTAGTAACCAGCCGACCGGCGCCAGTTTCTCTGCTTTTTTTTCTGTTTTTTTTCTTGTTTCTTTAAAACGGCGTACTCGCGCGGCGTAGTTGCGCTTCCATTTAAAGCTAAATTGATTATGTGCAAAGTATCTCAAACACGAAGAGGCCTACCAAACAGCAGTGGCAAGCAACAAACCAAGTCAGCTGAGAGTAACAGTGAAAAAAAATTCCCTCACAAACACAACCACACACACACACAGAGCGTAGTGTCAAGTATCTGAGGGATAGCAAACAAACAAACTTGGACTCTTAAAACTGAATTTCTCTTTCGACCCATGTGAATAAGAGATAACAATGTATGAAGTAAAAAGCCAAATAGTTTCCAAAGCGGTATAGAAAACTTGTATATTAAGGTGGTTCGTAATTCTAAAAATAAGATTGATGCGCAGTAATTTCAATTGGAAAATTTGTAAAGAAAAAGCATTGCTTATTTAAAATTTCACGAGCACCAATTTTAAATTTCACTTCTTGCATTGTTTATACATATGTACTAAAGGTGCTATTACACGACATGTATTTCTCATACAAAATTGACCGCGCTGTAATCGACATGTATTTAGACCAAAATATTGTCTTTTGTTTTTGGCAGCGATATCCAAATATAAACCGATCTGAAACATTTAGGACACGGATGTCGAAAAGCCTAACAGAAGTCACTGAGTCAATTTTCAACAAAATCGGATAATAAATGGGCTTTTTATAGGGGCCAGATTTTAAATCGAGTGATCGTTCTATATGGCACCTATAACCAAATCTGGACCAAATTGAACAAGTAAGAGCGTGGTAAGTTCGGCCGGGCCGAATCTTATATACCCTCTACCATGGATCGCATTTGTCGAGTTCTATGCGCGGTATCTCTTTTCAGGCAAACAAAGAATATTGAATAAGAACTGTTATGCTATTGGAGCTATATCAAGTTATAGTTCGATTCGGACTATAAATGAATTGAATGCTGAAAATTGTAGAAGACATTATATAATATTTCAATCCATTCGGATAAGAATTGCGCCTTGTAGAGGCTCAAGTAGCAAAATCGGGAGATCAGTTTATAGGGGAGCTGTATCAAGCTGTTGATCGATTCAGACCATATTAGACACTAATTAATGTTGAAGGTCATGAGAGAAGCCGTTGTACAAAATTTCTGTCAAATCGGTTGAGAATTGCGCCCTCTAGAGGCTCAAGAAGTCAAGATCCCAGATCGGTTTATATGGCAGCTATGGCGGATAATATGGCATACTTCGCACGGTTATTGGAAGTCGGATGAGAATTACGCCCTCATTTGGCTCAAGAAGTCAAGATCCAATATTGTTTTATATGACAGCTATACCAGATTATAAACCAATTTGTATCATACTAAACACAGTTGTTGGAAGTGATATCAAAACACTACGTACAAATTTCTGTCAAATCGGATGAGAATTGCGCCCTCTAGAGGCTCTAGAAATCAAGACCAAAGATTGGTTTATATGGCAGCTATATCAAAACATGATCCGATTTGAACCATACTTAGCGCAGTTGTTGGAAGTGTTACCGAAACTCCACGTGCATAGTCTGATCTGACTCATATTTGGGTCGGATGGCTTAAAACAACTCACTAAAAATAAAGCTTTTATGGGCTTTAGACCCCTTATCGGCAGATCGGCCTATAAATTGTAATTACCTTAATAATCTTAGACGATCTAGCCATGTCCGCCCATCTGTCCGTCTGTCTGTGGAAATCAGTTTTGTTCAGATTCTGTGTTTGTTCAAAAGCAGGTTAAGTTCGAAGATGGGATATATTGGACTATATCTTGATATAGCCCCCATATAGATCGATCCGCCCATTTAGGGTCTTAGGCCCATAAAAGCCACATTTATTATCCGATTTTATTAAAAATTGCAACAATGAGTTGTGTTAGGCCCTTCGACATCCATCTTCAATTTGACTCAGAACGGTCTAGATTTGGATATAGCTGCCGTATAGACCACTCTCTCGAACTAATGTTTTGAGTACATAAAAGACACATTTATTGCCCGACGTCGCCGCAATTTGGGACAGTGAGTTGTGATAGGTCCCTCGACATCCTTTTTCAATTTGGCTCAGATCGGTTCAGATTCGAATATAGCTGCCATATAAACTGATATCTCGATTTAGGGTTTTGGGCCCATAAAAAGCGCATTTATTATCCGATGTCGCCGAAATTTGGGACAGTGAGCTGAGAAGGGCCCTTCGATATCTTTCTTCAATTTGGCCCAGATCGCTTTAGATTTGAACATAGCTTCCATATAGACCGATCACTCGATTTCAGGTTTTGGGCCCATAAAAGGCGCATTTAATTTCCGATGTCGCCGAACTTTGGGACAGTGAGTTAAGCTAAGCCCTTCGACATATGTCCGCAATTTGGTCTAGATTGAACAAGATTTGGATATAGCTGCCATATAGACCGATCTCTCAATTTAAGGTCTTGGGCCCATAAAAGGCGCATTTATTGTCCGATTTTGCCCAATTTCGGGACAGTGAGTTGTGTTAGGCTCTTCGGCATCCTTCTTCAATTTGGATCAGATCGGTCCAGATTTGGATATAGCAGCCATATAGACCCATGTCTCGATTAAAGGCTTTGGGCCCATTAAAGGCGCATTTATTGTCCGATGTCGCCGAAATTTGGGACAGTGAGTTAAGTTAAGCCCCTCGACATATTTCCGCAATTTGGTCTAGATCGAACAAGATTTGGATATAGCTGTCATATAGACCGATATCTCGGTTTAAGTTTTTGGACCCATAAAAGGTGCATTTATTGTCCGATTTTGTTGAAATTTGGGACAGCGAGTTGATTTAGGCCCTTCGTCAATTTGGCTCAGATCGGTCCAGATTTGGATATAGCTGCCATATAGACCGATATCTCGATTTAAAGTCTTGACCCCATAAAAGGCGCATTTATAATCCGATTTCACTGAAATTTGACACAGTGACTTATGTTTTATGCTTTTCGACATCCGTGTCGTATATGGTACAGATCGGGTTATTTTTAGATATAGCTACTAAAAAGATCAATATTTTGTTATACATAATTGAACAATGACTTGTACTTAGTAGTATTTGGTCCAAATCGGAACATATTTCGATATAGCTGCTATGGGGCATAAGGTATAAACTTTTTGCCGGATTTTGACGAAAGATAGTTTACATATTTACCAGAGGTGGTGGGTATCCAAAGTTCGACCCGGCCAAACTTAATGCCTTTTTACTTGTCCTACTTTTATGGTAAGGGGGAGGGTCCGCCCCCCTACCACAATACCAATAAATTACTTACTTTTGGCTTCAAAATATTTACACCGGTATTCAGAAGGTTCAGAAGGATGGGTTAATTTGACAGATTTCCTTTACAGAACTGTCAAATAAACCTATTTTAAGGCTTCCTTAAGTTTAGCGAATACGGTCGTCCTTTAAGTTATCTTTTTGCAATCATGTTCACTATTTATTCAAAATTTTATTTTATTAAAATATGCTTCATCATATACAAGTCTATTCTAATGTTTGTTTTTTCGTTTTAAAGCCAATATCATCTCAAAATAATTTTAAGATTAATAATTGAAAATTAAAAAAAATGCACTTGCTATCATCTGGGGTACGCGACATATGCTTCAACCTCTACGGCTGGCCTATTGATAGGGTATGGCTGGCAAAACTTTACCGGCACATTCACCGAAACCAATTCTCAAGCCGTTGCGTTCACAATGGCCACGAATGATAACCTCGTCGCCATCTTGAATGAACTTGCGGACAGAGCCATCATTTAGATTGATGGTTTTCGAGCCACGCCAACTCAGCTCCAGCATGGAGCCAAAAGAGTCATCGGTTTCACCAGAAATGGTACCAGAAGCCATTAAATCGCCCGGGCGTATATTGCAGCCGGTCACAGTATGATGGGCAATTTGTTGCATGGGAGTCCAATACAAATGCTTGAAATTCGATTTGCATATTTTCGATGCGGAAGCATTTTCAGCTGAAAAGGAATGACACATTAAGTGAAATGAAAATTTTTGGTCTATAACTTTCTTACGCTTCAAAAACACTTCCAAGTTGATATCAAAATTGAAGGGTTTGCTATGCTTCAAATAGGGGAACACTTCGGGTTCTTGGGGATAGTTGTCTACCAGGAAAGGCTCCAAGGCGGCCACTGGTATAACCCAAGGGGCTATGGTGGTACCCAAATTCTTGGCCGTAAATGGTCCCAAAGGCACATATTCCCATTTTTGTATATCACGAGCACTCCAATCATTCATGAGGGTAAATCCGAAAACATTCTTCCATGCCTCCTCGACAGGAATGCGTTCACCCAACTTATTGCCTTGCCCACCAATGAAAAAGGCCATTTCCAATTCAAAGTCCAACAATTTGCAAGGACCAAAGACCGGCGGCTGGCCATCTACGGGCAATGTTTGACCCAAAGGGCGACGTATGGGAGTGCCTGACACCACCACCGAACTAGCACGTCCATGATAACCGACGGGTATGTGTCGCCAATTGGGCATGAGAGCATTTTCCTTGCCGCGGAACATAATGCCCACGTTGGTGGCATGATGAATGGAGGAATAGAAATCCGTATAGTCTCCAATGTCGGCTGGCAAATGCATTTGACATTCTTTTTGGGGTATCAAAGCTCTGGAAAAGTAAAGGGGGGAAATTTGCAGTTAAATAAATGCTAGAGTGGGTATAAAGCTTAAAATATCTTCTTATATGTAAAAATGAATTTGCGTTTATTTGTTTGTTTGTATGTTTGTTTGTTTGTTTGTGGGTTTGTAAATTTGGTTGGTCCGTATAGACTCAAAAACGGCTGAACCGATTACCATGAAATTTTCACAGATTGTGGAGTTTGGAAGGAAACATGAGCTATATAAAATCTTTTGATATCGGAAGGGGGGCGGACCCTCCCCCTTGGGGAAAAGGGAGGATCCGCCAAAAATAAAAGTGGCCCGATCAGGACAATATGGGACTCAAATGAAAGGAATTAGGGAGTAGAGTACGAATTTCATATTAAAAATTTGGTCCAAGCAACTGGGGGGCCGCCCCAACCCCAGAACCCCCTAAAATAGTTTTTTTGGACGAGCATGGCAATATGGGACTCAAATGAAAGGTATTCGGGAGTAGATTGCGAATATGGTCAGAAAGGAGAAATAGGCTTTATAATTTGTTGCTATCGGAAGGGGGCGGACCCTCCCCCGTTACCCAAACACACCACCGAAAATCAAAAGTGAACCGATCGGGAAAATATGGGTATCAAATGAAAGGTATTGGAAAACAGAATACGAATATGGTATTAAAATTTGGATCTATACACCCATCCGGCCAGCCCAACCCCAAAATTCCCCCAAACAGAGATATTGGGCGTTCATGTCTATATGGACCTTAAATAAAAGGTATGCAGGAATAGATTACGAATCTGGCATACAAAATCACTTCGAAGTATTGGGGGTTACCCTACCTCCCACAAATGCCTTAAATGGGCTTCTGACCCATTATGACTATATGGGAATCGGTTTTTTTTTTTTTGTTCTTTTAGAATCAAAAACGGCTGAACCGATTTTCTCAAAATTTTCACAGATTGTATAAATTTGGCTGGAAGGACACATAGGCTATAAAACTTTTAGTTATTGGATGGAGGCGGACCCTCCCCCGTACCCCAATAACGCCACCCATATCCGAAAGTGGTCCGATGGGCACATTAAGGGTATCAAAAGAAAGGTATTGGAGACCAGAAAACGAATATGGCATTAAAATTTGGGTCCAAGGTATTTGGGAGTAGATTACGAATATGACATTAAAATTTGCGTTCAAGTCTAGGTGGCGCTTTTCCTCGTAAAGATACGTCAAATAGGTTATTTGAACCCTTATGACAATATGGGACTCAAATGAAAGGTGTTTTGGGGTACGCCCTAAAGAACCCCCTTAACTGAACTTCATTTCCGTTGGGATAAGGAACAAATTTGACATCTATTTTCAGTGCCAAAACACCTTCCAAGCGGTTCATATTTAGCCGCCATGGTAATATGGGGCTCAAATTAAAGGGATTTGGAATTTCAACATGAATTTGATATCCATATTTGAGTCGAAAGTCTGAGGTGCCATCCCTCCCCTAATAAGAACATTACCCTAAGGAAGAACATTACATCATCAGGAATCGAGGAGGGGAAAATTCTCACACATCAATGAGTGCTTTCCCATTCAAGTTTAAACTCAATGATAAGGGATCTTTTTGTATAGCCGAGTCCGAACGGCGTCCCGCAGTGCGACACCTCTTTGGGGAAAATTTTTTAAATGACCATGCATTGCATTGTTCCTCGCAAATGTCGCCAACATTAAGAGGAGATAATCACCGCTTTGTCCGATGTTCTAGCCAGGAATCGAAAGCGTTCAGCGTCATAGGCTACAATGGCACGAATTCGATATCCGCATTCAGGGCGAAGTGTCTCCACCCTAAAAATATATTAGAGAGTTAAAGAAGGCGTAGCGGAGTGGGCCCGGTTCGGCTCAAGCTCAAAAAGTCAAATTGAGATACCGGCCTTAATGTGAAGGAAATATAAATCGAGTCGAACTTATCTATAACGTAGCAGTTGGGGAACGACGATATACTCCGTTATAGAGACCAACCAACATTAGGTTTAATTGGACCTCAGTGTAAAGATAAACAAACACGCAGTGGTATAGAATCGAAAAAATGGTTAAATAATCTGGTGTTTGAGAAAGGGTTGAGATAACTCTTTCAAATTTTAAAAGGTTATATCTGAGGTGTTAACGAGATTATGCGCAAAATTTTAAGGCTCTTAGTGATGCGGGCATATCTTGTCAAACTCCCAAATCAAACCTTCACTCGTGGTCCGATTTTCAAATTTTCAATTTTACCAATAACCAAATATAGACCGATCTGAACCACATAAGACACAGATGTGGAAGAGCCTAACATAAGTCATTGTGCCAAAGAAATCGGAATATTATTGCGCCTTTTACCAAGACTTAAAATCGAGAAATCGGTCTATATGGCAGCCATACCAAAATCTAAACCGCTCTGGACCAAATTGAAGATGGAAGTTGAACAACCTAACACAACTCACTGTCCGCAATTTTGGCAACATGGGACAATAAATGTGCCTTTTATGGGCCCAAAACCTTTAATCGAGGGATCGGTCTATATGGCAGCTATATCCAAATCTGAACCGATCTGAGCCAAATTGACGAAGGATGTCTAAGGACCTAACACAACTCACTGTCCCAAATTTCGGCAAAATCGGAAAATAAATGTGGCTTTTATGGGCCTGTAAACCTAAATCGGCAGATCGGTTTATATGGGAGCTATATCAAGATATAGTCCGATATAGCCCATCTTTGAACTTAACCTGCATATGGACTAAAAAAGAATCTGTGCAAAGTTTTAGCTCAATATCTCTATTTTTAAAGACTGTAGCATGATTTCAACAGACGGACGGACAGACAAGGCTAGATCGTCTTAGATTTTTACGCCGATCAAGAATATATATACTTTATAGGGTTGTAAATTGATATTTCGAAGTATTGCAAACGGAATGACAAAATTAATATACCCCCATCCTTCGGTGGTGGGTATAAAAATGATCAGATTATAGAAAATTGGATATATGTAAAAACATATAAATTCCCTCCCATTAACAAAATTTTTAGGCTATTTGTAACTTTTTATCATCTGCAAACAGCAGAAAATGTTTGCCGTTTTAGAAAAAAAATCCTGCTTCCGGTTTTCAGCAAACTCTCTGTTGTTGCAGCAAACATTTTTGCTGTTTTTAATAACAAATTTCTCTGAGTGTATCCTTTGAATTTATGCTGATGGTCCCAATCGAACAATATACCATCAAAATTAAATATTTTCTATCCAAAGCATTTTTAAAAGGAATTCTCTAAGAAAATCCTCTTTGTAAATCAAATTCTAGTGAACATTTTAGTTTCTAAGAAAATTGAATTTGCCCCAAAGCTTCTTTAATTTTCTAAATAAATTTATCATTTCTTTTTTTTAATTTTCTAAAAACTCCAAAATGTGCCACTTCCCAACCAAAACATTACTTTAAACTCAATATTCCTTGACACTATTTTCCCTTACCTTTTCGCCAAAGGAGCATTTTGTTCCAAGGCTGAGTTTTTCAGCAATAATTCACGGGTTCGTGAACGCACTACATTCCAGGCAGTGTAGCCAAGACCCATCAGCTTATTCAGCGTTTCAGAATTCAAGGCATCCTGTAGTGTTGAAAGTGTTATACAAAATGTCATTTTATTACACTCAATGAAAAAAAGTGTTATAATCATAAAAAATATCTCACCTGCACTTCTGGTGGGTAAAAGGCAGCCACCACACTCAAATCCAAAACGCTCTCACCAATAGCAATGCCCAAACGTTTGCGGGGCTAAAGAAAATAAAGAGGAGGGGGATGAAAAGAAAATACAATTAACATAATAGATAAACAACATTTGTAGATTATCTGAGAAAAAGAAATTCCGACAGTTTTATTACATCTGGAAATCTGTTGACTTGTTGTTATCGCCGGCTCTTGATGGCGGTCATGAAAAAGTTGGTAGCTCACTGTGTGCTGGGAACAAGTCTTCTAATTTATGTAAATTTTTAATGGCAATATGCAGATCATTCCAGTTGCTAGTGTTTCAATCTTTTAGAACCATGCCACCAATAGATAGTTGCTCTTTGAAAGCTAACGTAAACAAGCAAAACAGGATTTTTTTTCTCATTTATTTTTTAAATATTCAAGTAGCCAGCCAATGCAGCGTGGAATAATTTTTTCTCTGTCGCCAGCTAATTATCCCACATGTGAAATACTTTTTGTTTTTAATTTGTAACAATGATTTATAGACCAGAATCACTTAACCAACAGTTAGGTTGAAACCACCAGCACCTGGTTAGGAGTTTCACTTGACACCTGCACTTACATTTGTTGCTGTGGAGAACACACCATAAGGAAGATTCTCCAAAGGAAAATCACTTCCTGCTGGGATATTCACAAAACTAACTGCCATTGTGGTAGCTGCTTGGAGACTTTCCTTTAAATGTGAATTGGATTTTGTATGCCTGGGATAAAATATAAGAGCCGCTGCGATCACTAATGCGGCGAATAGAACTTGCTTATCGGCCAGCTGAACGAAAACTGAGCGATACGATGCAAGTGAGTGAGAATGAAACCTACATTCGTTCAGCAGTTGGTAAAGGTGATGAGCACTGAGTTTAGTTAGGTACGAAATAATGTACCAATTTGAAAAAAAAAGTAAAACCTTGCTAAGTTCGGCCGGGCCGAATCTTGGGAACCCACCACCATGGATTCTGCTAAAATATGGAAGCTATATCTAGTTAAAGACCGAATTGGGCCGTATATGGCGCAGTTGTTGAGAGTCATAACATAACACTATATGCAGAATTTCATTTTCAATTTCCAAATCGGATAAAAAGCGCGGAATGTAAGGGCTCAAGAAGTCAAATAGGGAGATCGGTTTATATGGGAGCTATATCATGTACTTAACCGATTTGAACCGTACTTAGCACCGTTGTTGGGAGTAATAACAGAACACCATGTACAAAATCCCAGCCAAATCGGATGAAATTGAGGCTTCCAGGAGCTCAAGAAGTCAACTCGAGAGATCGGTTTATATGGGAGCTATATCAGGTTATTGATCGATTTGAAACGTACTTGGCACACATGTTGGAAGTCATAACAGAACACTATGTGCAGAACTTCAGCCAAATGGGACTAAAATGGTGACTTCCATGGGTTCAAGAAGTCAACTCGAGAGATCGGTTTATATTGGAGCTATATCAGGTTATTGATCGATTTGAAACGTACTTGGCACACATGTTGGAAGTCATAACAGAACACTATGTGCAGAACTTCAGCCAAATGGGACTAAAATGGTGGCTTCCATGGGCTCAAGAAGTCAAATCTGGAGATAGGTTCATATGGGAGCTATATCCAAATCTGAACCGATATGGCCCATTTGCAATCCCCAACGACCTACATCAATATAAAGTATCTGTGCAAAATTTCAAGCTGCTAGCTTAACGCGTTCGACATCTATCGTGATTTCGCAGAGCCTAACACAAAGCACTGTCCCAAATTTTGGCGAAATCGGACAATAAATGCGCCTTTTATGGGCCCAAAACTTAAATCCGAGAGATCGGTCTATATGGCAGCTATATTCAAATCTAGACCGAACTGGGCCAAGTTCAAGAAGGACGTCGAAGGGTCTAACTCAATTCATTGTCCCAAATTTCATCAAAATCGGGTAATAAATATGGCTTTTATGGACCGAAGACCCGAAATCGGAAGATCGGTCTATAAGGCAGCTTTATCCAAATCTGGACCGATCAGAGCCAAATCGACGAAGGATGTCGAAGAGCCTAATACAACTCACTGTCCCAAATTTCAGCAGAATCGGATAATAAATGTGGCTTTTATGGGCCTAAGACCCTAAATTAGCTGATCGGTCTATATGGGGGCTATATCCAAATCTGGACCGATCAGAGCCAAATCGACGAAGGATGTCGAAGAGCCTAATACAACTCACTGTCCCAAATTTCAGCAGAATCGGATAATAAATGTGGCTTTTATGGGCCTAAGACCTTAAATCGGAAGATCGGTCCATGGGGGCTATATGAAGATATAGTCTGATATAGCCCATCTTCGAATGTACCTGCTAATGAAAAAAAAACAATCTGTGCAAAGTTTCAGCTCAATATATCTATTTTTAAAAGGCGCATTTTTTGTCCGATTTCTCCAAAGTTTGGGACAGTGAGTTGTGTTATCTATCAAGAAGATAAGATTAGCATTTTTATAACCAACCTGAACAAAAAATTGTTTATCTTCAGATTCGTTTATAACTGCCATCATCTAAAATTGCAATCCGATTCCAGGTTTAGGCTTATTGATACGGGACCTCCTTTTGATAGCCAAGTTCGAACGGCGTATCAGGAGAAGTTATTACAGGGCATGGTACCTCACAAATGCCGCCGGCATTAAGAGGGAATAACCACGACTGAAAAATGTTTCTGATGTTCTCGCCAAAATTTGAACCTAAGCGTTCAGCGTTATAGGCAGACATGCTAACTTCTGCACTACGGGGGCCTTCTCACATATAGTTACTATAAGTTTTAATTAGAAAACTTTTGGTCTCAAATTTGTTCTAAATTTTCAACTTTTTTACTAGGAATGTTACCTTTTCCGTACACGACGTATTGTACGATAATTTTCTCATCACTGATTTTTGTTTTTAAAAAAACTTATTTTGCCCTCCTCTCTTATAATAGAGTTAAAGTGTAATGAGCGATTTAACAAGAGTTACTCGTTATTCTGTTCGACAAGTTCTTGAGTGAAAATAAAGCTGAATTGCATTTGAGTTGTTTACTTTTCATTATATAAATACAAAAAAAAAAAAAAAAAATCCAAAGAAATGACGTTTCAAATTTACCACATTTTTAATTTGAATATTATTTTTATGTTCAATAAAAAATTTGCATAACCTGATATTAATTCAATATTTTTTTTATACCCACCACCATACGATGGGAGTATACTAATCTAGTCATTCCGTTTGTAACACCTCGAAATATTGATATGCTACCCCATTAAGTATATATATTCTGAAACGTCTTGACATTCTGAGTCGATCCAGCCCAATCAGTCCGTCGGTCCGTCTGTTGAAATCACGATAGCGGTCGAATGCGTAAAGCTAGCGTCTTGAAATTTTTGCTCAGATACTTCTTATTGACGTTGGTCGTTGGGGATTACAAATGGGCCATATCGGTTCAAATTTGGATATAGCCGCCATATAAACCGGTCCCCGTTTTGACTTCTTAAGCCCCTAGAAGCCTCAATTTTCATCCGATTTGGCAAAAATTTGAAACAAAAACTTGAGTTTTGAATTCTAGCAGCCAAGTATGATCCGAATCGGTCTATAAACAGATGTAGCCCCCATGTAAACCGATCTACGGATTTGACTCTTTGAGACTCTAGCAGCCCGAATTTTCATCTGATTTGGCTGAAATTTGGAATAAAAGCTTGAAAGCTTGACTTCCAACACCCATGCCAAGTTTTATCCCAATCGGTCAATATGGTGATATAGGCCCGCTAAGTACCGATATCCCGATATGAATTCTTGAGACCAAAAAAAAAATTCAAATACAAACTCAGTAAATAAGGGTACATTTTTAGCAGAATCCATGGTGGTGGGTACCCAAGATTCGGCCCGGCCGAACTTAGCACGCTGTTACTTGTTATACCCACCACCGAAGGATGGGGGTATATTCATTTTGTCATTCTGTTTGCAACACATCGAAATATCCATTTCCGTTCCTATAAAGTATATATATTCCTGATCAGCGTAAAAATCTAAGACGATCTAGACATGTCCGTCTGTCTGTTGAAATCACGCTACAGTCTTCAAATATATAGATATTGAGCTTAAACTTGGCACAGATTCTTTTTTTTTTTCATAAGCAGGTTTAGTTCGAAATTGGGTTATATCGGACTACATCTTGATATAGCCCCCATATAGACCGATCCGCCGATTTAGGGTCTTAGGCCAATAAAAGCCACATTTATTATCTGATTTTGCTGAAATTTAGAACAGTGAGTTGTGTTAGGCCCTTCGACATCTTTCGTCAATTTGGCCCAGATCGGTTCAGATTTCGATATAGGTGCCATATAGACCGATACTCTGATTTAGGGTCTTAGGCCCATAAAAGCAACATTTATTATCCAATTTTGCCGAAATTTGAGACTGTGAGTTGTGTTAGGCACTTCGACATCCTTCGTCAATTTGGCTCAGATCGGTCCAGAATTGGATATAGCTGCCATATATACCGATCCTTGGTCTTAGGCCCATAAAAGCAACATTTATTATCCGATTTTTGCTGAAATTTGGAACAGTGAGTTGTATTAGGCCCTTTGACATCTTTCGTCAATTTTGCTCAGATCGGTCCAAATTTGGATATAGCTGCCATATAGACCGATCCTTCGATTTAGGATCTTAGGCCCATAAAAGCCACATTTATAATCCGATTTTTCTCAAATTTGGGACTGTGAGTTGTGTTAGGCACTTCGATGGCCCAGATTGGCCCAGATTTGGATATAGTTGCCATATAGACCGATCCGCCAATTTAGGGTCTTAAGCCCATCAAAGCCACATTTATTAACCGATTTTGCTGAAAATTGGGATAGTGAGTAGTGTTAGGCCACTAGACATTCTTCTTCAATTTGGCCTAGATCGGTTCAGATTTGGATATAGCTGCCATATAGACCGATCTCTTGATTTAAGGTTATGGGGCCATATGAGGCGCATTTATTGTCCGATGTCGCCGAAATTTGGGACAGTGAGGTGTATTAGGCTCTTCGCCATTTTTCTGCAACTTGGCCCAGAAGGGTCCAGATATGGATATAGCTGCAATATAGACCGATCTCTAGATTTAAGATTTTGAGCCCATAAAAGGGGCATTTATTATCCGATTTTGCTGAAATTTGGGATAGTGAGTTGTGTAAAGCCACTCGACATCTTTCTACAATTTGGCCAAGATCGGTCCGAATTTGGATATAGCTGCCATATAGACGGATCTCTCGATTTAAGGCTTTGGGCCCATAAAAGGGCATTTTTGTTCAATGTCGCCGAAATTTGGGACATAAAGTTGTGTTAGGCTCTTCGACATTTTTCTGCAACTTGGCTCAGATCGGTCCAGATTTGGATATAGCTGATACATAGACCGATATCTCGATTTTAAGTC
This sequence comes from Stomoxys calcitrans, assembly GCF_963082655.1. NCBI lineage: Eukaryota > Metazoa > Arthropoda > Insecta > Diptera > Muscidae > Stomoxys > Stomoxys calcitrans. The sequence goes on along the minus strand of NC_081552.1, from coordinate 257,725,481 downwards.
TTGGCCCCATAAAAGGCGCATTTTTAATCCGATTTCGCTGAAATTTGGAACAGTGAGTTGTGTTAGGCTCATTAACAATTTTGTTCAATTCGGCCTAGATCGGTCCAGATTTGAATATAGCTGCTATATAGACCGATATCTCGATTTTAAGTCTTGGCCCCATTAAAGGCGCATTTATAAGCCGAATTCGCTGAAATTTGACACAGTGACTTGGGTTAGGCTTTTCGACATCCTTGTCGTATATGGTTCAGATCGGTTTAGTTTGATGAGTCAACCTCCTTATAATCCTGACTTGGCACAGAAAGACTTCTTTTAATTCCCGTAAGTAACAAATAACAGGTCAACGCTTTTCGACACCTGAAGAAGCGGTTGATCCATTCATAATGCATGTTTTGGAGATACCTCACCCCACTCTGATAGTGGCAAAAGTGCTTTGACAAATGATTCAAACGCATGCAAAAGAGTATAGATCTTAATGGGGAATATTTTGAAAAACAATAAAGCGGTTTTTGAAGATTAATATTTGTTTTGGCTCTCTTAACCGGAAATATAAAAGGTAACCCTCGTATTATGCCTAGTCCAAATAAAACACACCACATTTTCCTTTTCCTGTTTTAAGGGTTTTATATTATAATATTTTTTATTTATTTTTTTTTGTTATTATTTTACAACATTTAACACATTGAAATATACATATAATTTGATATCGTTTTTTATATTTTTTTTGTTTTCATAGATCATTGATTTATATTGAATATTAATTCCTTTATGAATCTTTGGCTATTTGAACATTATATATGTGTTTGGTATACAATGTTTTTGTATGTATATATACATATAAATTGTATAAGTACATATGTATGTATGTAGGGATTTGTTATTGGAGGTTATGCTTATTATATGTGTGCGATATATTTTTGTCCAATTTTTTTCTCTATTTTTTTTTGAATGGATAGGTACGTACATACATTTAGCTGTATGTGATGAATCTTCTCTTCTATAACTGTGGGGTTATATAGTGCTATTAATTGTTATTTTAATCAATATATATATAAGTCTACATAAAGTTTTTGTGTTAATTATAATAAGAAGAATCATATAATGTAAACATTTAACAAACTACAACATATTTTTTGCATTTTTTCCATTTTTTTGTTTCGGTTTTGCTTTTGCTTTGGTGGCATTAACATTTTTATATTGAACCTAGTTTTACACTGTTTTTTTGGGGATTTTTAGTTTTTTTGGTTTCTGGGAGAAAAACTATTTATATTTTTTATTTTATTGTAAATAAAATTTCTTTTAAGAACTACGCAAGACGTGCATTCCCGTTTTGTTGTTGTTGTTGTGGTGCGTTTTGTGTTTTTCCCTTGAGTGTAACTGCTTTCTGTAGTGATTGGGAAATCTGTAATGGTGGCGCTAGATGTTGATGGTGATATTTGTTAAATGTTTATAAAATAAAAACACAATTTATAAATTAAAGGTGCAGGTTTTTTGGTTTCGGTTTTTTTTTTTTTTTTGTAAAGTATAATGGTGCAGAATTTCATTTTGTTTTTGTTTTTGCTAAATATGCGTGCAATTTTCAAAACTAAAATTTTTTTTTAAATTTTTGTTTTATTTGTGCTTTATTTTTTTTTAATTATTATTTAATTTTTCTTGTGTTTTTTTTTTGTATTATTTGCGTGGCATTTGCATTTTATGGTGGCATTTGTAACCGCTCGCCTTAAATTTAATTATTGTCAGTCACAGCTTAGAATATTTCCATCTGCAGACTCTTATCTATTTATGGGCAAGTCTAAACAAAATGTTTAATTTTGTTATTGTTTTTGTTTTTACCCTTAATACTAGTTTAACATATTTAATACTTTATTCCTAAAATGTCTTCCACAAGTTGGTAATTGCATTTTTTTCCATTGTTATCATTTTTATTTTGTTATAATACATTTTTATTGACTTGTGTGGTTTTATTTTTCACAAATCGAAAATTGTCTTCAAAGGTTGTTATTATTATTATTTTTTTCTTAATATTTTTTTTTGTATTATTATAGTCTTCCAAAACTTTTTTTCTTCAAATATTTATTTATTCAAGAAAAAACAATTATTTTTTTATATATATATATAAAACTGTTTGACTTTATGTAAGAGTTTTGTTTAAAGTATTGCCAACGTTAAAAAAGCTATTATTAAAAAAAAAATAATAAAAATGTAAAATATAAAAATGTAAAAAATAAAAATGTTTAGATTTTTTTTTATTCAAGAAAAAACAATTATTTTTGTATATATATATATATATATAAAACTGTTAGACTTTATGTAAGAGCTTTGTTTAAAGGATTGCCAACGTTAAAAAACTATTATTAAAAAATCAAAAAAAAAATGTAAAATATAAAATATAAAAATGTAAAAAATAAAAATGTTTAACTATATTAAAAAAAAAAATAATTATATAATTTTATATATATAAGTATTACGTTAAAAAAACTATTATTAAAAAAAATAAAAATGAACTCTTTTTGTCGTTGAAATTTAAACTGATTAATGAACTCAAATCGAAGTAAAATCTATTTTTATTCGATTACATAGTGCGATAAGCGTGTATGTTTTTTTTTCGATAACACAATTATCGTTTTAAAACTAGAAACATATACTGAAAAGATATGTAGGACATATAAATTACTTCGATTAGAGGAAAAGCTGTTTTTGTCGATTAGAGCAAAAACTGTTTTTGTCGATTAAGTCCGATCAAAGCAAAAACTATTTTTGTCGATTAAGTCCGATTAAAGCAAAAACTGTTTTTGTCGATTAAGTCCGATTAAAGCAAAAACTGTTTTTGTTGATTAAGTCCGATTAGAGCAACAAATGTTTTTGTCGATTAAGTACGATTAAAGCAAAAAGTGTTTTTGTCGATTAATTCCTTCGATAACATGAACAAATATCGATATAGCATATATTTTATAAAGTAATAAGAGCTGATAATTTTTACACATTATGAAGCATACAAAGTTACTCCAGTCGCTTAAAATCTTCGATAAAAATGTGTATTTTCTTTTCGATGACAGAAAAAAGTTATCGAAATAGAAGACCAAATTTCTTTTTTATGAATTGCTTTTTCAAATAAAAAATTTGAGCTTGTTATCGATCTCCAAAATCGAACACATTGCTGCCAGAAAAGTCTATACTGCATGATATCGGCTGAAAACTGTCCGAAATATCACAGGAAGAAAAACAATGGATATTTTATTTTTGATAACAAAAACAGTTCTCGAAATAGAAGTGTTGTTCTAATTCAAAGTAAGGATTTCAACGTAAAGGCTGAAAAGAAACTGTATATGAATAGCATTACCACTTCCTATCGATTTCTATTTGGACCAAAAATACATGAGCTCTTGACAAGAAACATTTACTGAAGTCCATAATAGGAAGATATTAGAAAATAATTTTTTTTTTTATTAAGATTTAAATTTAATTTTTGATAACAAAATAAGTTATCGAAAAAAATCGAAAAAAATTGTTATCGAAAAATTAGTTATCGAAAAAATTAGCTATCAAATTTTAAAATTTTATTCTATCCTATCGATTTCTATATGGACCAAAAACATATGAACTTTTCACAAGAAACATTTATAGAAGCCCATAACAGTAAAATATTAGAAAAAAATATTTAGGTTGAGATTAAAATTGAATTTTTGATAAAAAAACAAGTTATCGATAAAAATTGTTATCGAAAAAAATGTGTTATCGAAGTTGAAAATTTTATTCATATATTTTAATTCAAAAATTCTAAAATTTCAAAAGTATTAATCACTGCAATCTTGACAATATATAATTCGTAATAAATTAATCGATAAAGTAACATTTCGATAAATTAAAATTTCGAAAAGTTAAAATTTCGATAAATTAAAATTTCGATAAATTAAAATTTCGATAGATTAAAATTTCGATTAATTTATTGCACAGTGCATTTTGCTTTAAACAATATGATATCAATAAAAAAACAGAAAAATCATATCGATTGGAAAAAAATTATCGATAAATTTGCATAAAATAATATCGATAATTTTTTTACAACAAAATTTGAAAATAAACGACGAAAGGAGAGAAACTTCATATTTTGGAAATTTTACCCATGAATATTCCAGGGAACAGGGCCAAACATCTCATATATCAATGAGAGCAGTCCAATTCAAGTTAAAGCTCAATGATAAGACGCCTCCTCTTTATAGCCGAGTCCGAAAGGTGTGCCGCAGTGCGACACCTCTTTGGAAAGAAGTTTTACATCGCATAGTACCCCACAAATGTTGCCAGCATTAGGAGGGGAAAACCACCGCAGAATTTTTTTCTGATTATTTCGCCAGGATTCGAACCACGGCGTTCAGCCTCAAAAAAAAAAATCAGCCCGGGCGGGATTCCAATCTGGACACAGCGACAGCCGTTGTCGTTGTCTAGAGTTCGAAGCCATCAATACAACTTCCAACAGATGCACAGAATCATGTGTACTATGATTAGTGATCTTTGCCATAACAGGCAAAAAAACTTGAAAATTAAAACAGTTATGATTTTCAATTTATCGTTTCGTCATGAAATGGAAAATACGTTTTATATTTGAGGTGGTGGAGTAAAATTTTTTGCAATATTGTTTTATGGCATTTACTGTACTTCATTTTATTAGTAAAGGGAGCAAATCCCGATTAATCGGTTCTTATTATGCGTTATCGCATGATATCGATAATTTAACAGTACAACTTTTCACTGATATTTTATGCAGAACTCTGGCTTGCAATGGATGGGAAGCATACCAATTGAATAAGTCGAACATTTTTAGAATCGAATTTATACCGGCAGATATAAGCTGCTGGTATAAATTCGCTATTATGCTATAATTGCATCAATTTCTTTTTCCATTTCTTCTTCTTCTTTCACATTTCTATCGAAATATGATGCAAATGTATGACGATTAGAAAGAAATTAAAAATTGTTATTACTATTCATTTGAAATATATAAAAAATTCCAAATGGCTCGGACATTGCTATCAAGAATGGTATTTTTCCGATAATTAACTTTAATAATCGTTAAATGATTATTTTTGATATATTACGAAAGCTAAATAATCGATGAATGGTTTTTTTAAAAATGTGTTATTTTCAGTAACTATCATTCGTTAAAACTTTATAATCAAGTGAAAATTGTTCTGGCAACACATATAAAATCGATAAGTACCAAATCGATAACAATAGTTGCTATCGATATATTACTTAAAATTTTTTTTAATGTATTTCAAAAGATGGGATTCTAGTCACTCAGTTTTTTTAGTACTCTGAAAACTGTAGCGATAACTATTTCATTTTCGATAAATAATCTAAATAATCAATGGGTGGTTATTTTAAAGATGTATTGTTTTTAGTTACCAATATTCAAAGTAAACTTTATAATTAAATGAAAATTGTGGCAACACATAGAAAATCGATAAGTACCATATCGATAACAAGACTTGCTATCGATAAATTACTTCAATTTTTTTTATATATATTTCAAAAGATGGGCTTCTAGTCACTCAGTTTTTTTTAATATTCTGGAAAGTGTATCGATAACTATTTCATTTTCGATAAATAAGCTAAATAATTGATGGATGATTATTTTTTGAAAAATTTATTATATTCAGTAACTAATATTCAATAAAACTTTATAATTAAGTGAAATTTGTTTTGGCAACACATATAAAATCGATAAGTACCAAATCGATAACAAGACTTGTTATCGATAAATTGCTTTAATTTTTGTTTGATACTTAACAAAAGATGGACTTCAAGTTACTCAGTTTTTTTTTTTAAGTTTTCTGAAAAGTGTATCGATAACTATTTCATTTTCGATAAATAAGCTAAATAATCGATGGGTGGTTGTTTTAAAAATGTATTTTTTTCAGTTACTAATATTCATTAAAACTTTATAATCAAGTGAAATTTGTTCTGGCAACACATATAAAATCGATAATAGCCAAATCGATAACACAACTTGTTATCGATAAATTGCTTTAATTACTCTATTCTGTAATTTCTTGAACTTTTAAAGAATTTCAAAAGAATAAAAATGTATACATTAAAAAAATCGATGTTTTTCTCAAACTGAATTGGCAATACCCTAAATTATACATTCTTTACATGCTTATATACATGTAGGTGTATAAGTATAAAGCGTATTTAATTGTGTTTTATATACGTTATGTAGTGAGACATTTTAATTGTGTTTTCTTTCATTTCATTAATTTTGACAATACACTTGAAGAAAAACATGTGTGTTTTTATATTCAACTAAAAGCAGGACATTTTAACTAAACCTTTAACAGAAATTCATTAACAACACTAAACTCTTGGCTAACATTTAGAGTAATTGTGAATGTAGTGAAAGATGTTTTAAAATTTTCATTTATAATGCATTGTATATATATATATATATAATTGTTGTATATATTTGTTAATGTGTATATAATGTATAATACGACAATAATAATAATAATAGAATAGCTTTTGGTTTTTTTGGCATAGACATGTAAGCCAGAATAGTTGATAGAAAAATTATTTTCGTTAATTAAAAATGATTTTTGTTGGTTTTGTTAATTGATATGCTGATTCCATTAACAAACTGAAATGAAATGAAAATATTTTTTAGTTGTTTTTTTTCTAATAAAATGTTTTTTTTTTAAATTTTTTTTATTTTGTGTTTTTTTTTTGTTCATACTTTTGCTTTATCAACAGAGTGACGACGATATGTTGTATATATGAATATTATTGGTTGGTTGTTTTCAGTTTTTTTTTTTTTTTGGGTGGGGGGGTTAGAGAACTTGTTGCCTCACCCTCAACTAAAGTGTAGTGTCCTAGTTGCTTTTGTTCTTCAGCTTCATCCGCCTAGCTGAAGGAAGAAGGCTTAAGACATTAACAAACTATTTCACCTGGAAGCCCTTTAGTGATTTTTGTTGTTTTTATGACATTTTTCATACGGAAACTTGGGGTAAGGTGTAAAATTAAAAATAAGAAACAGAAAAATACAGTTTAGAGAACTCATAACAGCATTGTTTTCTGCACAAAAAGCCCTCAAGTCCTGTTTATAGTTTCCTTTTTTTGCGATGATACATATAAAGTTAACCCTTTAGTAACACTATAGTTTGCAACAATATATCTCTTTTTATGTTTTTTTTTTTAATATGTTTTTATATGTTGTATGGTATTATTATTATTATGAGTTTTTGTTTTTGATTTTTCTCATTTATTATTTTTTTCTTTTGTTTTTAATTGAAATTAATTACAAATTAATTGATGCGCATAGGGATTAGTTTATTACTTTCACTTATGTGTGTTTTCATTCATTCTGATTTTCTTTCAATTGAATAATGTCCACAAAGATCTTTTAATAATTGAGCAAGTTTTTAAAGTTGTAATTGAAATATAGTTTTTTTATAACATAATTGAACAGCAATTTTTTTAAAAGAAAAACAAAAAGTTTAAAGTCCTTTTTCCAAAAGACTTGAATAGAAATAAAATATTGTTTTTAGAAACAAAAAAAAAAATCTTTTACTTATCGCCCTCTGTATGCCGGAAACAAAATTTTTTTTATTTCTTCCGTTTCCTTATTCACACATAAAATGGCGACAAGTCACAATTGCACAATGACCCGCCATCGCCAGTTTTACACAGAGAAGCACAAAGTTCATTCCAATCGGGTGTTGTCTCCTCATCAAAGCCCATGATAATGGACTTACCCATTGCCTCAACCTTGTCCAAGGTGATTTGTGGAGTTTGGTCTGTTGTTTCGCTTTTGTCACAAGGACTACAACCGGTCAGTGTGACATGCTTGAAATCACAGAATATGGCACAGACATTAGTTTCATCATCATGCGTGATTTCCATTTTGGCGTCATAGTTGCCATTTAACCAATTTTTGCATGTACAAACATCATCACCTGCAATTAAAAAAAAAAAACAAAATATCGCTGTTAATTGAAACCATTTGAAAACAGAGGAACAATTAAAATTAAAACAAGTAAAAAGGCGCTAAGTTCGGCCGGGCCGAACTTTGGATACCCACCACCTCGGGAATATATGTAAACCATCTTTCGTCAAAATCTGGTGAAAAAAGCATATCTTATGCCTCATAGCAGCTATGTTGAAATATGTTCCGATTTGGACCAAATACTAACAAGTACAAGTCATTCTTCAATTGTTTATAGCAAAATATTGATCTTTTTAGTAGCTATATCTAAAAATAAACCGATCTGAACCATATACGATACGGATGTCGAAAAGCCTAACATAAGTCACTGTGTCCAAATTCAGTGAAATCGGATCATAAATGCCTTTTTTATGGGGCCAAAACTTAAAATCAAGGGACCGGTCTATATGGCAGCTATATTATCTAAACCGAGCTGGGCCAAATTGAAGAAGGATGTCGAAGAGCCTATCACAACTCACTGTCCCAAATTTCGCCGAAATCGGACAATAAATGCGCCTTTTATGGGTCCAAAACCTTGAAACGAGAGATCAGTCTATACGGCAGCTACATCCAAATCTGGACCGATCTGAGCCATAATACTGAAATATGTCATCGGGCTTAATCTAACTCACTGTCCCAAAATTTCGCCGAAATCGGACAATAAATGCGCCTTTTGTGGGTTCAAAACCTTAAAAGGAGAGATCAGTCTATACGGCAGCTATATCCAAATAGGCAGATTGGTTTATATGGGAGCTATATCAGGCTATAGACCGTTTCGGACCATATTCAAAACGTATGTTGCAGAAGTCATAACAGAACAAGTCATGCAAAATTTCAGCTAAATCGGATAAGAATTGCGCCCTCTAGGGGCTCAAGAAGTCAAGATCCCAGATCGGTTTATATGACAGCTACATCATATTATAGACCGTTTCCACCATACTTAGCACAGATGTTGGAAGTCGTAACGAAATAACTTATGAAAAATTTCAGCCAATCCGGATAAGAATTGCGACCTCTAGGGTCTCAAGAATTCAAAATCAAAGTTCGGTTTATATGGCTGCTATATTAAAACATGGACCGATATGGCCCATTTTCTATCCCAACCGACCTACGCTAATAAGAAGTATTTGTGCAAAATTTCAAGTGGCTAGCTTTACTCCTTCGGAAGTTAGCGTGCTTTCGACAGACAGACGGACGGACGGACAGGCGGACGAACATGGCTAGATCACTTTAAAATGTTATGATGATCAATAATGTATATATTGGGTTGCCCAAAAAGTAATTGCGGATTTTTTAAAAGAAAGTAAATGCATTTTAAATAAAACTTAGAATGAACTTTAATCAAATATACTTTTTTTACACTTTTTTTCTAAAGCAAGCTAAAAGTAACAGCTGATAACTGACAGAAGAAAGAATGCAATTACAGAGTCACAAGCCGTTGAAAAATTTTGTCAACGCCGACTATATGAAAAATCCGCAATTACTTTTTGGGCAACTCAATACTTTTTGGGTTTTAAGAAGAATATTTCGAGGAGTTACAAACAGAATGACAAAATTTGTATACCCCCATCTTATGGTGGTGGGTATAAAAATCGGGTACTGCAATATATGGGAGTTTTTTCCAAATCTGAATCTATTTTGATGAAAAGTATTAAGACCATAGCAAGTTTCGGGTAATAGAACATTTTAAGTTTAAATCGATATTTTCTATTTTATTTGAAATTTCATTACTAATGGAAATGTTGGTAAAATTTCTTTTCAATGAAAAATTTTGTAAAAATTGGTTTCTATGACAAAATGTATACCAAATTTTCTTTTATGAAATGTTTGTCATTATTTCGTACCAATTTGTTTATAAGCTAAGTTATACTAATCTAATCTTTCCGTTTGTAACACCTCGAAATATTCCTCTAAGACCCCATAAAGTATATATATTCTTAATAGTCCCGACGTTCTGAGACGATATTGCCATGTTCGCCCGTCCGTTGGTCTGTCGAAATCACGATAGTGATAGCAAGCGTAAAGCTAGCCGCCTAAAATGTTTCACAGATACTCAGTATTGATGTGAATACTTAGTATTGGGCCCCTGGAAGTCGCAAATTTTGTTCTGTTATGAACTCTAGTCTAGTCTATCAGCCTCTAGAGGGCGCAATTCTTATCCGATTTCTGATTAGTATTGGGTCCCTGGAAGCTGCAAATTTTGTTCTGTTATGAGCTCTAGTCTAGTCTGTCAGCCTCTAGAGGGCGCAATTCATATCCGATTTCCGATTAGTATTGGGCCCCTGGAAGCCACAAATTTTGTTCTGTTATGAGCTCTAGTCTAGTCTGTGAGCCTCTAGAGGGCGCAATTCTTATCCGATTAGTATTGGGCCCCTGGAAGCCGCAAATTTTATTCTGTTATGAGCTCTAGTCTAGTCTGTGAGCCTCTAGAGGGCGCTATTCTTATCCGATTTGTCTGAAACTTGCCAAATATGGCACGATTTAAAACCTGATTAGTTCACTTATAAAGCGATATCCGATATAAAGAGATATAAAATAATATTGTTACATCTCTAGACACAATAATAATCTTATTTGTGGTGAAAATATGCATATCAATGGTACAAAGACTTCTTCAGCATCGATCTAATTAAAATATATTCCAGATAAATGTTTTTCTATTGGGGTTAGTCCAACATTTCGGCAAATTTATATCAACACTCTCCAGGCATCCGGGGTGTACTCTAAAGTTCTAGAACTGGTCACATCGAAAAGGTTACCCCATCACTGCAATGTGTATCAAGCAGAGATCCTTGTAATTAAGGAAGTGATGAAATGGCTAAGATATAACTTCATTACGACAATTGGCATAAATATTTTCTCAGACAGCCAGTCAGCCATTAAATCCCTGTAGGACGTATTTCTGAACACAAAAACCGCCCTCGACTGTCGCAGATCTCTCAACGAAATGGGTGAACAGTTCAAAATTCACCTGTTCTGGGAGCCGGGTCACAGAGATATCCCAGGGAATTGTAAAGCGGATGAGCTTGCGAGACTAGGAACTACCCTAAACATTCCAGGAATAATGGAATCTGTGGATATGCCTCTAGCGACATGTAAGCTAAGTTTTCAGCACCAGGCCCGAAGAACAACCAATGATAGATGGTCACAAAGTGGGGGCAGTGAGCATTCCAAAACTATGTGGCCTAATCTTGCCTTGAAGAGGTCTACTGCTTTGCAGTCATTGGCTAGAACAGACGTCTCAGTCATTGTGTACGTCATGATAGGTCACTGTCTTATCTGAAAACCTTGCTGACAGACTGAAGATTGCCAGCAACGACTTTTGCAGAAGCTGTGAGAACATTGAAGAAGTAGAGACTATAGAACACCTTCTGTATGTGTGTCCCGCACTAGTAGTTAGAAGGATTTCCACTTTAGGTTCCCATTTCTTTGAGAACCTGTCTGATTTAGCGAATGTGAACATTCGCAAGTTATTGAGCTTTTTAAAGTGATCTGGATGGTTCAACGGCTGTTGTTGTTGTAGCTGCCACTAAAGGGCGTAATTCCCATCCGCTTTGGCTGAAATATTGAATGAGGTGTTTTGTTATGATTTCCAACAGCCGTTTGAGTATGGTACAAATCGGTCCATAACCTGATATAGCTGTCGTATAAACCTATCTGGGGTCTAGACTTCTTGAGCCTCTAGAGGGCGCAATTACTATTCGATTTGCCTGAAATGTTGCATGATGTGTTTCGTTATGACTTCCAATAACTGTGCCAAGTCTGATTTAAATCGATCTATAATCCGATTTAGCTGTCATATAAACCGATCTTGAATCTGGACATTTTTACCCACTAGAGAGCGCAATTCCTATCTGATTTGGCTGAAATTTCGCATGAGGTGTTTTATTGCAAATTGCAAATTTTGCCCATGAACATTCCACTAAGGAACAGGGGCAAACTTCTCACATATCAATGAGTGCAGTCCGATTCAAGTTTAAGCTCAATGATAAGGGGCCTCCTTTTTATAGCCGAGTCTGAACGGCGTGCCGCAGTGCGACAACTTTTTGGAAAGAAAAGTTGCCAGCATTAGGAGGGGACAACCACCGCTGAACATTTTTTCTGATGGTCTCGCCAGGATTCGAACCCAGGCGTTCAGCGTCATAGGCGGACATGCTAACCTCTGCGCTACGGTGGTGTTTTATTACGACTTCCAATAATAGTGCTGAGTATGGTTTAAATCGGCCTATAACCTGATATAGCTGTCATATAAACCTATATGGGGTCTTGACTTCTTGAGCCACTAGAGGGCGTAATTCTTATCCGATTTGACTGAAATTTCGCATATGTTTTGTTATAACTTCTAACAACTCTGTCAAATCAGTCCATAATCTGATATAGCTGCCACATAAACCGATCTGGGAACTTGACTTCGTGAGCGTCTAAAGGGTGCAATTCCCATCAGATTTGGCTGAAATTTTGCACGACAGCTGCGCTAAGTGTGGTTTAAATCGATTCATAACCTGACATGGCTGTCATATAAACCTATCTTGGGTATTGACTTCTTGAGCGTCTAGAGGGAACAATTCCTATCCGATTTGGATGAAATTGAAGCGTTATCCTACGACTTTCAACAACTGTGCTTAGTATGGTTGAAATCGGTTCATAACCTGATATGGCTGCGATATAAACCGATCTTGGTTTTAGACTCCTTGAGCCTCAAGAGAACGCAATTCTTAGCGGATTTGGCTGAAATTTTGCACGACGTATTTTGATATGACTTTTAACAACTGTGCTGAGTTTGGTTCAAATCGGTCCATAACCTGATATGGCTGTCATATATATTGGGTTGCCCAAAAAGTAATTGCGGATTTTTCATATAGTCGGCGTTGACAAATTTTTTCACAGCTTGTGACTCTGTAATTGCATTCTTTCTTCTGTCAGTTATCAGCTGTTACTTTTAGCTTGCTTTAGAAAAAAGTGTAAAAAAAGTATATTTGATTAAAGTTCATTCTAAGTTTTATAAAAAATGCATTTACTTTCTTTTAAAAAATCCGCAATTACTTTTTGGGCAACCAATACCTATCTTGGGTATTGGCTTCTTGAGCGTCTAGAGGGCGCAATTCCTCTCCAATTTGGCTGAAATTTCGCATAAAGCGTTTTCCTATGACTTTCAACAACTGCGTTTAGTATGGTTGAAATCGGTCCATAACCTGATATAGCTGCCATATAGACCAATCTTGGTTTCTGACACCTTGAGCCTCTAGTAGGGCGTAATTATTATCTGATTTGGATGAAATTTTGTACAACGTCTTCTTCCATGATCTTCAACATATGTATCAAATATGGTATGAAGCGGTCTATAACCTGAATCAGCTCCCATATAAAGCGATCACCCTTTTTTACTTCTTGAGCCCCTTAAGGGCGGAATTCTTATTAGAATTGAAATTTTACACAATGACTTCTACATTCACCTCAATTATGATCCGAATCGGACAATAACTTGATATATCTTCAATAGCTTTGCAATTCTTTTCTTTTATCCTTTGTTTGCTTTGAAATAGATATCGGGGAAAAGAACTCGACAAATGCAATCCATGGTGGAGGGTTTATAGGATTCAGCCCGAATGAACTTAACACTCTTTTACTTGTTTGGCACACATTTTTTGCCATCCCACTGTGCATGGTTGATTTCATTTTTTTCGTTAATAAAATTTGGCTTTTAATTCAAATATTTTCAAAAAATGTGGCCGAAAGGATCACTGCACTGGATTGTAGTTTCTTTGATACTAAACCCTACATCAGCAGTTTTCTTCGAGAAGATACCCCATCAGTCATCAATTCTCAAGAATTTGGGAAAAAATTTCCCAAATGCGAACATTTTGCTCATATCCAAATCGGATTATAAATGTGGCTTAAATGCGCCTAAGACCTTAATTAATAATTAATTAATATCTCTATTTTTAAAGACAGACGGACATGGCTAGATCACCTTTGATTTTTACGACGATCGGAAATGGATATTTCGATGTGTTGCCAACGGAATGACAAAATGAATATACCCCCATCTTTCGGTGGTGGGTATAACAAGTTTTGGCATTGTGACTGGTCATCATATCCATGGTCCGAATTCGAGTAAAAACTACTGCTTCTAAGATATCAGCTCACCGCTCCAAATATACAACAACTAAAGTGCTGCAAATGCAAATTTTGCCCATCAACATTCCACTAAAGATCAGGGCCAAACTTCTCACATATCATTGAGTGCAGTCCGATTCAAGTTTAAGCTCAATGATAAGGGGCCTCCTTCCCTCCCTCTTTGGAGAGAAGTTTTACATGGCATAGTACCTCACAAATGTTGCTAGCATTAGGAGGGGAAAACCACCGCTGAAATTTTTTCTGATGGTCTCGCCAGGATTCGAACCCAGGTGTTCAGCGTCATAGGCGGACATGCTAACCTCTGAGCTACGGCAAGGTAAAAAGCCCTAACTAGAAATACAAGATGCGTCCACCTTATGCCTTTTTTTCGTTTGGCACTAAATGGCATCTTTTCGGGTACCTTTTGGGTAGCCTAAAAGGTAATAAACCTAGTTGGCAACCCTGGTGATATCTTAATTTTTGTTGAATGGTGAAGGCACAAAAGTTCCAAAAAATATTAAAGATGTCAAAATTACTAAATTTGATGCTAGATAGAATGCCCTTCAACATTAAAATGGGGAAGGTCATTTGAAGGCAATTGAAATCTTATATGCCGACGGGGTTTTTAATTTTTAAAAATAAAAACTTTAACAGAGTAAAGCATCATGACAAACATAAAAAATGGCTATTTATTAAAAAATTTTAATATATTTTTTTTAATGTTAAAACACATACCAAAGTGTAGTCCACAGAGCTGCGGGCACATGAATTGCAGATTTTTGGCATCCAAAAGGGTGTTGGCATTTTCAAGTTGCACTATCTGAGGTAAAACTGGCATATTTTTACAATAGGGGGTGCACTCAGCGCCGCCTAAGGCAGCTCTAGAAACAGAATAGGAAAAACAAATCACATAATATTTCACAAAGGCAGACAAAGAAACTTTTTGATTTTTTTTTTCTCAAAAAAAAGAAAAGACCAAAAGAGATTAGTATCACATTAAACGTTTTTTTTTCCAAATTTCACACTTTGTTAAAAGTTTTTTTGGGTCATTTATAGCCAAAAGTGTTGTTAGGCCAAACTTTTTGAATTAACGTCGGATTTTTTTTTTTTTTTGAATTAAAATCGCTTTTGTCACAAAAAGGACATTTACACGCACACACACACACACACACACAAAACTTCACTATAATGTGTTTTATTGTTGCTGGTATTTGTCTTTTTTTTTTTCATTTCTTATTTTTTGTTCAAAGGTTGCTGCTTGAGCAACTTACCCGCAGAGCTGTTGACACACCAAACTCCAATCTTCAACTGCACTTGACGGTCTACTCTTGGCTACAGTTTTATCAAGGTTGCCCAGACTGTCTTTTAGTGCTGATGGTGATGCTGATTTCGATGCTGATGCTGCTGTTGCTGTTGCCGTGAGCGCCGCCTGTGTGTTATAGCCATCTCCACCTCCGCCACTATGTGCTGCTGCCATCAGTGACGTCACACTTATGCCATGCGCCATAACGAACAGCATAACAGCCAATAGCAAGGATTTGTAAGGACTTTGCATTTTGCCTCTGCAAGAAGAAAAGAAATCGCCTGTTAGTCCCAAGCAAATGAAACAGAAAATCTATGACGTCAAGGCTAAGAGCTCTAAGGTTAACATCTACATGCTTGGTGTAGATGAGAGTACATGGCCAAATGTATATGCTGAAAGGTAGATACATAGGTTGGTGAGTAGGTGTTGGAGAGTTGGTCCTATGATACTCGCAGTAGGCGTCATGCTTTTGTTTTTGCTCTATGTGCCATTTACTTTTACTCGAACAGATTGCAAGTGAGAAGAAAAACAAATAGTGGCAGCCACTATGGCTGACTAGTAGAGACTACAGTAGAGGTAAATGGGATAGGGACACAGTACATTAAATGGCATATTAAGGTTTCCATGGAGAAACAGAACACTTCATGGTGTTATATATGTGCCCAAAATGTGAAATATGGAAACTACATCAGGTTGATTAACTATTGGGTTGCCCAAAAAGTAATTGCGGATTTTTCATATAGTCGGCGTTGACAAATTTTTTCACAGCTTGTGACTCTGTAATTGCATTCTATCTTTTGTCAGTTATCAGCTGTTACTTTTAGCTTGCTTTAGAAAAAAAGTGTAAAAAGTATATTTGATTAAAGTTCATTCTAAGTTATATAAAAATGCATTTACTTTCTTTTAAAAAATCCGCAATTACCTTTTGGGCAACCCAATATTTTTACCACAATTAATGTGGATTAAGTTCGGTTTATATGGACGCTTTTTTATTTAATATTTTTTTATTGAAAAAACACCAATATCACATATTTAGCCGAATCGGATAATAATTTTGGCTTCTTGCGGCTCCAGAAGTCCAATCGAGAGATGGTTTGATATGGAAGTTACACCCATAGCAAAAAGTTTGCTGAAAATAGCAAACACTGTCTGCTGAATAGAATTATAGCTAATTTTGCTGCTATCACAGCAGTAGTTCTGCCATTACAGCGGTAGTTCTACTATTACAGCAGTAGTTCTGCTATTACAGCAGTAGTTCTGCAATATCAGAGCAGCAGACTGACTGCTGAAAAATCTGTTATATGCTGAAAATGACTGCTTAATTATGAAGGGGATGTTGGAAGAAAAGATAAAATACAAATGTAAATATGTGTCTCAGTGGATGTTTATAATCACCACTAAATGTGTATTTCCATAATCTTTTTTCTTTAAATTTAGAACCAAAAGGCCATGTCAGTCATGTACACATTAGTAGAGCAATAACAAACGAGTAAAAGCGTGTAAAGTTCGGCCGAGCCGAATCTTATATACCCTCCACCATGGATCGCATTTGTTCTTTGAATGATTTCTTCAACTAGAACAAGTAAAAAGGCGTCAAGTTCGGCCGGGCCGAACTTTGGATACCCACCACCTCGGGTATATATGTAAACCACTTTTCGCCAAAATCCGGTGAAAAATGCATACCTTATGCCCCATAGCAGCTATATCCAAATATGTTAGGATTTGGAACATTATTCCATTGTGTATAATAAAATTTTGGTCTTTTTAGAATCTATATCTGAAAATAAACCGATCTGAACCATATACGACGCAGATGTTGAAGAGCCTAACACAACTCACTGTTCCAAATTTCGGAGAAATCGGACAATAGATACACCTTTTATGGTCCCAAAACCAGAAATCGGTCTATATGGAAGCTATATCCAAATCTGGACTGATCTGAGCCAAATTGAAGAAAAATGTCGAAGGGCCTAATATAACTCACTGTTCTAAATTTCGGCGAAATCGGACAATTAATGCGCCTTTATGGGCTCAAAACCCTAAATCGAAAGATCGGTCTATATGGATGCTATATCCAAATCCGGACCGATCTGGGCCAAATTGAAGATGGATGTCGAGTGGCCTAACACAACTCGCTGTCCCAAATTTTGGCAAAACCGGTCAATAAATGCGCCTTTTATGGGCTCAAAACCTTAAATCGGGAGATCGGTCTATGTGGCATCTATATCCAAATCTGAACCGTCTGGGCCAAATTAGGAAGGATATCGAAGGGCCTCACACAACTCACTGTCCCAAATTTTGGCAAAATCGGACAATAAATGCGGCTTTTATGGGCGCAATACCATAAATCGAGAAATCGGCCTATACGGCAGCTAAATGCAAAACTAATCCTATAATCGGCAGATCGGTCTATATGGCAGCAATATCCAAATCTGGACCGATATGGTCCTGAGCCAAATTGGAGAAGAATATCGGAGGGCCTAACACAACTCACTGTCCCAAATTTCGGCAACATCGGACGATAAATGGCCCTTTTATGGGCCCAAGACCTTAAATAGAGAGATCGGTCTATATGGCAGCTATATTTAAATCTGGACCGATATGGACCAAATTCAAGAAAGATATCAAAGGACCTAACACAACTCACTGTCCCAAATTTCAGCAAAATCGTATAATAAATGTGGCTTTTATGGGCCTTAGACCCTAAATCGGGGGATGGGTCTATATGGGGGCTATATAAAGATATAGTCCGATATAGCCCATCTTCGAACTTAACCTGCTTATGGACAAAAAAAGAATTTGTGCAAAATTCAAGCTCAATATCTTTAATTTTAAATACTGTAGCGTGATTTCAACAGACAGACGGACGGACATGGCTAGATTTTTACGCTGATCAAGAATATATATACTTTATAGGGTCGGAAATGGATATTTCGATATGCTGCAAACAGAATGACAAAATGAATATACCCCCATCCATCGGTGGTGGGTATAAAAACAGCAAAAATATTTATTCAGCACACTTTATGCTGTTATACAAAAAGTGTGCTGAAAATGGAACAGCTGTAATTTTTTGCTAAAACAGCAAAATTTGTTGCCGTTTTCAAATAGTAACAAGTAAAAGCGCGCTAAGTTCGGCCGGGCCGAATCTTATATATCCTTCACCATGGGTCGCATTCGTATCTCTTTTTAGGCAAACAAAGGATAAAAGAAAAGAATTGCTATGTTATTGGAACAATATCAAGTTATGGTTCATTTCGGACCATATTTGAACTAAATATTGGTAGAAGTCATTGTGTAAAATTTCAGCCAAATCTAGTAAGTATTGCGCACTTAAGGGCCTGAAGAAATAAAATAGGGGTAATATATCGGTTTATAAGGGAGCTGCATTAGGCTATAAGCCGATTCCTGCCATTTTCGACACGTATATTAAAGGTCATAAGAGAAGCAGTTGTATCAAATATCAGCGAAATCGGATAATAATTGCACCCTCAAGTGGCTCAAGAAGTCAAAACCCCAGATCGGTTTATATGGAAGCTATATCAGGTTATAGACCGATTTCAACCATACTCAGCGCAGTTGTTGGAGGTCATAATAAAACAACTCATGCAAAATTTCAGCCAAATCAGATAAGAATTGTGCCCTCTAGCGGCTCAAGAAGTCAAGACCGCAGATCGGTTTATATGGCAGCTATATCAGGTTATAGACCGATTTCAACCATACTCAGCACAGTTGTTGGAAGACATAATAAAACAACTCATGCAAAATTTCAGCCAAATCAGATAAGACTTGTGCCCTCTAGCGGCTCAAGAAGTCAAGACCGCAGATCGGTTCATAATCTGATATAGCTGCCATATAAATATATGGCAGCTATATCGGTTTATGAACCGACTTGAACTATTCTTAGCACAGTTGTTGCAAGTCATAATAAAACACCTCTTGCACAATTTCGGCCAAATCGGATAATAATAGCGTCCTTTAATTGCTCAAGAAGTCAAGACCCCAGATCGGTTTATATGGCAGCCTTATCAGGTTATGGACCGATTTAAACCACACTCAGCACAGTTGTTGGAAGTCATAATAAAACAACTCATGCAAAATTTCAGCCAAATCGGATAAGAATTGTGCCCTCTAGTGGCTCAAGAAGTCAAGATCCCTGATCGGTTTATAGGGCAGCTATATCAAAACGTGGACTGATATAGCCCATTTACAATCCCAACCGACCTACACTAAGTATTTGTGCAAAATTTCAAGCGGCTAGCTTTACTCCTTCGAAAGTTAGCGTGTTTTCGACAGACAGACGGTCGGACGGACGGACGGACAGACGGACACACATATTGCGACTTAAAATGTCATGACGATCAAGAATATATATATTTTATGGGGTCTTTGACGAATATTTTAAGGAGTTACAAACAGAATGGCGAAATTAGTATACCCGCATCCTATGGTGGAGGGTATAAAAGTTAAAAAAAAGCTCAAAGATACCGCCGCTTTATAAATTTATTCCATGATTTGACCTCTTGAACCCCCATAACTGTACGTTTTCTCCGATTTGGGCGAAATTTAGTTTGTGGGGTATACTTATGTACCAATTATCGATTTAAAGTTCAAAGCCTCTAAAAGTTTCCGTTTTGAATAATTTTTGTAATTTTTTAGCAGAATCCATGATGATGTATATCCAAAGTTCGTTCCCATCGAATTTCAAATTTGTTTATACAAAAATTAAATTCTTCATTTTCCAATTGTACCTATGCAGATTTCCCTCACTGTATATGCTTCACATTGTGGTTGTGTGTAATGTACAATCTGTAGTCTTTTGTAACTACCATCACATTGTTGCAATGGTGAAAAAAAGAGTATAACCAGTGAGGTGTGGAGGCGAATTTGAAACACTTGCCACATTGCCATACAACGATATGTGCGCCCGCCCGCTGCACAATGTAGGCCTAATGGTACTTAAAATGCAATTATTAGGCTGCACTGATTTTCAATGGAACCGGACACATATGTCTATGGCCATTCGACCATTCATCCATACGATGGCCAACATAGGTGGCGGCTGTGTAATCATCCATATGAAGATGGTCGATTAGTTTCGGGAATTGGCAAACCATCTACCAACATGGTTCAATGAAATTCAATTTCGAATGAAAAATGCCAAGTAAGGAAACCCTGATAAATGGTTGAAGTTTAGTTCTGGTCTGTAGTTACATAATTTGCATAAAATCAGCATCCAGGGACAAATTTGGGAGAATTTCCTTTTCCATTCCCAACATCAGAACATTGAAAAATCTGTACACCTTAACCGTAAAGTGGTTATGTTTTTTTTTTTTTCGCTAACACAGCACATTACATCCTTGAGTCCTTCAGGGCCTACCTACATAGATACTCTGTTTTCCATTCTCTTCTTTAACATCTTTTTGTGCTTTTTGGCCAAAATCAACACCCACTCCCACCGAAAACTAAGCAAAGCAAATTTTGTAGAGGCAAAAAGAAAAAAAAAACCCAGAGAAACACTGCCACTCGTCCTTTTTTTTATATATAAGTAGTGTAGCCGAGCCAACGGAAAACGCCATTTTGGTGTTAACGTCTGATCCTGACACACATTTGCCAAGTGAGACTCATTTTCCCGAACGGAATTTTCTTTAATTATAAAATCCCCAATCCAGGGTCAGGAGAAATTGTGAGGAAATATTTTCGCGTATCTCGGTTATCGGGCTTACCATCACTACATCTCCAAGAACCCAGCACCACAGCAAGGTACGAAGCTAAAACTCCCCCACAGGAATTACAAAAATACCCACAATCTATAGTTGTTGGTGTTGGTTTTTTTTTCTCATTTTGTGTATGTGCTATGTTACATAAGAGTGTTATATAATGTGCATGCTGCAAAGTGCATTTGTGTTTATGCTGCAACATCTGTGTGAACTACTTATTTGTGTTAAGTTGGTTTTTTGCCAAAGGGCTGCAAGGATGTGATGCGAGTGAAGAATTGTGCAAGTATTTGGAAAAACTCAATTTGTCCCTGATGGTGTGTATGGTGATATTTGTTCTATGGCATGAGAATGCTTTTCAATTTAAGTGTGCTATGAGCTTTACTAACGCATAAGACTTTCCAATCCAAGGGCCCTAAGTGAACGGCGGATCTATGCTGCAGAGTACATACATCATGTAGGGATGTTTTTTTTTGCTAAACCCGCAACTTATATTCAAGAAATTCCAATGGATATTACATTCTTAAAAATAATGTGTATTACGCAAAAACAATTGCATTGAACGAAATCTCAAGACATACTCCTATTCTGATGTAGTTGGTATTAAGACAGTAAAAGTGTGCTAAGTTCGACCGGACCGCATCTTATATACCCTCCATCATGGATGGCATTTGTCAAATTCTTTGCACGGTATCTCTCCTTATAGGCAAACAAAGGATAATGGACAAGAATTGCTATGCTATTAGAGCTATATCAGGTTATTGACAGTTACAGATCATACTTGCTTTGGATGTTGGAAACATGGTCCTAATCGGTCCATAACCTCCCTAGGGTAAATGTGTAGCCAATTGCCCCAAAATATACCGGTTCTAAACTGGATAATTAGTTACCTGTCATAGCACATATCCTACAGGGAATGAAAAGTTTAAATTGCCATAACTTATGATTGTTAAATTTTTTATAAAGTCGCTCAATTATATATTTGCTAACTAATGTTATCTTCATTAAAAATCCTTGCATAGTATACTCATCCTTTTTCAACTGTCCCAGGATCTATCCCATGGAGTTAACATGGTGGAAATTTGTCCTATCTAGCGACAAACCCTTGTAAAAGTGATATGTTTTTATACCCACTGTTCCGTTTGCAACATATCGAAATATACATTTCCGACCCTATATATTGGGTTGCCCAAAAAGGAATTGCGGATTTTTCATATAGTCGGCGTTGGCAAATTTTTTCACAGCTTGTGACTCTGTAATTGCATTCTTTCTTCTGTCAGTTATCAGCTGTTACTTTTAGCTTGCTTTAGAAAAAAAGTGAAAAAAAAGTATATTTGATTAAAGTTCATTCTAAGTTTTATTAAAAATGCATTTACTTTATTTTAAAAAATCCGCAATTACTTTTTGGGCAACCAATATTTCGGATCGTCGTAAAGTTCTAAGGCGACTTAACGATATTCGTGTGTCTGTCCATTCGCCCATTGTAATCACTCTACAGCCTTCAAAAATTAAGATATTGAACTGAAATTTGGCACAGATACGTTTTTTTGATGCACGCTGGTAAAGTTCTTGAATGGGCCAAATCGGACCATATTTGGATATAGCTGCTATATAGACCGATCGATACACGGTAAAGGGTCTAATGCCCATAAATACTTTATTTTTTATCCGATTTCACTGAAATTTGAAACAGTGAGTAGCTTTAGGCCTCCCAACATAGGACACAAATATGGTTCAGATCGGACTATATTTGGATATAGCTGCCATTTAGGCCGATCTGCCGATAAAGGGTCTAATGCCCATAAAAGCTTTATTTTTTATCCGATTTCGCTGAAATTTGAAACAGTGAGTAGCTTTGGGCCTCCCAATATAGGACCCAAATAGGGCCCAGATCGGACTATATTTAGATATAGGTACCATATAGACCGATCTGCCGATAACGGGTCTGAAGCCCATAAAAGCTTTATTTTTTATCCGATTTCGCTGAAATTTTAAACAGTGAGTAGCTTTAGGCCCCCCAGTATAGGACCCAAATATGGTTCAGGTCGGACTATATTTAGATATAGCTGCCATATAGACCGGTCCGCCGATAAAGGGTCTGAAGCCCATAAAAGCTTTATTTTTTATCCGATTTCGTTGAAATTTAAAACACCGAGTAGTTTTAGGCTTACCAACATCTGACTCAAATATGGTTCAGGTCGGACTATATTCAGATATAGCTGCCATATAGACCCATCTGACGGTAAAGGGTCTGAAGCCCGTAAAAGCTTTATATATTACCCAATTTTGCTGAAATTTTAAACATTGAGTAGCTCAAAGGCACCCAACATCGGACCCAAATATGGACCAGATCAGACTATATTTAGATATAGCTGCCATATAGACCGATCTGCCGATAATGGGTCTGAAGCCCATAAAAGCTTTAATTATTGCCCGATTTCGCTGAAATTTGAAACAGTGAGTAACATAAGAGCATCCAACATGGGACCCAAATATGGTTCAGATCGAACTATATTCAGACATAGCTGCCATATAGACCCATCTGACGATAAAGGGTCTGAAGCCCATAAAAGCTTTATTTATTACCAAATTTCGCTGAAATTTTAAACATTGAGTAGTTATAAGGCACCCAATATTGGACCCAAATATGGACCAGATCGGACTATATTTAGATATAGCTACCATATATACCGATCTGCTGATAAAGGGTCTGAAGCCCATCAAAACTTTATTTTTCAACCGACTTCGCTGAGATTTGCAACAGTGAGTATATTAAGGCCTTCCGACACCTGACCCAAATATGGTTCAGATCGGATATAGCTGCCATATAGACCCATCTGACGATAAAGGGTTTGAAGCCCATGAAAGCTTTATTTTTTAACCGATTTCGCTAAAATTTAAAACAGTAGGTTATATTAAGCCTCTGACCTAACTATGGTTCAGATCGGACTATATTCAGATATGGCTGGCATATGGAATTATCTGCTGATAAATTATCTGAATCCCATAAAAGCTTTATTTTTTAACCGATTTCGCTGAAATTTGAAACAGTGAGTAGTTAAGGGCTTCCCGAAACCTGAAATATGGATCAGATCGGACTATATTAAGATATAGCTGTCACATAGACTGATCTGCCGATAAAGGGTCTGAGGCCCAAAAAAACCCTTTTTATTATCCAATTTCACTGAAATTTGAAACAGTGGGTAGTTTTAGGTTTCTAGAGCGTCGAGAGGGCGCAATTCTCATCTGATTTGGCTGAAATTTTGTATAAAGTGTTTTGTTATAACTTCCAACAATTTTGCTGATTATGGCGCAAATCGGTACATAATCTGATATAGCTGCCATATAAACCGATCTGGCATCTTGACTTCTTGCGCCTCTAGAGGGCGCAATTCTCATCAGATGTGGCTGAAATGTTGTACAACGGCTTCTCTCATGACTTTCAACATACGTGTCCAACAAAGGCCTGAATGGATTCATAGCTTGATACAGCTCCCATATAAACCGATCTTCCGATCTTGCTTTTTGAGCCCCTACAAGGTGCAATTCTTATCCGAATGAAATAAAATATTATGTTCAAATGAATGTTCAGCATTCAATTCATTTATGGTCCGCATCAGACTAACTATAACTTGGTATAGCTCCAATAGCATAACAGTTCATATTCAATATTCTTCGTTTGCCTAAAAAGAGATACCGCGCAAAGACCTCGACAAATGCGATACATGGTGGAGGGTATATAAGATTCGGCTCGGCCGAACTTAGAACGCTCTTACTCGTTTTTATTTATTTTAAACTATTGACAATATTAAAACCTCTATATACGTCAGGGACAAAAGGCAAAGAAAGTGCGAACTGGACGATGGACAAACTACAAAGCTAGTACATCAGAGCGATGATAATGAGTGTGCGAATGCACTGCAAAGAAATTGGATCTCAAGCCTCGTATCTTGGCGAAATGTATTTCGAACCCATCAAACATACTGTCTACCACAAAACAAAAACAAATTGAACCAATATTTTGAAGTCAAATTCGTTATTAAACTCCCAAAAACCATCAATTTAATACCGTATTGTCATGATCTGTCTACATATCGTTGATAGTTTTCCACGAATTGTGACTGACACACAATTGTTTATCTCTTCTGCGTGGAATATGATTGTTTGCTCATCGTTCGATCTCCAATATGAAGGTCCTTGAATGAATTTAACAGACATTACATTTATGGAAGAACTTTTATCCATTTATCCATCCATGATTGTTTGTTTATCGGTTTGTTTGTTTGTTCCGTATAGACTCAAAATTGGCTGAGCCGATTAGCTTGAAATTTTCACAGATTGTGTAGGTTCGTCTGGAAGGAAACATAGGCTATATAATTTTTTGATATCGGGAGGGGGGCGGACCCTCCCTCTAACCCCAAAAGTACTACCAAAAAATAAAAATGGATCGATCGGGACAATATGGGATTCAAATGAAACTTATTCAAGAGTAGAGTACGAATTTCAAAATAAAAGTTGGGCCCAAGTACCTGGGGGCCGCCCAGCTCCAAAACCCCTTATAATAGGATTTTTTTTGAAGATCATGACAATATGGGACTGAAATGAAAGGTATTCGGGAGTAGATTACGAGTATGGTCAGTATTGATAACGGAAGGGCGAGCACCGTCCACCGTTACCCCAAAAACACCACCCAAAATCAAAAGTGGATCGATAAGGATAATATGGGTATCAAATGAAAGGTATCCAAGAGTAGAGTACGAATTTCATAATAAAAGTTGGGTCCAAGTACATGAGGTCCGCCCATGTAAAATTGGTCAATAAATGAGCTTGGTGTGACTCTAGAAGTTAAAATCGGGCGACATATATATATGAGAGCTATATCTAAATCTAAACCGATTTCCATGAAATTCACAAGTTGTATCGAGAGTCAAGAGAAAATCCTTCCAGCCAAATTTTGAGAGAATCGGTTAACAAATGACCATTTTATTGCATTATTACTGCAAATCGGAAGAACATATATATGGGAGCTATATCCAAATCTGAACCTATTTTTTCCAATTTAAATAGGATTCGTCTCTTGGCCGAAAAAAATGAATGTACCAAATTTTAAGACGACCGGATGAAAACTGCGACCTGTACTTTGTACACAAATTAATATGGACAGACGGACGGACGGACAGACAAACAGACAAACAGACAGACAGACAGACGGACAGATAGACAGACATATCTAAATCGAATCAGAAATTGATTCTGAGTCGATCGGTATACTTATCAATGGGTCTTTCTCTCTTCCTTCTGAATGTTACAAACAAGTGCGCTAAGTTATAATACCCTGTACCACAGTAGTGGTGTAGGGTATAATAAACGAATTATGATCCATTTAATAAATTCTAATAAAATTTTAAAACTAAGGAAATGTTTTAAAAACAAATTATTAAAATTAACTCATTCCTACCTTTTATTAAAAGTAATACAGGTATCACGTCTTCAAATAAAACTGCCAAAAAAATTTTTTTTTCTCTTTTCAAGGACCACAAAATTTAATTGAGCTACTAACTTCTGGTCCGTTTAACAGCTTCAGCAATTATTACAAAAGATAGTACGCATTGAAAGCGTTTGGTACTGATTTATATATTCCGTGTTCACGTGTTATTTATGCTAAATTTTATTTTCCTTTTTGCTTCGCGAAATCACTCAAAATTAGTAACGAATATGTGACGAGTTAATGAACAACTAAATTAAAACTCTGCACCAACTGTTACTTGGAAATGTTATTAAAATGGTGAATAATAGTCCATTTCAATGGAGGAGGGTAAATTCCAAAATTATCAGCCTTCAAGATATGTGTATTGGGTGTCAAGGGACATGTTGATATACTTCGATAAATGGGGATTGGAGATTGGGAAAAAACACACAGAATATCCATCCATCCATTCATTCGTCTGTCCACCTGTCATCAAGTTCATCCACTTCAAGTAGAGCAATTTCCGTTGATTACTCGTACTACACCGCTTGTTTTCGCGCAAGTATGCCCTCCTTTCCTACACTCTTTGGCTTTTTGTTGCTGCCGTTCTCCTACACTCCATCACTGTCATTGGGAGCCCTATCACCGCTGAGATAGCAGCCATAAAAAATCAGATTGTCACCTCACCAATAATTGCGTTTGAGCCATTGCGATAACGCAGTTAATTATTATTGCCCTCTGTAGGGGCGTTGAGTGGCATTAATCTAATAATAACAACAACCACAACAACAACAACAAAAATAGCATCCGACAATTTGTTAAACATTGAACAACGGTGTTTGGCATTTGAAATTGAAGTGCCTTCATTAATCTGGCAAAATAGCGTGCGTGCTATGGCAATTTTCTTTGATGGACAAATGAATATGCAAAATTATGCAGATAATGTAGGTTTGGGTTATTACACCCTACACCACCACTGTGGTACAGGGTATTATAAGTTTGTGCATTTGTTTGCAACGCTAAGAAGGAGAAGAGCTAGACCCATTGATAAGTACACCGATCGACTCAGAATCACTTTCTGATTCGATGTAGCCATGCCCGTCTGTCCGTCCGTCCGTCCGTCCGTCCGTCTGTGAGTCCATGTATTGTTGTAATCAAAGTGCAGGTCGTAATTGTAGTCCAATCATCACGAAATTTTGCACATATCACTTTTTTGCCTCAAGGACAAACGCTATTGATTTTGGTAAAAATCGGTTCAGATTTAAATATAGCCCCCATATATATGTATCGCCCGATTTCTACTTAAATGGCCGTAGTAGCTATAATATTCAACCGATCTGCACAAAATTTGGCACGGACAGTTTTATTACTGATCCTAACACATTTGCAAGATTTCAACAAAATCGGTTTGGATTTAGATATAGCTCCCATATATATGTGTTACCCGATTTGCTCTTAAATGGCCATAGTAGCTATAATTTTTAACCGATCTACACAAAATTTGGCATGGTCAGTTTTGTTACTAATCCCAACATATCTACAAGATTTCAACAAAATCGGTTCAGATTCTGATATAGCTCCCATATATATGTATCGCCCGATTTTCTCTTAAATGGCCGTAGTAGCTACAATTTTCAACCGAACTGCAGAAAATTTGGCAATGACAGTTTTATTACTGATCCTAACACATTTGCAAGATTTCAAAAGAATCGGTTCAGATTCAGATATAGCTCCCATATATATGTATCGCCCGATTTGTTCTTAAATGGCCATAGTAGCTATAATTTTCAACCGATCTGCACAAAATTTGGCACGGACAGTTTTGTTACTAAGCCTAACATATCTGCAAGATTTCAACAAAATCGGTTCAGATTCAGATATAGCTCCCATATATATGTATCGCCCGATTTTTACTTAAATAGCCGTAGTAGCTATAATTTTCAACCGATCTGCACAAAATTTGGCACGGACAGTTTTGTTTCTGATCCTAACATATCTGCAATATTTCAACAAAATCAGCTCAGATTCAGATATAGCTCCCATATATATGTATCGCCCGATTTGCTCTTAAATAGCCGTAGTAGCTGCAATTTTCAACCGATATGCACAAAATTTGGCACGGACAGTTTTGTTACTAAGCCTAACATACCTGCAAGATTTCAACAAAATCGGTTCAGATTCAGATATAGCTCCCATATATTCGTATCGCCCGATTTGCTCTTAAATGGCCGTAGTAGCTACAATTTTCAAATGATCTGCACAAAATTTGGCGGGGACGGTTTTGTTACTAATCCTAACATATCTGCAAGATTTCAACAAAATCGGTTCAGATTTAGATATAGTATCGCCATATATATGTATCGCCCGATTTTTACCTAAACGGCCGTAGTAACAACAATTTTCAAACGATCTGTTTCAGATTTGGATATAGCTCTCATATACATATATATTTATGTATTGCCGGAATTTATAATTGTAGATTAGGTGTAGAGTATTTTATAGTCGGCTCCGCCCGACTTTTGCCTTTCCTTACTGCTTGTTTTTGACTAGAGATTACTTGGGAATGTGTGAAATGAGTATGAAACGTGTGCCACTTAAATTTCAAACTTCAATTTATTATTAGCACATATAGCATAATTTATTGAACGGTAAGGTGCAGTTAGGAGTAAGCACATTGAAGAATTGTATTTGATTAAACAAAGCATAATATATTTATAAAAACTAATCATGAAATAAAAATAAATGAAATAATAAATTGGACCCAAATTCAGCACGGGCATTGAGTAGTCTTACATATTGGGTTGCCCAAAAAGTAATTGCGGATTTTTCATATAGTCGGCGTTGACAAATTTTTTCACAGCTTGTGACTCTGTAATTGCATTCTTTCTTCTGACAGTTATCAGCTGTTACTCTTAGCTTGCTTTAGAAACAAAGTGTAAAGAAAGTATATTTGATTAAAGTTCATTCTAAGTTGTATTAAAAATGCATTTACTTTCTTTTAAAAAATCCGCAATTACTTTTTGGGCAACCCAATATATGTTACTATTCACTTTTGTAGAACAAAATATTGGTCTTTTTGGCAGATATATCCAATTATAAACCGATCTGAATCATATTAAGGTCCGATATCGTGAGGCTCAGAAAAAACTCATTGTTTCAAATTTCAGCGAAATCGGGTAGTAAATAAAGCTTTTATTGGCTTCAGACCCCTTATCGGCAGATCGGTCTGTATGGCAGCTACATCTAAATATAGTCCGATCTGAATCATATTTAAGTCGGATGTTGGAAGGTTTTAACCTACTCACTGTGTCAAATTTCAGCGAAATCGGGTTATAAATAAAGCTTTTATTGGCTTCAGACCCCTTATCGGCAGATCGGTCCATATGACAGCTATATCTAAATATAGTCCGATCTGAACCGTATTTAGGTCGGGTGTCAGGAGGCTAAAAACAAGTAAAAGCGTGCTAAGTTCGGCCGGGCCGAATAGCTCTGTTATTAGAGCGATATCAATATATGGTCCGGTTTGGACCACAATTAAATTATATGTTGGAGGCCTGTGTAAAATGTCAGCCAATTCGTATAAGAATTGCGCCCTTTGGGGGTTCAAGAAGTAAAATAGAGAGTTCGATTTATATGGGAGCTGTGTCGGGCTATAGACCGATTCAGACTATAATAAACACGTATGTTGATGGTCACGAGGGAAGCCGTCGTACAAAATTTCTGGCAAATCGGATAATAATTGCGACCTCTAGAGGCTCTAGAAGTCAAGATCCCAGATCGGTTTATATGACAGCTATACCAGATTATGAACCGATTTGAACCATACGTAGAGCATTTGTTGGAAGTGATACCAAAACACCACGTGCAAAATTTCGGTCAAATCGGATGAGAATTGCGCCCTTTAGAGGCTGAAGAAGTCAAGACCCAAGATCGGTTTATATGACAGCTATACCAGATTATGAACCGATTTGAACCATATTAAGCACAGTTGTTGGAAGTGACACCAAAACACCACGTGCAAAATTTCGGTCAAATCGGATGAGAATTGCGCCCTCTAGAGGCTCAAGAAGTCAAGACCCAAGATCGGTTTATATGGCAGCTATATCAAAACATGGACCGATTTGGGCCATTTACAATCCCAACTGACCTACACTAATAAAAAGTATTTGCGCAAATCTTTAAGCGGCTAGCTTAACTCCTTCGAAAGTTAGCGTGCTTTCGACAGACGGATAGGCGGACAGGCTCAGCTAGATCGACTTAAAATGTCATGACGATCAAAAATATATATGCTTTATAAGGTCTTAGACGTCTATTTTGAGGTGTTACAAACAGAATGACGAAATTAGTATACCCCCATCCTATTATGGAGGGTATAAAAATGCGGCCGGGCCGAACATAGGATACCTACCACCTCGGAATGTAATCCACCTTTTGTCACAATCCGGTGAAAAATGCATAATTTATGCGCCCATAGCATCTTTATCGAAATATGGTCCAATAACTATAAGTTACTGTTCAATTTTGTGGAACAAAATATTGGTCTTTTTGGTAGCCATATCCAAATATATATACCGATCTGAACCATATACGACACGGATGTCGAAAAGACTAACACAAGTCACTGTCCCAAACTTCGGCGACATCGGACAATAAATGCGCCTTTTATGGGTTCAAAACCTTAAATCGAGAAATCGGTATATATGGCAGCTGTATCCAAATCTGGACCGATCTAGGCCAATGTGAAGAAGGATGTCGCCCAACTTACTATCCCAAATTTTGGCAAAATCGGCAATAAATGTGTCTTTTATGGGCCCAAGACTTAAATCGACAGATCGGTCTATATGGCAGCTATATCCAAATCTCAACCGATTTGAGCCAAATTACGGAAAAGGGCCGAACACAACTCACTGTCTCAAATTTCCCAAAATCGGACAATAAATGCGTCTTTTACGGGCCTAAAACCTTAAATCGTGAGATCGGTCTATGTAGCAGCTATATGCAAATCTAAACCGATCTGGGGCATTTTTAAGAGGGATGTCGAAGGGCCTAACACAACTCACTGTCACAAATTTAGGCAAATCGGACAACAAACGCGACTTTTATAGGCCCAAGACCTTAAATCGAGAGATCGGAAGGAATTTCAGATGGAGTTCCACTTTAGGTTCTCATTTTTTTGAGAACCTGTCTGATTTCGCGGATGTGAACATTCGCAAGTTATTGGGCTGTTCAAACCAATCTAGATGGTTCAAAGGTAGGAACTAGAAGGCATCTTCCTTCTTCTGTTCCTGTGGTATCACAATGGACGAAAACGTCTAAGTGAGTCTGATGGCAGACTGAAACTTAAACCTAACCTAACCTATAGTGCTTTCGACAGACGGACATAGCTAGATAGACTTAAAATGTCATGACAATCAGGAATATATATGTATGTATACTTTATATCGAATATTTCGATGTGTAACAAAAGGAATGATGAAATTAAAATACATCCCTGCTATGATGGAGGGTAAAAAAAAAATTAATACGCTTGTCCATGGAAAAAAATTCCAAGCTTTTCATGTACATTTAGATTACATTATCAACACAAATATTTGAATGCATTACAAGGATACCATTGTTAAGGACATGCAAAGTTGTAGAAAGTGTAGAAGCAATTGTGCCATTGTGCCTTTGTTTGTGCTCATAAACATTCAAGCGCTCTTACATAGTCAGATATGTATTTGTATGTATATAGAGATTACTTCAAAGCTGCTTTTCAGCATGGCATAAGCCATGTTCTCCGCCATCTTATCTTATCCTTGAGAAATTACAAAACAAAAGTCCTTGTTATACCCTCCACCATAGGATGGGGGTATACTAATTTCATCATTCTGTTTGTAACACCTCGCAATTTGTGTCTGAGAGCCCATAAAGTATATATATTCTTGATCGTCATGTCATTTAAAGTCGATCTAGCCATGACCGTCCGTCTGCCCGTCCGTCCATCTGTCCGTCTATCTGTCCGTCCGTCTGTCTATCGAAAGCACGCTAACTTTCGAAGGAGTAAAGCTAGGCGCTTAAAATTTTTTGCAAATACTTTTTATTGGTGTAGGTCGGTTGGGATTGTAAATCGGCCAAATCGGTCCATTTTTTGATATAGCTGCCATATAAACCGATCTTGGGTCTTGACTTCTTGAGCCTCTAGAGGATGCAGTTCTCATCCGATTTGACTGAAATTTTGCATGGTGTGTTTTGTAATGACTTCCAATAACTGTGCTAAGTATGGCGAAAATCGGTTCATGTTTTGATATAGCTGCCATATAAACCGATCTTGGGTCTTGACTTATTTAGACCATAGAGCGCGCAATTCTCATCCAATTCGGCTGAAATTTAGCATGAGGTGTTTTATTATGACTTTCAATAACTGTGCTAAGTATGGCGAAAATCGGTGCATAACCTGATATAGCTGCCATATAAACCGATCTTGGATCTTGACTTCTTTAGCCCATAGAGCGCGCAATTCTCATCCGATTTGGCTTAAATTTAGCATGAGGTGTTTTGTTATTACTTCCAATAACTGTGCTAAGCATGGCGCAAATCGGTCCGTAATCTGATATAGCTGCCATATAAACCGATCTTGGGTCTTGACTTCTTGAGCCTCTAGAGGTTGCAATTCTCATCCGATTTGACTGAAATTTTGCACGTAGTGTTTTCGTGTCACTTCCAAAAACTGCGCTAAGTATAGTTCAATTCGGTCCATGCTTTTATATAGTTGACACATAAACCGATCTTGGGTCTTGACTTCTTGAGCCTCTAGAGGGCGCAATTTTTGTCCGAGTTCACTGAAATTTTGCACAAGGTGTTTTGCTATTACTTCCAACAACTGTGTTAAGTATAGTTCAATTCGGTCCATGTTTTAATATAGCTGTCATATAAACCGATCTTGGGTCTTGACTTCTTGAACCTCTAGAGGGCGCAATTCTCATCCGATTTGACTGAAATTTTGCACGTAGTGTTTTCGTGTCACTTCCAAAAACTGTGCTAAGCATGGCGCAAATCGGTCCATAATCTGATATAGCTGCCATATAAACCGATCTTGGATCTTGACTTCTTGAGCCTCTGGAGGGCGCAATTCTCATCTGATTTGGAAGAAATTTTGCACGTAGTGTTTTGATGTCACTTCCAACAACTGTGTTAAGTATAGTTCAATTCGGTTCATGTTTTAATATAGCTGTCATATAAACCGATCTTGGGTCTTGACTTCTTGAGCCTCTAGAGGGCGCAATTCTCATCCGATTTGACTGAAATTTTGCACGAAGTGTTTTGGTATCACTTTCATCAACTGTATTAAGTATGATTCAAATCGGTCCATGTTTTGATATAACTGTCATATAAACCAATCTTGGGTCTTGACTTCTTGAGCCTCTAGAGGGCGCAATTCTCATCTGATTTGACAGAAATTTTGCACGTTGTGTTTTGGTATTACTTCCAACAACTGCGCTAAGCATGGGGCAAATCGGTATATAACTTAATATTGCTGCCATATAAACCGATCTGGGATTTTGACTTCTTGAGCCTCTAGAGGGCGCAATTCTCCTCCGATTTGGAAGAAATTTTGTACAACGGTTTCTCCCATAACCTTCAACATACGTGTCGAATATGATTTAAATCGATCAATAGCTTGATACAGCTCCCATATAAACCGATCTCCTGATTTTGCTTCTTGAGCCCCTACAAGGCGCAATTCTTATCCGAATGAACTGAAATATTCTACAATGACTTCTACAATGTTCAGCATTCATTTATCGCCCGAATCGGACTATAACTTGATACAGCTCCAATAGCACAACAGTTCTTATGCAATATTCTCTTTTTGCCTACAAAGAGATACTGCGCATAGAACTCGACAAATGCGATCCATGGTGGAGGGTATATAAGATTCGGTCCGGCCGAACTTTGCACCCTCTTACTTGTTTCTATTTAATCTTAAATTCTTATAGCCAAGTTTCATATGCATAAAAGGCAAGGTATACTCTTTGACCCATTTTGTTAACTTGCTGCTGGAATGAGTGACAAAGAAGAAACAAGACACATAATTCAAAGAAAATGGCTTTTGCAAATCACATATCCTTCAATGCCAAGTCGAGCAAGAAGAAGAATGACTTCATAAAATCCTAATAACAATTAAATGATTTTAAGTTCAAAAGATGGTTCATATTGAGGCATAATTTATAATGATGGAGCATTAAGGCCTAAAGTAATTCATTTAAGCCTTTTTTTTAGAGAAAAATTGTTATACTAGAGGAAAATTTAACGAAAAGGATATCATTGACCATAGAGCATTGAGTATATATGCAAAATTAAATAAATCTCAATAAAATTTACTTTGAACCCAAAGGCCATAATGGCAGAGAGTAAGCGTGGGAGAGAGAGAACACAAGTGTTATAGCCAACCCACTGTTTAGTGAGGTGTGTCCTTCGCTCTCAAGGAATTCCCCCAAAAGTTGTTTGTGTGTGTGTGTGGATACATTACGGCCTTACATAAGCTCCGCCCCTTTTGTAAAGAGGATATAAAAATACAACGACAACACCATAAAAAGCAATATGGCTTTTCATGGTGACGTCATAGTTTATGGTGGCCCCAAATATGGCCGAAATAAATGAATGGATACCTTCCTCCGTTATGTATAGTAATTTATGTTATGGTCTGCGCAGTATGCCCAGAGCTGCAAAGGGATTTCTTCAAAGGACAAAAGAGGATACCAAAGTCTGCATGTAGCCATTTTGAAATAATGGCTTCGTAGGAGACCCAAACGCAACGTATACCACATAGCTCCTCAGATCGTCGAACAGTAAAGCTGCTCTTTCCTTTTGTGTCCGTCCCGATATTTGTGAACGGCTGGAGTCCCATCAAAAAAATTTGAAAAAAAAGAAAGTGAATAAAAATCTTGGATTTTCCCAAAAAAAATCAAAAGTGCTTTAAGTTTATCTCCAAACTCCTCAAAACAAAGTGAGAAAGATATATAACAAAATAAATGCTATTAACCAAAAAAATAATATAAAAATTATGCTTAGTTGGCTTATTTTAGATTTATTACAAAAAAAAACGTCCTTCAAGGATTTTAAATTAATTGTTAATCTTTGGGTTGTTATATAAAGTAGTGCCTTAATTGCAAACATTTTGCTTTTTTAAATAAAATATCGATATTTAAGTTCCTTTTTTCTCAATTTTAAGAAAATATCTTCTTTTGTAATTTTTAGTTTGTTTTCTTTCAAATCGAATCGTTCGTTTACTCATTTTTATCAAAAAAAAAAAAAAAAAATAATTCCGAAATCGTTCATAGATCTTTGCATTTCTTTCTATCAACACCGTTTTTACAATAAATCAGTCAAAGTGATTTTCCTAAAGCAATACATCGAAGATCTCCGCAAGATAATTGGTAAGATTTTTTATTTCTGTATACAGAGTAAGAAAGAAAAAAAATAGAAATAGAAAAAAAAAATATAAAAAAATAAACATTACAACAAAAACGCTCAAACTCTCAAAAAAAAGTATTTTTCAAAACTTTTTGACATACCATACAGACAAAGCAAATCTTTTAAATCACAGACAATTGTCTAAACCTTCTTAAAATAAAAAAAAAACAAATCAACGTTATAAAACAAGCATATCTGTGATACATTTTCACTGATGATGGCATTCAATATCATCGTCTCCTCGTAATTATATAAAACCTCGAATTTTTGTAATGCGCACTTGCATCTGAAATTCAAGTCTCCTCGTCTTCTACCCTTGCCGCGTCTGTATACCCTTCACATTTAACCTTCACTAGTCCTTGTATATAAACGACCTTATTTTGGGTCCTCTCCATTTCATCAGATTCTTCCTTCTCCCCCTCCCTCCCCCCTGTTCATGCTGCATCACTCATTTCACCTCAATTCGAGACGCGTAGTATATAAAGAGCGCCAAACATTATGCATCCTTCGTTCATTCGTTAATGTTTTCGGTTTTTGTCTTCTTTCTAGTCTACTTCGTAGTATATCCTAAAAAAACAAAAAAAAAAACACTCGTAAACTAGAGAATTATATAACCAAGGTTTTCCAGCATGTCCTTTGGCGATTGACACTTTCAAATATTTAGTCCATTTTGAAGCTGCGTTTCATTATTTGCGTTTAATTTTCATTGTTTGCTTTGAATATTTGCAGAGGAGAAAATGTCGCTCAATCCAAATGGGTATAAACTTTCCGAAAAGACGGGCAAATTAACAGCATTTGGTAAGTATCAATAATTACTTTAAGTGATAAAAAAAAGTATTTGAAAATTCTCTAAAAACATTTGAACATCATAATGGCATAGCTGAAATTTGCAAAAAAGGGGGAAAACAAATTAGGCCACTCAGGCTTCTTCTTAACTCTCAGACACCAAGTTATGCTAAATATCAAAATCCCTTGGTTCCCCTGCTCTTTTTTTAACTGATTACTCCAGATGTCTTTATATAAATCAAAACTGCCTTAAATTGGACCGAAGCATTACCTAGCAACATTATAATATATTATATATGCTAGCCGAACCGAGCCCGCTCCGCTGCGCCTTCTTTAACTCTCTTATATCTTTTTAGGGTGGAAACTGAACATAGAAATAGATATCAAATTCGTTCTTTATTCCCAACGGAAATAAAGTTCAGTTTAGGGGGCGCTTTACGGCGTACCCCAAAACACTTGGCTCCAAAATTGGAAATTCGGTTTGTACTCTCAAATACCTTTCATTTAAGCTTCATATTGTCATATTGGGTCAAATAACCCATTTGACGTATCTTTAGGAGGAAAGCGCCACCTAGACTTGAAAGCAAAATTTAATTTCATATTCGTAATCTACTCCCTAATACCTTTCATTGGAGTCCCATATAAGCATGGTCGGCTAATATGCCCATTTAGGGGTATTTGGGGTGGGCGACCTCCTATTACTTGTCTAATACTTTTTATTTGAGTCCTCTGTTTAGAGGAGTTTTGTGGTTGGGGGGGGGAGGGGGCCGCTGGGCACTTGGACCCAAATTTTAATACCATATTCGTTTTCTGGTCTCCAATTCCTTTCATTAGATAGGGATACGGTTGGCATTTTTAGGGTAAGGGGGAGGGTCCGCCTCCACCGAATATCTAAAACTTATATAGTCTATGTTCCTTCCAGACAAACGAATACAATCTATGAACATTTTAAGAAAATCGTTGCAGGCAAGTATCATATAGTAATAATGGGTCTAATGGCGTTTTTGAGGGGTGGCGTGACACCCCCCTACGGTTTGGTTAGGTAAGAGTGGCAGTCCCTTACAGACTCACTTAGACAATTTTAAGTGCATTGTGATACCACAGTAGCGACAGATCAAGGCTTCTGGTGGGAATCGAACCCACGACCCCTGCTCTGGTAATCCAAGCACGCTACCATATGTACGACCAAATATACTTTGACCTCGTTTAGTATGCCAGATTCGAAATCTACTCCCCATTACCCTTCATTTGAGCCCCATATTGAAATGAACGTCCAATATGTCAGTTTGGAAGAGTTTTGGAGTTGGGCCGGTCCGATGGGTACTTAGACTCAAATTTGAATACCATATTCGTATTCTACTCTCCAATACCTTTTATTTGCTACCTATAATGTCCCGATCGGTCCACTTTGGATTTTGGGTTGTGTTTTTGTCATAAAGGGGAGGGTCCGTCCCCATTTCGATATCGAAAAATTATGTAGCCTATGTGTCCTTCCAGACCAACCTACAAATTGTAAATTTTGCCCATGAACATTCCACTAAGGAACAGGGGCAAACTTCTCACATATCAATGAGTGCAGTCCGATTTAAGTTAAAGATCAGTGATAAGGGGCCTCCTTTTAATAGCCGAGTCCGAACGGCGTGCGACACCTCTTTAGAGAGAAGTTTTACATGGCATAGTACCTCACAAATGTTGCCAGAATTAGGAGGGGAAAACCTCCACTGAAAATTTTTTGTGATGATCTCGCCATGATTCGAACCCAGGCGTTCAGCGTCATACGGTGGCCTCCAACCTTCCTATAAAATATGCGAAAATTTCGAGAAAATCGGTTCGTTTGTTTCTCGGTCTAAAGGAAATAAACAAACCGAGTCACATATAGCCGTGATTGGCTAATGAGCCCATTTTGGGCGTTTTTGTGGGGGTGGGGTGACCCCCTATACTTCGACATGAATTTGTATGCCCGATTCGTTATCAACTCCCGCATACTTTTCATTTGATACCCATATTGTCCTTATAGGTCCACTTTTGATTTTGGGTGTGTTTTTGGGGTAATGGTGGAGGGTGCGCCCCCTTCCGTTATCAATAAATTATAAAGCCTATTCCTACTTACTGACCATATTCGCAACCGACTCCCGAATACCTTTTATTTGAGTCCCATATTGTAATGATCGTCAAATAAACCTATTTTAAGGGGTTTTGGGGCAAGGGCTGCCCCCCAAATACTTGGATCCAAACTTTATTACGAAATTCGTACTATACTCTTAAATAACTTTCATTTGAGTGGCATATTGTCCCAAACGGTCCACTTTTTTTTTCTTGGGAAGTACTTTTGGGTTAAGTGGGAGGGTCCGCCCCCCTCCCGATATCAAAAAATTATATAGCCTATGTTTTCTTCCAGACCAAACTACACAATCTGTGAAAATTTCAGGGTAATTTGGCTTCTTGAGCCGCAAATTTTGTGCAATTTGGCTGAAATTTCATGTAGTGTTCTGTTACGACTTCCAACATCTGTGCTAAGTACAGTTCAAATTGGTCTATAACATGATAGAGCTCTCATGTAAACCGGTCTCTCGATCTTCCTTGTTTGGTTCCTTTCAGCTTGAATTTTTGCTGGTTTGACAGAAGTTTGGCCTGTAGAAAAAAATTATGCCCTACAACAAAATTTTTATTTTGTATAAATTTTTAGCACAGTCCATGGTGGTGGGTTCGCAAGATTCGGCCCGACCAAACATAGCACGCTTTTACTTGTTACTATATCGGACTTTGTCTTGATATAGCCCCCATATAGACCGATCTGGTGATCTGAGTCTTAAGCCTATTGACATTGCGTACCGAGTATTGTAAAAATCGGGCTATATTTGGGTATAGCTGCCATATAGACCAATCTCTCGGTCTTGGACCCATAAAAGCCCCATTTGTTATCCAATTTCGCTGAAATTTGGAACCGCGACCTTTGTTAGGATTTTCGACATCCGTGCCATATATGGTTTAGATTGGTCTATATTTGAATGTACCTGTTACATATACCAACTACCGATTAAAGGTCTGGGGACTTACATGAGCTGTGTTAGGCTTTTCGATATCCGTGTTCAATATGGCCCATATCTTATCATACTATATACATGTATTGCTGCCATATAGACCGATCTCCCGATTTGTGGTCTTTTGCCCATAACAGGCACATTTTTTAGTCTTCCTAACATCCGTATTCTTTATAAAGGGTGATTTTTTAACGGCATAGACAAGTTTTTCAAAAAAAAAAAACACTTTAAATTCAGAAAAGTGCATGAAATTTTTATTTGAATCTATTATATTACGGTCTATATAATTTAATTTTTGAAGATTATTTCATGCAAATGTTGACCGTGACTGCGCCTTAAATGGTCCATCCGCTCAGTCCAATTTTGGCATACCCTTTCAACATTTCGGCCGGTATCTCAAGAATAAATTGAAGCGGGCTTGTCCGTATAGACATAAGCTTTAACATAGCCCCTCAATAAATAATCTAAAGGTGTTGAATTCTATGATCTAGGCGGCCAATTGGCCGGTCCCAAACGTGAAGTAAAATGTTCACCGAACTCGCTTCTCAATAAGTCCATTGTTATGCATGCTATGTGGCATGTGGCACCGTCTTTTGGAAGCCTTATGTCATGCAAGTCAAGCTCCTGCATTTTGGGCAAAAAAGGTTGAATGACATCTCATGATAGCTCTCACCATTCACAGCTACGTTACGATTCGCGTCACCTTTGAAGAAGTACGGTCCATTGATGCCACCAGCCCATAAACCGCATGAAACTGCGACCTTTTCTGTATACATTGGTAGCTCTTGCAATGCTTCTGGCTGATTTTCACTCCAAAATTGACAATTACGGTTATTTAGGTACACATTGAAACAAAAATTAACCAAAAATAAAAAAATG
The DNA here is from genome assembly GCF_963082655.1 of Stomoxys calcitrans. NCBI lineage: Eukaryota > Metazoa > Arthropoda > Insecta > Diptera > Muscidae > Stomoxys > Stomoxys calcitrans. Next base: position 257,684,737 of record NC_081552.1, on the reverse strand, counting down.
AACCAAAAATGAGATAATGGAAGAGGCGCGCGATGAATTTTCTTAATAGAGCACTCATTTTGATAAAAAAAAATCAATAATTTGTAAGCGTTGTTCGTTTGTAAGACTATTCATGGATAAATTATAGACCAACCTGAAGATGCTTGACAGTGAAACAAAACACGAAACGTGCGTGAGCTGTTTAAACCAGTGTTGCCAAAAAGATAATAGCTAAAAAATCACCCCATAGATTCAATCGGTTTATATTTGGATATATCTTACATATATAGCGGAAATTTACACTGATAGGGTAGGTATAGGGTATTATATAGTCGGCAACGCTCTTTGTCTTTCCTTACTTGTCTTTCCTTACTTTAACAAGTAAGGAAAGACAAAGCATGTCCTCCTATGATGCTGAACGCCTGGGTTCGAATCCTGGCGAGACCATCAAAAAAAATGTTCAGCGCTGGTTTCCTCTCCTAATGCTGGCAACATTTGTGAGATACGATGCCATGTAAAACTTCTCTCCAAAGAGATGTCGCACAGCGGCACGCCGTTTGGACTCGGCTATAAAAACGTCACCCCTTATCATTGCGCTTGAATCGGACTGCACTCATTGATATGTGAGAAGTTTGCCCCTGTTCCTTAGTGAAATATTCATGGGCAAAATTTGCATTTGCAGGCCCGAATCGTATGTATCCTCCACCAGATGGTTTGAAATGTGTGATAGAAGTGTGTGTGTGTGTGTGGAGCGTATATTAAATACTTATGTTCCCCAATATAAATTAAGGAGGTATGCCTATAAAACTTCACAAAAATTATTCTTCCATTCTCATTCTGTACAAAAATCCTCCTACTATTTGATCAAAGCATCTCTCAACACTATTACCGTAGTGCAAACATATGTGCATACATTTCTGTGTATGTATATGTAACTGTCAGACTATTGTCAAGACATTTGTTGATATGTGCTTAAGGACATTCAAAACAAAATGAGCAAATAAATGCTCACAAAGAGCTTAACATTGCTACATGTGTTGCCTTGCATCTCCTCAACCTTATGTCACAAACACAAATCCTAAATGTCCTTAAAAATGGCAAAGCCAAACAAAAACCAAAAGTGAAAGTGACAAAAAAACAGAACAAAATACAAAAGAAAAGAAAAATTTAGCAAAAGCCAACACTAAGCAAAATATTTTGTGTGCAAAAATATTTGACGACATCGTTCAAAAGAAAATTGTTACATTTACTCATAACTCAAGTGTGCTTATAATATGTCCAGGACACTCGTTCACTTTGTGATAAATCACTTCTTGAACAACACTAGCAGGCGGTGAATAGAGTGTATATGACACAAACACACACACACATGCTTTTTCTACACCCTCAAACTTAAGGATTCTATACAGAGATTTCAGTTTTTTCCAACATCAACAAAAAGTCAAACGAACTAAGCCCGCACTCTTGCAATCCACCACCGCAGTGCCAGCTTTTGGACCATTCACTGCAGTGCAAAGCAGCAACTGTGTGAGTCTTAAATTGAAATAAAACAAACATAAACCGTTTAGTCACAGGATATTACCTACACTGCTGCCGCAATTCCTCCTGTCCTTGGTTCTTGGCTGGTTGGGTTGGCTTTTATTGGGGAGGCAGGCAAGAAAAACGTTTTAGCTTCGTTTTCATTTCTTCGCACATGCCGCTGCTAGAACACAAAAATCATTGGCCAACAATTTATTTTCAACAGGAATTTCAGGAATTTTTCTATTAAACAAAAATTTGTTTTGTTATGCGTTAGGGTTCCTGACATTTTGTTATGTTCCATGAAAGGGTTTCATAGGATACAATGATGAGCTTCAGTGGTTTGTTTTAAAGCATGAACATTTAATTTGAATTTTTTTAGATTTTCTTAAAAACCTTACAAAATGAGATCCAAGTAAGAGTGTGCCTAGTTCGGCCCGGCCGAATCTTATATATTCTCACTATGGATAGCATTCGTCGAGTTCTTTCAGCGGTATCTCTTTTCAGATAAACAAAGAATAATGAATAAGAACTGTTATGCTATTGAAGCTATATCAAGGTGTAGTCCAATTCGGACCATAAATGCATTAAATGCTGAACATTGTATTGGGTTGCCCAAAAAGTAATTGCGGATTATTTAAAAGAAAGTAAATGCATTTTTAATAAATTTTAAATTTCATTCTAAGGAATGAACTTTAATCAAATATACTTTTTTACACCTTTTTCTAAAGCAAGCTAAAAGTTACAGCAATTCTGATGACAGAAGAAAGAATGCAATTACAGAGTCACAAGCTGGGAAAAATTCGTCAACGCCGACTATATGAAAAATCCAATTAAGCAATTACTTTTTGGGCAACCCAAATAGAAGTCATTGTGTTATATTTCAGTCCATTCGGATAAGAATTGCACCTTGTAGGGAGGCTCAAGAAGCAAAATCGGGAGATCGGTTTATATCGGAGCTGTATCAAGCTATAGATCGATTCAGATCATATTTCACATGTATGTTGAAGGTCATGGGAGAAGCCGTTGTGCAAAATGTCAACTAATTTGGATAATAACTGCGCCCTCTAGAGGCTCAAGAAGTCAAAATCCCAGATCGGTTTATATGGCAGCTATATCAGGTTATACAGCGGTTTGCGCCATAATTAGTACAGTTGTTGAAAGTCATAACAAAATACCTCATTCAAAATTTCAGCCAAATCTGATGAGAATTGCGCCCTCTAGCGGCTCAAGAAGTCAAGATCCAAGATCGGATCAGGTTATGTACTGATTTACGCCATACTTAGCACAGTTATTGGAAGTGATACCAAAACACCACTTGCAAAATTTCAGTCAAATCGGACAAGAATTGCGCCCTCTAGAGGCTCAAGAAGTCAAGACCCAAGATCGGTTTATATGGCAGCTATATCAAAACATGGACCGATTTGAACCATACTTATCACAGTTGTTGGAAGTCATAACAAAACACCTCGTTCAAAATTTCAGCCAAATCGAATGAGAATTGCGTCCTCTAGAGGCTCAAGAAGTCAAGACCCTAGATCGATTTATATAGCAGCTATATCAAAACATGAACCGATTTGAAACATACTTAGTACAGTTGTTGGAAGTGATACCAAAACCCCACATGCAAAATTTCAGGCAAAACGGACCAGAATTGCGCACTCTAGAGGCTCAAAAAGTCAAAACCCAAGATCGGTTTATATGGCAGCTATATCAAAACATGGACCTATTTGGCCCATTAATACAATCCCAACCGATCTTCACTAATAAAAAGTATTTGTGCAAAATTTCAAGCGCCTAGCTTTACTTCTTCGAAAGTTAGCGTGCTTTCGACAGACAGACGTACGGACGGACGAATGAACGGACGAACGGACGGACGTACGGACATGGTTAGATCGACTTAAAATGACATGACGATCAAAAATATATGTACTTTATGTAGTCTTAGACGCATATTTCAAGGTGTTACACACAGAATGATGAAATTAGTATACCGCCATCCTATGGTGGAGGGTATAAAAACATATAAGTTCGGCCTGGACGTATCTTATATACCCTCTACCGTTGAACGCATTTGATACGATTTATCATAATAGACAGATAGACAACAAATATCTAAGAATTCCTTTCAACAGGTAACAGCTTCTGGGGGCCCAAGAAGTGCAGTCGGTCGACTACTTTATATGGGACCTTTATCCAAATTTGAACCCATATGACCCATTTTCAATCTTATCTTACCTACATAAATAAGAAGTATCTGTGCAAAATTTTAAGCGGCTAGCTTTACACTATCGACTGCTTTCGTGATTTTCACAGACGGATGGACGGACCGACATGGTAAAATCGGCTTAGAATGTCAAGAAGATTAAAAACAAGTAAAAAGGCGTTAAGTTCGGCCGGGCCGAACTTTGGATACCCACCACCTCGGGTATATATGTAAACCACCTTTCATCAAAATTCGGTGAAAATTTCATACCTTATACTTATATACCTCATACCGATCTGAACTATATACGACACGGATGTCGAAAAGCCGAACATAAGTCACTGTGTCAAATTTCAGTGAAATCGGATTATAAATGCGCCTTTTATGGGGCCAAGACTTTAAATCGAGATATCGGTCTACATGGCAGCTATATCCAAATCTGGACCGATCTGTGCGATATTGCAGAAGTATGTCAAAGGGCTTAACTTAACTCACTGTTCCAAATTTCGGGGACATTGGGCAATAAATGAGCATTTTATGGGCCCAAAACCATAAATCAAGAAATCGGTCTATATGGCAGCTATAACCAAATTTGAACCGATCTGGACCAAATTGAAAAAATATGTCAAAGGGCCTAACATATCTCACTGTCCCAAATTTCAGCAAAATCGGATAATGAATATGGCTATTATGGGCCTTACACCATAAATCGGAGGATCGATCTATATGGCAGCTATATCCAAATCTGAACCGATCTGAGCCAAATTAACGAAGAATGTCGATGAGCCTTACACAATTCACTGCTCCGAATTTCATCAAAATTGGATAATAAATGTGGTTTCTGTGGGCCTAAGACCCTAAACCGGAGGATCGGTCTATATGGCAGCTATATCCAAATCTGAACCGATCTGGGCCAAATTAAAGAAACATGTCAAAGGGCCTAAGACAACTCACTGTCCCAAATTTCAGCGAAATCGGACCATAAATGTGGCTTTTATGGCCCTTAGACCCTAAATCGGAGGATCGGTCTATATGGCAGCTATATCCAAATCTGAGCCAAATTGACAAAGGATGTTGAAGGGCCTAACACAACTCACTGTCCCAAATTTTAGCAAAATCGGATAATAAATGTGGCTTTTATGGGCCTAAGACCCTAAATCGGCGGATCGGTCTATATGGGGGCTATATCAAGATATAGTCCGATATAGCCCATCTTCGAACTTAACCTGCTTATGGACAAAAAAAGAATCTGTGCAAAATTTCAGCTCAATATCTCTATTTTTAAAGACTGTAGCGTGATTTCAACAGACAGACGGACAGACGGACAGACGGACGGACATGGCTAGATCGTCTTAGATTTTTACGCTGATCAAGAATATATATACTTTATAGGGTCGGAAATGGATATTTCGATGTGTTGCAAACGGAATGACAAAATGAATATACCCCCATCCTTCGGTGGTGGGTATAAAAATTAATAAACTTTATGAGGTCTCAGATCAATACTTCAATGTGTTACAAACATAATCATTGGATTATTATACCCCCATACTATGGTGGTGGGTATAACAAATAAAATTGTAACCAAAGAACCTGGGGGAACGCCCCACCCAAACGGGCATGTTAACCGATTAGGACAATATGGGTATCAAATGAAAGATATTTAGAAATGACATATAAATCTTATATAAAAATTTGGTTATATGATTCCGGAGGGTTACCCCACCCTTATAATCACCCTTAAATGGATATGTATGGTGATCATGAAAATATGGGACTCAAAAGGAAGGTATTTGACAGTAGTGTGGGAATCTGATATACATAAGTGTTCGGAACCAGGTATCTGGGTGGTCCATCCCCAAAAAAATCGCCCTAAAGTAAATATAAGTTGGTTGCTGCAAAGTGTGACTCAAATGAAAGTTTTTGAAAGTAGAGTACAAATTTGAAAAGAAAACCCCCAACAGCAAATATACATTAGAGTGTCCGAAAAAAGTTCTTTTTAAAATCATACCATCAATTTCCTTTTTATGCCTACCACCGTAGGATAGGGGCTATATTCATTTAGTCATTCCGTTTGCAACACATCGAAATATCAATTTCTGACCCTAAAAAGTATATATATTTCGGATCGTCGTAAAATTCTAAGACGATTTAACGATGCCCGTGTGTCTGTCCGTCCGTTTGATGTAATCACTCTAGAGCCTTAAAAAATATTGAGCTGAAATTTGGCACAGATACGTCTTTTGGATGCACGCTGGTTAAGTTTTTGAACGGGCCAAATCGGACAATATTTGGATATAGCTGCTATATTGACCGATTTTCCGATAAAGAGTCTAATGCCCATAAAAACTTTATTTTTCATCCGATTTTGCTGAAATCTGAAACAATGAGTAGTTTAAGGCTTCCCAACAATTGACCCAAATATTGTTCAGGTCGGACTATATTTTTTAGATATAGCTACCAAATAGATCGATCTCCCGACAAAGGGTCTGAAGACAATAAAAGCTTTATTCGCTGAAATAAGCAACAGTATGTTATTTTAAGCCTCCCGATCTGAGCCAAATATGGATTAGATCGGCCCATATTTAGAAAAGCTGCCATATAGAACGATCTTCCGATAAAGGGTCCGAAGCTCTTAAAAGCTTTATTTATTGCCCGATTTCGCTGAAATTTGAACCAGTTTTAAGCCTCCCGATATCTGAACTAAATATGGTTCAGATTGGACTATATCTAGATATAGCTGCCATATAGGCCGATCTGCCGATAAACCGTCTGAAGGCCATAAAAGCTTTATTTATTTCCTGAGTTCGGCGAAATTTGACTCATTTGGTTATATTAAGACTTCTGACATCTGACGTAAATATGGTTTAGATCGGTCCATATTTAGATAAAGCGGTCATATAGACCGATCCCCCGATAAAGGGTCCGAAGCGCTTAAAAGCTTTATTTATTACCCGATTTCGCAGAAATTTAAAACAGTGGGTTACTTTAAGCCTCCCGACATCTGACGTAAATGTGGTTCAGATCGAACTATATTTAGATATAGCTACCATATGGACCGATCTCCAGGTAAAGGGTCTGAAGCCAATAAAGGCTTTATTTATTACCCGATTTCGTTGAAATTTGAAACAACATTCGATCTAGATATGGTTCTGATCGGACTATATTTAGATATAGCTGCCATAAAGACCGATCAGCCGGTAAGGGGACTGAAGCCCATAAAAGCTTTATTTATTACCTGATTTCAATGAAATTTGGAACAGTGAGTTTTTCTGAGCCTCATGATATCCGACCTTTATATGGTTTAGATCAGTTTATAATTGGATATATCTGCCAAAAAGACTAATATATTGTGCTACAAAATTGAATAGTGACTTATATATTAGACCACTCAATGTCCGTGCCGAATTTGGATGCATAAGTTATCCAATTTTCACTGGATTGTGACGAAATGGGGTTTACATATATACACGACGTGGTGGGTATCCAAAGTTCGGCCCGGCCCGGGATGCATTTGATGATCTTAGTTCCGAATGGAATTCGCGACCAAAGTACACATTTATATGGCATTAATGAAGGCCACCGTAGCGCAGAGGTTAGCATGTAAAAACTTCTCCCCAAAAAAGTGTCGCACTGCGACACGCCGTTCGGACTCCGCTATAAAAAGGAGGCCCTTCATCTTACTTTACTTTACTTTAACTGGCTATGACAGAACCTTTGTTCCAATAGCCGAAGGTAGAATAGCGTTCCAAGCACTTCGATCTTCTGGGCTCATTCTAAAATCTCTGACACCAAGTTTCGAGGTGTCTCCCACCACTTGATCTTTCCATCGGGCTTTTGATCTTCCCGGTTTGCGCGTACCACCGTGCTTGCCTTCCAAAGACTTCTTTGCTGGAGCTTCTTCATCCATTCTGACAACATGATCTAACCAACGCAGCCGTTGTATTTTGATACGTTCAACTATGCTATCGTCGTCATACAGCTCGTGGTTCATATGACGCCTATATTCTCCATTAACGCAAACTGGTCCGTATATTTTACTAAGACTCTTTCTCTCAAATACTCCAAGCACTGCCTCGTCTGCTTTCACAAGTACCCATGCCTCAGAACCATATAACAACACGGGTAGTATCAATGTCTTGTATAGTGTAATCTTTGTCTGTCCATAGGTGGCCTTGCTTCTAAACTGCTTACTTAATCCAAAGTAGCATCTGTTTGGCAGTATTATTCTTCGCTTAATCTCAAAACTGGTGTCATTCGTTTCGGTTACGCGGTGGCGAGGTAGATAAAGTTGCTGACTATCTCAATGTTGTGGTTCCCAACTTTCTCCATTTACTTTATCTGTTCGGTTGTACATGGCGTTTTGGGAGTTGAAACCATCCATTTCGTCTTATCTCCATTTACTGTCAGACTCAATTTCACTGACTCTTTTTCGATTCTTTCCAAGGCTGCAGTTACTACTTCCGGTGACCTACCTATGGTATCGATGTCGTCGGCATAGGCGAGTCGCATGTGTTCTCTTGTGATTAGTGTGCCATATCTAATCACATCTGCATCTCGTATAATCTTCTCCAGCAGGATATTAAAGAGATCACACCATTGGCTGTCTCCTTGTCTGAAAACCTGTTTGGGATTAAATGGTTCGGAGAGATTCTTTTCTATTCTTACTGAGGAACGCGTATCAGCAAGTGTCATCCTGCAGAGTTTTATTAATTTTGCAGGGATACCACACTCAGACATGGCTTGAAATACCTTTGAACGTAAAGGAGTATCGAAGACAGCTTTGTAGTCAACAAAAAAAAATGGTAGGTGTTGATTTGTCCTTCTCGGGTCTTTTCCAGGATTTGGCGCAGTGTGAATATCTGGCCCTGGGTGGATTTACCAGGTCTAAAGCCGCATTGATAGGACCTAATTATCTCATTGATTTTAGGTTTTAATCTTTCACACAGTACGCTCTAGAGTATCTTGTCTGCGATCGGGAGGAGACTTATTCCTCTGTAGTTGGCACATTCCGTCTTGTCTCCTTTCTTTTGTACGGACCATAGTATGCTGAGGTTCCAATCATCGGATATGCGTTCTTCGAGCCAGATTTTGTAGATAAGCTGATGCATACGCCTTATCAGGGTGTCGCCTCCGGTCTTAAATAGTTCAGCGGGTAACCCGTCGGCTCCGGCTGCCTTGTTGTTCTTCAGTCGGGTCACTGCTACTTGGACCTCATTCTGACTAGGAGGTAAACATTCTATACCATCATCAGTGATTGGTTCTGCGGCATCCTCTTCGCCGCCAACGTCGGACACTAGTAGTTGGGTAAAATGTTCTTTCCATATCCTCCATACCTGGAGGTCACCGTAGCGCCGAGGTTAGCATGTCAGCCTATGACGCTGAATGCCTGGATTCGAATCCTGGCGAAACTATTAGAAAAATTTTTTTTTGTTTTTATTTTTTAGACTTTTCTCCTTTGTTGGCTTTTTTTAACCTACCACTCTCTACTGGCAAAACAGAAGTTTTCCAAATCTCTGCATTTACAGTTGTTTTACTTAAAAAATCCATTATTCTGACAATTTAATCCTTGGGAAAATAAGTAGGATGGCTCAGCAGTGAGAAAACACCATCAATTAGTAATTATTTAAGTCCTTACAAGGGAAATCTTTACAAAAATAATGTGATGCACATTTGCAGGACAACAAAATAAGGGATGCTCTTGCAAAGAGTGTCTCAAATTTGACACAAAGCTGACACACAGTGCTCAAGGACTGGAATTCTGGTGTAGCCCTAGTCATAGGGCAACATCTGTGTTAACATACGAAATGGGGGACGCAAAACGAATGTTCATAGAGACAGAGCTGCAGCAGAAAACAGTAACCTTTAATGGGCAACCAACCAAAAACCCACACCTCCCAAAAAAGCCAACGCAACATGGGCAAAATTCCTTCAAGTAATTTAATATTGGGTGAAAATATATTTTGACCTTTTTATCAATCTCTGTGTAAAGGCATATACATTGCCCAAAAACTCATAACCATTATTCATAGTCAAAGATAAAAAGCACATAATTTCCTGCAAGCGGAAGGCGAGAACACATTACAAAGCAATGGAGAGCTGATATCAGCTATGAGACTTTTTTACTTTAATTTTTTTTTTTTGTGAAAATCTATATTTTTTGTGGCCTAATCTTGATTGTTGTTGGTTTCTTTTTTTCTTATTTGCCGCAGAGCTTTTGCCCACCACAGTTACAGCGGGCCCTGAGACTCGAGAATTCCTGCTGAAGGTGATTGATGTTCTGTTGGATTTCGTCAAGGCCACAAATGATCGCAATGAGAAAGTCTTGGATTTCCATCATCCCGAAGATATGAAACGCCTCTTGGACTTAGACATACCAGATCGGGCTGTGAATCTACAGCAATTGATTGAAGACTGTGCCACCACGCTCAAGTACCAAGTGAAGACGGGTAAGTTGCTTATCTGCCAGTTTTCATCCAAAAACGGGAAAGGGGATACAAAATGTGTTTATGCTTGGCTGAACGAATTGATGGGATTTAAAGTTGAAATTGAATTGAATTCATTAAAAACAATTTATAGTTATCTGGAAACATCGGTATGTATTTCCTTTTGGAAGGCCTGTGTGGCAGATAGTATCCTTCTCCCCTTATCTAGGGAAAAGTGTGACTTGCTTCCCTTTTACAAACCGAGTATTTCCGTTAGGTGGATTGTGTTCCCCCTCTGGGCACACTTCTTGTATAAACATGCTGATTATCGACACTCCAAGAGAACAATTGTGGTCACGTGCTCCTGATACGATTACGCCAGACAATGAACGATACAGGACTCAAGCGTTGGGGCGGAGTATAAGGCGTGTTTGTGAGTTTTATTTTCAATAGCAGCCAAATGACTTTTCATGTGATGCCAATACTGTAGTTGCGACAATGAACTGAAGTGAAAAAAATATTTTACAATTTTTTTTTTTTTTTGAAAACAAGTAAAAAGGCGTTAATTTCGACCGGACCGAACTTTAGATACCCACCACCTCGGGTAAATATGTAAACCACCTTTCGTCATAATCCGGTGAAAATGCATAAGACATTGAGTGGTCTAATAAGTGATCTAATAAGTTCAATTTTGTAGAACAAAATTTTGATCTTTTTGGTAGCTACATTCAAATATAGACCAACCCAACCATATACGATACGGATGTCGAAAAGCCAAACATAAGGCACTGTGTCAAATTTAAGCAAAATCGCATTATAAATGCCCCTTTTAGGCGCCAAGATTTTTAATCGAGAGAACGGTCTATATGTCAGCTTTATTCAAATCTGAACCAATCTGGGCCAAAGAAGGTTGTCGAAGGTTGTCACTGACCCAAATTTCGCCGACTTTGGACAAGAAATCTGACTTTTATGGGCCCAAAACCTTAAATCGTGAGATCGGTATATATGGCAACTCTACTCAAATATGAACTGATCTAGGCAAATTTTAAAAAATATGTCGAAGGCGCTAACACAACTCACTGTCCCAAATTTCGGCGACATCGGACGATAAATGCGTCTTTTATTGGCCCAAGACCTTAAATCGAGAGATTGGTCTATATGGCAGCTATATCCAAATATGGATAGATCTGAGCCAAATTGAAGAAGGATGTCGGAGGGTCTAACACAACTCTCTGTTCCAAATTTCGGCAACATCGGACAATAAATGCGCCTTTTATGGGCACAAAACCTTAAATAGAGAGAACGGTCTATATGACAGCTATATCCAAATCTGAACCGATCTGAGCCAAATTGAAGAAGGATGTCGAAGAGCCTAACACAACTCTCTGTTTCAAATTTTGGCAACATCGAAGAATAAATGGGGCTTTTATGGGCACAAAACCTTAAATTGAGAGATCGGTCTATATGACAGCTATATCCAAATCTGAACCGATCTAAGCCAAATTGAAGAAGGATATCGAGTGGCCTAACACAACTCACTGTGCCGAATTTTGGCAAAATCGGACAATAAATGCGCCTTTTATGGGCTCAAGACCTTAAATCGAGAGATTGGTCTATATGGCAGCTACATTCAAATCTGAACCGATCGGAGCCACATTGAAGAAGGATGTCGAATGGCCTTACACAGCTCACTGCATCAAATTTCAGCAAAATCGAACAATAAATGGGGCTTTTACGGGCCTAAGACCCTAAGTCGTCGGATCGGTTTATATGGGGGCTTATTGGCAAAAGAAGAATCTGTGCAAGTTTTCAGCTCAATATCTCTATTTTTAAAGACTGTAGCGTGATTTTAACAGACAGACCGACAGACATGGATAGATCGTCTTAGATTTTTGCAAAGAGCTTCTTCAAATCATGGAAAAGACGGCTAGGCTCTGCTGGGTCCCAGGCCATCAAGGCGTGGTAGGGAACGAAACAGCAGACAAGCTGATTGCCGCAGATTTCGCTATAGAATCAGAGAGACTTCCAATGTGTGAGCTACTTGGTAGGGTATACGTCTTCTACGTTGACTGCGTGATCAAGGCGTGGGCTAGTATCGTATGTTAGAGAGTGTTAAAGGCCCTGTGGCCGAGCAAATCAGGACGTCGCATATCCTGGGGCTGTGAATGCGGTTCAAGTAGCAGTGACCCGACTAAAGAACAACAAGGCAGCAGGAGCCGACGGGTTACCCGCTGAACTACTTAAGACCGCATGCGACACACTGATAAGGCATATGAATAATATTTGGATGTCAGATGTTAATACTTCTCCTAAATTAAAATATTCATTTAGGTCCCATGGAAGGTTTTTGGGAGTAGAGTGACTTGATGACTCCTTGGTGACTCCTCTGCCAAATGTATTTCATTTGGGTCTCATATTGTCCTTATCTCAATTAATTTTTGCTAGAGGTGTTTTATGGATAGGGTGTTCCCCCCAGTCACTTGACCCCAAAAATTCAAATCGAATTTGTATTAAACCAATTTTCACTGAAATCTGTCCACCTACATATGTGCAATATATGGCGCTTTTGATTATTGCGATAAGGGGGATGCTTGTCCCCTCACTCATTTTTATACCCTCCACCATAGGATGGGGGCATACTTATTACCTCATTCTGTTTGCAACACCTCGAAATATGCGTCTAAGACCCTATAAAGTATATAAAGTCTTGATCGTCATAACATTTTAAGTCGATCTAGCCATGTCCTTCCGTCTGTCCGTCCGCCTGTCTGTCGAAAACACGCTATCTTTCGAAGGAGTAAAGCTAGGCGCTCGAAATTTTTCACAAACACTTTTTATTAGTGAAGGTCGGTTGGGATTGTAAATGGGCCAAATCGGTCCATATTTTGATATAGCTGCCATATAAACCGATCTGGGGTCTTGACTTCTGGAGCCTCAAGAGGACGCAATTCTAGTCCGATTTTACTGAAATTTTGCATGAGGTGGTTTATTATGACTTTCAACAACTGTGCTTAGGATCGTTTAAATCGGTCCATCACCTGATATAGCTGCCATATAATCTTCCAACAACTGTGCTGAGTATGGTTTACATCGGTCCATAACCTGATATAGCTGCCATATAAACCGATCTGGGGTCTTCACTTCTTGAGCAACTAGAGGATGCAATTATTATCCGATTTTACTGAAATTTTGCATGAGGTGGTTTATTATGACTTCCAACAAGTGTGCTGAGTATGGTTTACATCGGTCCATAACCTGATATAGCTGCCATATAAACCGTTCTGGGTCTTGACTTCTTGAGCCTCTACAGGGAGCAATTGCTATCCGATTTGGCACAAATTTTGCCTTAGGTGTTTTGTTATGATTTCCAACAACTGCCCTTAGTATGGCGCAAATCGGAAAAATAACCTAGTATAGCTGCTATAGAAACTGATCTGGGATCTTAATTTTTTTGAGCCTCTAGAGGGCGCAAGTCTCAGCCGATTTGGCACATATTTTGTACAATGGCTTATCTCATGCTCTTCAACATACGTGTCTAATATGGTCTCAATCGATCTATAGCTTGATACAGCTCTCCCGATTTTGCTTCTTGAGCCCCTACAAGGGGCACTTCTTATCCGAATGGACTGAAATATTACACAATGACTTCTGCAATGTTCAGTATTCAATTAATTTACGGTCCGAATCAGACTATAACTTGATATATTGCAATTACAGAGTCACAAGCTGTGAAAAAAAATGTCAATGCCGACTATATGAAAAATCCGCAATTACTTTTTGGGCAACCCAATAGTAAGTAACACCGTACAATGAACTTTTTGATCGGTTTCTCTCTATAGCAGGTCCTCCTACCTTACATAGTTGACTTGGACCATCGCCATCTTCTTTCCGAGCTAACCATCAATTTCTCGATGTGATTATGATTTGCTGTATTCAGTAGCAAACCGTGTCACTAAAATATTAACACAATTCTGAATCCAAACCACAGTGCAATTTTAAATCACATTTCACTTTTGGCCACGAATTATGATTGATGTAAACTCTTATGGCTTTTTATGTTCTCTGCCATTGACTTTTTTTCCAAAAACACAAAAAGTGTAAACAATTGAATCTTCTTAAAATAAAAAATCAGTCCAAAGTCTACCCTTCTACCCTTTTAAGCCCTTCTATAGACAATATTCAGCATTTCTCCCACCATCGCAACAAACACACACAAACACAAAATGAATTACGTCGTCTGTGGTTGATAGGTGTAAATAATCTTTTGCTGGCCATCAATATTCAATGGACCATAAAATGGTTTTAACTACAGCGCTACTGTTGTTTGCCTGGTTGCTGCCTGGGTTGGTGGGCAAACATTATCCTTTGTCCTTCCTTTTTAATCGCAATACAACTTAGAGAAATATGCCTTAGAATGGCATGGCGTAGCATTGGAGTGTTGTTGACAACCCTAATTCGTGTATATTACCTTCGAACACGTCTCAGACTCGAGTGTGAGTAAGAGTGTGTCATTTTTTGCTGCTTATCCTTCGAATGTGTCCTTGCTTGCCATCTCATCTCTGTCTCTTTTCGTTGACATATGCTTTCTGCCGTTTGGCAGTTCTTCCGCCTGCCTCCTGCCTTACTTCCGACCTTCGTTTGCCATGTGATAATTTTATTCAAATTTATGCCAAAATCTTGTTACGAGATCCCTCTGTTCAATGCTCTGCGTGTGATGTTGCAGTTGCTAATTTCCAGAATTGTGTTTGTTTTTTTTTCTGTTGGCTGTTCAAACATTGATAACACTTTGTGGCTGTTAACTCATGCTGCTTGTGACACTCTTGTCATCATCTTCTTTTATTGAAGTTGGCCAAAAATTTGTGGAGGATTTTAATTAAATCAAATCTGCCGCACAATTCATATTAAAATGTTTGTTTATGGAAGTCTACTTCCATAGTTCAAAAGTTAACAAAACGTGTGAATACCTAATACACGCAGAGAAATGAGTAGTTATATGAAAACTTTTCAATTAAAAGTTGTTTGGTATTTAAGTTATAAGTCATTATGGAAAGGCAATTTTAAGACACTATATTTGTTGTTGTTGTAGCAGTGTGTTGTACACTGAGGCAGTAGTCCTTGCAGATGAAGGACTCCATCGGGTCAATTCGGTACGTACAACCGGCTGCCATAGGATTGACACTACATATGTGCTTAAGCTAAGTTAAAAATCGATATGTTTTAACCTATCTTGTGTACATGGTATTGCAACTTAATAAGCTAAAATAAAATAATATAAAACATAATAAAATAAAATAAAATAATATAAAACAAGTAAAAAGGCATTAAGTTCGGCCAGTCCGAACTTTTGATACCCACCGCCTTAGGTATATATGTAAACCCCAATTCGTCACAATCCAGTGAACATTGCCATAACTTCAACACCCAAATTCGGCACGGAAATTGAGTGGTCCAATATATATGCCACTATTCAATTTTGTAGAACAAAATATTGGTCCTTTTGGCAGATATATCCAATTATAAACCGATATGAAGCATATTAAGGTCGGATATCGTGAGGCTCAGGAAAACTCACTGTTTCAAATTTCAGCGAAATCGGGTAATAAATAAAGCTTTTATTGTCTTCAGTCCCTTTATCGGGAGATCGGTCTATATGGCAGCTATATCTAAATATAGTGCGATCTGAACCACTTTTAAGTCAGATGTCGGGAGGCTTAAAATAACCCACAGTTGCAAATTTCAGCAAAATCGGATAATAAATAAAGCTTGTATGGCCTTCAGACCCTTTATCGGGAGATCGGTCTATATGGCAGCTATATCTAAATATAGTCCGATCTGAACCATATTTAGGTCAGTTATCGGGAAGCCTTAAACTACTCACCATTTCAAATTTCAGCAAAATCGGATGAAAAATAAAGTTTTTATGGGCATTCGACTTTTTATGGTCCGATATGGCCCGTTCAAATATTTAACCAACGTGCATTAAAAAGACGCATCTGTGCCAAATTTCAGCTCAATATCTCAATTTTTGAAGGCTGTTGCGTGATTACAATATACGGACGGACAGACACACGGACATCATTAAATTGTCTTAGAATTTTACGACCATCCGAAATATATATACTTTGGAGGGTCGGAAATTGATATTCCGATGTGTTGCAAACGGAATGACTAAATGAATATACCCACTAACCTACGGTGGTGGGTATAATAAATAAACAAAAATAAAAGCCTAACATAAGTCACTTGTCGAAATCGGATTATAAATGCGCCTTTTATGGAACCAAGACTTTAAATCGAGATATCGTTCTATATGACAGCTACATACAAATCTGAACCGATCTGGGCCATATTGAAGAAGAATGTTCAAAAGCCTAGCACAACTCACTGTCCCAAATTTCAGCAACATCGGACAATAAATGCGCCTTTTATGAACCCAAGACCTTAAATCGAGAGATCGGTCTATATGGCAGCTATATCCAAATCTGGACCGATCTGAGCCAAATTGAAGAAGGATATCGAAGGGCTTAACGCAACTAACTTTGCTAAATTTTGGCAAAATCAGATAATAAATACGGCTTTTATGGGCCCAGGACCTTAAATCGAGAGATCGGCCTATATGGCAAAAATGCAAATTTTGCCTATGAACATTCCACTAAGGAACAGGGGCAAACTTCTCACATATCAATGAGTGCAGTCCGATTCAAGTTTAAGCTTAATGATAAGGGCCCTCCTTTTTATAGCCGAGTTCGAACGAAGTTCGAAGTGCGACACCTATAGAGAAAAGTTTTACATAGCATATAAATGTTGCCAGCTTTAGGAGGGGAAAACCATCGCTGAAAATTTTTTGTGATGGTGATTCGAACCCAGGCGTTCAGGGTTATAGGCGGACATGCTAACCTCTGCGCTACGGTAGCCTCTTTAATCTATATGACAGCTATATCCAAATCTGAACCGATCTGGGCCAAATTGAAGAAGAATGTTGAAAGGCCTAGCACAACTCAGTGTGCCAAATTTTGGCGACATCGGACAATAAATGCGCCTTTTATGGGCCCAAGACCTTAAATTGAGAGATCGGTCTGTATGGTAGCTATATGCAAATCTCGATCGATCTAAGCCAAATTGCTGTAATATGTCGAGGGGCTTAACTTAACTCACTGTCCCAAGTTTCGGCGACATCGGAGAATAAATGCGCCTTTTATGGACCCAAGACCTTAAATCGAGAGATCGGTCTATATGGCAGCTATATCCAAATCTGGACCGATCTGAGCCAAATAGCGTAAATATGTCGAGAGTCTTCACTTAACTCACTGTCCCAAATTTCGGCGACATCGGAGAATAAATGCGTCTTTTATGGGCCCAAAACTTTAAATCGAGAGATCGGTCTATATGGCAGCTATATTTAAATCTGGACCGATCTGGGCCAAATTGAAAAAAAAAACTTGAAGGGCCTTACAAAACTCACTGTACCAAATTTCGGCGACATCGGACAATAAATGCGCTTTTTATGGGCCCAACACCTTGAATCGAGAGATTGGTCTATATGAAAGCTATACCCAAATCTGGACCGATCTGGGCAAAATTGAAGAAGGATGTCGAAGTGCCTAATAAAACGCACTATCCTATATTTCAGCAAAATCGCATAACAAATGTGGCTTTTATGGGAATAAGACCCTAAATCGGCGGATCTGTCTATCTGTGTAAGAAGGATATCGAAGGACCTAACTCAACTCACCCTCCCAAATTTCAACAAACTCGGATAATAAATGTGACTTTTAATCGCCAGATCGGTCAATATGGGGGCATATCAAGATATAGTCCGATATACCCCATCTTCGAACTTAAACTGCTCATGAACAAAAAAAGAATCTGTGCAAAGTTTCAGCTCAATATCTCGAGTTTTATACCCTCCACCATAGGGGTTATACTAATTTCGTCATTCTGCTTGTAACTCCTCGAAATATTAGACTAAGACCTCATAAAGTATATATAATCATGTTCGACGTGACATTTTAAGTCGATTTAACCATGTCCGTCCGTCAATCCATCCGTCCGTCCGTCTGTCTGTCGAAAGCACGCTAACTTTCGAAGGAGTAAAGCCACCCGCTTGAAATTTTTCACAAATACTTCTTATTTGTGTAGGTCGGTTGGGATTGTTAATGGACTATATCGGTCCATGTTTTGGTATAGCTGCCATATAAACCGATCTCGGGTCTTGACTTCTTGAGCCACTAGAGGGCACAATTTTTGTTCGATTTGGCTGAAATTTTGTACAACGGCTTCTTCCATGACCTCCAACATACGTTTCAAATATGGTCTGAATCAGTCTTTAGCCAGATACAGCTCCCATATAAGCCGATCTCCCTATTTTACTTCTTGAGCCCCTAAAAGGCAAAATTCATATTCGATTTGGATCAAATTTTCCACACAGACTTCTACTGTGGTCAACAACATTCAACTCAATTAGCACAATTCTTTTCTTTTATCCTTTGTTTGTCTAAAAAGGGATACCGGGAAAGAACAAATGCGATTCATGGTGGAGGGTATATAAGATTCGATTCGACCCGGCCGAACTTAGGACGTTTTTACTTGTTAAAGACTGTAGCGTGATTTTAACAGACAGGCGGTCAGACGGACGGACATTTCTATGTGTTGCAAACGGAATGACAAAATGAATATACCCCCATCCTTCGATGGCGGGTATAATAAAATAAAATAGAACTAAACAGAAAAAATTAAATAATAAATATTTATTTCCAATAACAAAAAAATTATTCCCATCTTCTGTTAAATCTCATCAAATCGCCCATCAAAATCTTCCCACACATCATGGACAAATGATCTTTAAATAATTCTTCACATTGTATTTAAACAAGTGAACTCAAGTGAATCGTGTCCAAAAAGGTCTGTGTCAAGATGAGCGATTATAGTCGCTTGTCTATCACATTTCACAAGACGCAGGAAGGAAGGAAGCTTTCAAAACAACAAACAGTTCAGCATACAAAAGTGTCCTCCAAAAATTCACATTCAAGCACGGACGTCAGGCAACAGATGTACTTGGCAGTATGGAAAAAGGGCCCAATCCAACTGAAAAGTAGAAAACAAGGGTTATTGTAACTGAAAATAAATCCAAATGGGCTTTAATAATTGTTATGCACTTACATCAGACTGACAGACTAAATCTGGAGGAGGAAATTCTTTTGTTTTTCCACAGCCTAATGGCTGCTCCACTTTTTCAATACAATGTGCAGAGCAAGCCATGCAGAAAATGACCCCCAAATTGAAGGACTGCCGTAGTGGGGTGGAATATTGCAGCGGAAGTTGAGACATTGTCTGGTCATCTGTTATTTCCTTTATTAAGGTCTACTTCAAGAAATCGATATTTGGTCTTTATATTCAAAAAAAAAAAAAACCCCATCTATTAATTCTGACCACTGATTACGTTCATCGACAAACATTCACCTCTTATTTTGCTCTGGGATGCGGGGGCAGATAACAACTCTCTGCTAACAATTGCTCATTTATTGGGAGCTAATTGGAAATTACTTTACACAAATCATGAGGACTATTAAATGAATACCCCAAGAGCCAAGCAATTCAACTCTCCAGGGTGTTCCCCTTTCGACACCAACACCAGAAGTATGAAGTAGTCCTTGAATCGAACTCTTGCTGTTCTCATAATCACAATAATGAAAATCCTTCCTTTTTGTCAGTCAGAGTCAGTTCACATTGAAAGTGCCATAAGTTGTGTTATTACAAAAAAGTCATTCCTTTAAGCCATAAGCGACCGCTGTTGCCACTCATAATGGCGGCAACATGGCACAGCAGAAAAAAAAAATAATATGACAGAATCGCATGTGCGCTGCCAATGCCGGTGCTGATATCCTGACTAGATTTATGTCAGACAAAGAATGTGATTGTTTTTCTTGTAAACGAGGGTAGTAGGGAAAGATGTTTTAAAGTACAAAATATTGAAATTTATAGACAAGAATATGGTCAGAAGGACAGACGAATGGGGCATCGAAGGGATATAAGTGGCAAAGAATGGACCAACTAAAGGACAAACGAAACGAGAGGCGAAAAAAATTATTGAAACCAAGTGAA
Source organism: Stomoxys calcitrans (assembly GCF_963082655.1). NCBI lineage: Eukaryota > Metazoa > Arthropoda > Insecta > Diptera > Muscidae > Stomoxys > Stomoxys calcitrans. The sequence continues at coordinate 257,664,508 of NC_081552.1, read as the reverse complement.
AACCCATTAGGAACAATACCCACCACCTCGGACATACTGCGAAATAAAATTTCACCATTAAAATACTGTGAAAATTTTACCATTTATGAACCCATAGAATTGAATTAAAAATTTAATTAAAAATAAATTCGTTTTCAATTAAAAAATTTATTGATTCAATCATATATTAATTGAATATGGATATTTTTCAATTACAATCGAGATTGAAATTTTAGTCATTTTCAATAAAAAAAATTAATTGATTCAATTAATTTTTATATTGAATCTAAAATGTTGTAATTTTCAACTAAAAAATTAATTGATTCAAAAATTTTTCAAATATGGTGCTTGAGTAAGTTCAAATAAAGGCTATTTTGTCCTCTACGACAATATAAATGGAAAAAGATTTCAAATACTCATACGTCCCACATTTCAACAAATCTTTAGCAATAACATGGCAGCCGGTTCTACTTGCCGGATTGACCTGACAGAATGCTTCATTGGCCAAGGGCTGCCGCCTCAGTCCACTACATACTGCTACGACAACAACAAACAACCCCCGCGGGGTTTTTTTATACGGGTGGCCACGGACCATATTTCAATATAGCTGCTATGGGGCATAAGGCAAGCATGTTTTACCGGATTTCGACGAAAAGTGGTTTACATATATACTTGAGGTGGTGGGTATCTAGAGTTCAGTCCTGCCGAACTTAAATACCGATATGGCAGCTATATCCAAATCAGAACCGATCTGAACCAAATTGAAGAAAAATATCTAAGGGCCCTACTCAGCTTGCGGATCTCGACGTTAATAAATTTCCGGCCCCGGACAGTATATCAACACTAGTCCTTTGTAAGTGTTCTTCGACACTTGCTCGTCCACTACGCAACCTTTTCAACCTTCCCTACCGTGCGGGTGTTTTTCCAGCGCGTTGGAAGGTTGCGAACGTTCAGCCCATCCCCAAGAAAGCTGGGGCTAGCAACCCTGCGAATTACCGGCCAATTGCGATATGCTCCGCGCTCTCAAAGGTTATGAAGAATATGGTTAACCATCATCTTGTCAGGTACTTAGAGTCCAATGGCCTTCTTAGCGACAGACAGTATGGGTTCCGCAGAAATCGCTCTACGGGAGACCTAATGGCATTTTTGTCGAAACGATGGAGTCGCTCTATCCACCAGTTTGGTGAGAGTTAGGTCGTGGCTCTGGATATCTCCAAGGCATTTGATAGGGTCTGGCACGGCGCACTATTATCAAAGCATGTCGCTTTTGGTGTCGGTAATAACTTCGTTCGATTTATATCGAGCTTTCTTAGAGATCGTACTATACGAGTTGTTGTAGATGGGTTCTCATCAGATGAGTATACATTGACCGCAGGTGTGCCACAAGGCTCTGTCTTTTCCCCTTCCCTTTTTCTAATTTTCATTGACGATCTATTGGGTCAGACTTCGAATCCAGTCTACTCATTTGCCGATGACAGTAGTCTGCGTCATTCATATTCATTCGACCATAGGCCCAGTCCTCATGAAATTGTGGACAGCAGGCGCATTATGGATGAGACGCTCTCTCTGGATTTGTTGGCCATTTCCGAGTGGGGTAGAATGAACAGAGTAGACTTTAATGCACAGAAGACGCAGTGATATTTCTTGTCTCACAAGCCATTTACTGACTCACTTCAATCGTCGATATCTCTTGATGTTCTGGGCATGAAGATACAATTTGATGTCCGTTGGTCATAACACGTATGTCCTTAAATCGAGAGATCCGCCTATGTGACAGCTATATCCAAATCTGAACCGATCTGGGCCAAATTGAAGAAGAAGGTCGAAAGGCCTTACTCAGCTCACTGTCCCAAATTTCGGCGACATCGGACAATAAATGCACCTATTATGGGCCCAAAACCTTAAATCGACATATCGGTCTGTATGGTAGATAAATCCAAATCTGGACCAATCTGAGCCAAATTGAAGAAGGACGTCTAAAGGCCTTACACATTTCACAGTTCTAAATTTTGGCCACATCGGACAAAAACTGCGCCTTTTTTGGGCCCAAGACCTTAAATCGAAAGAGGATATACATGGCTGCTATATCCAAATCTGGACCGATTTGGGCCAAATTGAAAAAGGATGTCGAGTGGCCTAACACAACTCACTGTCTCAAATTCCAACAAAATCGGATAATAAATGTGGCTTTTATAGGCCAAAGATCCTAAATCGGCGGATCGGTCTATATGGGGTCTATAACCAGATATAGTCCGATATAGCCCATCTTCGAACTTAACCTGCTTATGGACAAAGAAAGAATTTGTGCAAAGTTTCAGCTCAATATCGCTATTTTTAAAGACTGTAGCGTGATTTCAACAGACAGACGGACAGATGGACCGACAGTCACATGGACAGACCTGGCTAGTTCGTATGAGATTTTTACTAAGACCAAGAATATAGAGTCCGAAATGAATATTTCGATGAGTTGCAATCGGAATGACAAAATTAATATAACCTCATCCTTCAGTGATACCCACCACTGAACATGGGTACGTGATACCCAAAAATGAACGAAAGAAGAAAGGATGAGAACAGTGCAAATGGATGAAATATAAACACGATAATTTGACACCCATCCTGAAACTTCGTTTGGTTAAGACTCTTTCCTATTTTAGCTGAGAAACGATTGTTAACTATCGTCATCCTACTCCGATGAACATAGAGGACTGCCTAAAAAGGTTAAAATTGATCGTTTTCTCTTGGGGTCATTTCCAGGATTTGGCATAGTGTGAATAGCTGGTCAATGATTTATAAATCACGGCTTAAACCTCATTGATAAAGCCCAACTATGTCGTTGACTTTGGACTCAAATATTTTATTCCAACTACTCTTTAAACTTTCTTGTATGCGATGGGAAGGTGACTTATGCCTCTATTGTTGGTACGTACTACCTTAACTCCTCACTTCTGTACGGGACATAGTTCGCTGGGGTTCCAATGCATTGGGTATGTGTTGTTTTATCAAAATTTCGCAGACGAGCTGATGCATACGTCTCATCAAAGTTTTGCTTTTGGTCTTAAATAGTTCTGCTGGTAACCCATAGGCTCCCGCTGACTAGTTATGCTGACCCCATTCTGACAAGGCGATATATTCAAAACTGTCGGCGTGGATTAGTTCTGGGGAATTCTTCTCGCCTGTATTCGATAGTAGGTTACTGGCAGCTGGGGAAAATCTTCTGTCCTCACCCTAAACACATTGTTTGCCCTCTTTATACCATCTACCATAGGATGAGGGGCATACTAACTTCGTAATTCCGTTTGTAATGCAAATTTGCCCATGAATATTCCATTAAGAAATGAGGGCAAACTTCCCCCTTAATTAATGAGTGCTATCCGATTCAAGTTTAAGCTCAGTGATAAGGAGCCTCCTTTTTATAACCAAGTCCGAACGGCGTGCCGCACTAAGACACCTATTTGGGGAGAAGTTTTTACATGGCATAAAACCTCTCAAATGTTGCCAGCATTAGGAGGGGATAAACAGCGCTGTTAGTTTTTCTTGGCCGAACTCGAACCCTGGCGTTTAGAGTCACAAGCGAACTTGCTAATCTCTGCGCTGTGGTGGCCTCCGCATTAGTCTTTAGCTGACCACAAATCCGCAGTTAAATTCATTTCTCATATCATGGCGAATCACCAATCGTGGTTTTTTATGACACCATGTTTTTCTCTTTTCATATTACCCTCGTTTTCACCAAAAAAATATGACGGCAAATTTCCTAAACATTTGTTTAAGGTAGAAAAAATTTATTTTCATTTGTCTCCTTTATAAATACACATAAAGGATTTCACTTTGACTTACGACCAGGGCTAAACATTTCAATTTAAGCACGAGTCAGGCAGACGTTAGTGCTGGCGGTGGCGATGAAGGCATTCGGGCACAGATGGGCAAAACCCGATGTTGCAGCAACATCCCTTATGCGAACATTTCACCCTGTGTGCTTGCTAGACCTTTCCTTCGAAAAACGAACTTGAAGAAGAAGACGGGAATGGAACACATTGTTTTGCCATTCATACGCATCAAAGGATCAGTGTGCAACGATACAGAAAATAACAACGGATTTTGATTAAAACTCAACTCCCCCTACCCAGCTGAACAAAACTTTTTGTCCTTTTTGACATTCCTTCTCGCTGGCTATTGTCTGGCTGACTGTGGGGGAACCCCTCCTGGGTTTTTCGAGTGCCAAGGATGACTGTCAATGTTTGGTATCATTAAAGCTCTGAAGTGTGCCTAAGGACCAAGATGAGAGTCTGTAGTGTGCAGGATTCCTTTTTTTGTCGAGAGGTATGGGTGGGTGAATGGGAGGCAAATATGTGGCATTGGAATTTTGACACAACGAATATTGGGTTGCCAATTTTTTCCGCACTCGTATGGACTGTTTGGCCTAGTGCTTATTTATAGACAGGATTATGGCAAGCTTAGGCATTCCAAATAGCATTTTTATAGACATTCTGATAATGTTGCCGATTTTAATGGATGATGTGGGACGAGTCATGTCATTGGTATACCTTAAGCATTGGAAGATAGTAAAGATTGCACAGATAATGACGATGTTGTTGGGATTTATCTTAGAAGATTTGCAGATATTGTGAAATAATTAGGCATTTAAATCTGGAGGGGATAATGAATTAGAAAAAAATCACATCACTAACTTATAACTAGTTTAATAATCATATAAAATATAAAATTCATTTAATAATACGGTGAAAATACAAAACTAATAAAAACAAGTAAAAAGGCGTTAAGTTCGGCCGAGCCGAACTTTGGACACCCACCACCTAGGGTATATATGTAAACCACCTTTCGTCAAAATCCAGTGAAAAATGCATACCTTATGTCCCATAGCAGCTGTATCGAAATATGTTCCGATTTGGACCAAATACTTATAAGTACAAGTCATTGTTCAATTGTGTATAACAAAATATTGGTCTTTTTAGTAGCTATATCTGAAAATAAACCGATCTGAACCATATACGACTCGGATGTCGAAGCGTAACATAAGTCACTGTGTCAAATTTCAGTGAAATTGAATGCGCTTTTTGTGGGCCCAAGACTTTAAATCGAGATATCGGTCTATATGGCAACTATATCCCAATTTGGACCGATCTGAGCCAAATTGAAGAAGGATGTCGAAAGGCCCACACAACTCACTGTCCCAAATTTCGACGTCAACGGACAATAAATGCGCCTTTACGGGCCCAAAGCCTTAAATCGAGTGAGCGGTCTATATGGCAGCTATATTCAAATCTGGACCGATCTGTGTCATATTCCAGAAGTATGTCGAAGGGCTTAACTTAACATACTTTTCCAAATTTCGGCGAAATCGGGCAATAAATGCGCCTTTTTTTACCCCAAACCTCAAATCGAGAGATCGGTCTATATGGCAGCTATAACCAAATCTGAAGCGATTGGTGCCATATTGCAGAAGAATGTCGAGGGCCCTAACACAACTCACTGTACCAAATTTTGGCAAAATCTGGCAATAAATTCGCCTTTTATGGCCGCAAGACCTTCAATCGAGAGATCGGTCTATATGGCAGGTATATTCAAATCTGGACCGACCTGGGCCAAATTGACGAAGGGTGTCGAAGGGCCTAACACAACTCATTTTCACAAATTTCAGCAAAATCGGATTATAATTGTGGCTTTTATGGGCATAAGACCCTAAATCGACAGATCAGTCTATATGGGGGCTATATCAAGATATAGTCCGATATAGCCCATTTTCGAACTTAACCTGCTTCTGGACAGAAAAAAGTGATTTCAACAGACAGACGGACGGACAGATGGACAAACGGACGGACAGACGGATTGACAGGTGGACGGACAGACAGACGGGCAGACAGACGGAAGGACGAACGGACAGACGGACGGACAGACGGACGGACAAACGGCCGGACGGACAGGTGATCAGCGCAAAAATCTAAGAGATCGTCTTAGATTTTTACACTGATCAAGAATATATTGTATATATTTTATAGGGTCGGAAATGGGTATTTCGATGTGTTGCAAACGGAATGACAAAAAAATTAATATAATCCCCATCCTTCGGTGGTGGGTATAAAAATAACTTAAAATAATATTAAAAATTTTTATTAAGTTGTTATTCCAAAGTATCAAATAATAAAACTTGAAACTAAAAAAATTTTGATTAAAAATTTTAAAAACAAGTAAAAGAGCGTGCTAAGTTCGGCCGGGCAGAATCTTATATACCCTCCACCATGGATCGCATTTGTCGAGTTCTATGCGAGGTATCTCTTTTTAGGCAAAGAAATAATATTGAATAAGAACTGTTATGCTATTGGAGCTATATCAAGTTATAGTCCGATTCGGACCATAAATTAATGTTGAACATTGTAGAAGTCATTGTGTAATATTTCGGTTCATTCGGATAAGAATTGCACCTTGTAGGGGCTCAAGACGCAAAATCGGGAGATAGGTTTATATGGGAGCTGTATGAAGCTATCGATCGATTCGGACCATATTAGACATGTATGTTGAAGGCAATGAAAGAAGCCGTTGTACAAAATTTCGGATGAGCATTGCGCCCTCTAGAGGCTCAAGAAGTCCATATCCCAGATCGGTTTATATGGCAGCTACATCAGGTTATGTACCGATTTGCGCCATACTTAGCACAGTTATAGGAAGTCATAACAAAACACATCATGGAAAATTTTAGCCAAATCGGATGAGAATTGCGCCCTCTAGAGGCCCAAGAAGTCAAGATCCAAGACCGGTTTATATGACAGATATACCAGATTATGAACCGATTTTAATTATACTTAGCATAGTTGTTGGAAGTGACACCAAAACACTACGTGCAAAATTTCAGTTAAATCGGACGAGATTTGCGCCCTCTAGAGACTCAAGAAGTCAAGACCCAAGATCGGTTTATATGGCAGCTATATCAAAATATGCACGGATTTGCGCCATACTTAGCACAGTTATTGAAAGTTATAACAAAACACATCATTCAAAATTTCAGCCAAATCGGATAATAATTGCGCCCTCTAGAAGCTCCAGAAGTCAAGACCCAAAATGGGTTTATATGGCAGCTATACCAGATTATGAACCGATTTGTATCATACTTAACACAGTTGTTGGAAGTGACACCAAAACACTACGTTCAAAATTTCAGTCAAATCAGATGAGAAATGCGCCCTCTAGCGGCTCAAGAGGTCAAAACCCAAGATCGGTTTATATGGCAGCTATATCTTAACATGGACCGATTTTGCCCTTTTACAATCCCAACCGATCTATACTAATATAAAGTATCTGTGCAAAATTTCAAGCGCCTAGCGCCTACTCCTTCGAAAGTCAGCGTGCTTTTGACAGACAGATGGACGGACGGACGGATATGGCTAGATCGACTTAAAATGTCATGACGATCAATATTTTATATACTTTATAGGGTCTTAGGTGCATATTTCGAGGTGTTACAAACAGTAACATAACGAAATTAGTATACCCCCATCCTATGGTGGAGGGTATTAAAATAGAACCTAGAATCTGGTCAGACTTTTGTTTTGCATACCCATTGAAATTTCGAATAGTACCTTATACGGTTTTCGTCGGAAGGAAGATATATATAGGAGCTATATCTAAATCTGAACTGATTTTTATGACATTATGCACACGTACTGGGACATCAAATAAAACACCTCACACCCACCTCGCCCATATCGGATGAAGGATATATGCAAATTTTGCCCACTAAGGAACAGGGGCAAACTTCTCACATCAATCAATGAGTGCAGTCCGATTCAAGTTTAAGCTCTATGATGAGGGGCGTCCTTTTTATAGCCGAGTCCGAACGGGGTGCCGCAGTGCGATACCTGTTTGGAGAGAAGTTTTACATGGCATAGTACCTCACAAATGTTGCCAGCATTTGGAGGGGAAAACCACCGCTGAAAATTTTTACTGATGGTCTCGCCAGGATTCGAACACAGGCGTTCAGCGTCATAGGCGGACATGCTAACCTCTGCGCTACGGTGGCCTCCATATATAGATATATAGGGGAACAATATCTAAATCGGAACCGATTTTTATGAAATTTTATATACCAAAGTAAGGGTATAAGCATAAACATAAAAATTTACTGTTATATAAAATATTGGGTTGCCCAAAAAGGAATTGCGGATTTTTTAAAAGAAAGTAAATGCATTTTTAATAAGACTTAGAATGAACTTTAATCAAATATACTTTTTTTACACTTTTTTCTAAAGCAAGCTTAAAGTAAAAGCTGATAACTGACAGAAGAAAGAATGCAATTACAGAGTCACAAGCTGTGAAAAAAATTTGTCACCGCCGACTATATGAAAAATCCGCAATTACTTTTTGGGCAACCCAATATTAGAAAAATTTAATTTGTATTCCTGCCTACAATCTACATTCCCTTTCCTTTTCCCTTCAATTTTCAGGTCATCCCCATTTCTTCAATCAACTGTCATGCGGTTTAGATATCATCTCCATGGCCGGTGAATGGTTGACAGCCACTGCCAATACGAACATGTTCACCTATGAAATTGCTCCAGTTTTCATACTCATGGAAAATGTGGTTCTCTCGAAAATGCGTGAAATCATTGGCTGGCAAGGGGGAGATTCTATTTTGGCCCCCGGTGGCTCCATTTCAAATTTGTACGCCTTCTTGGCTGCCCGTCACAAAATGTTCCCCGACTACAAAGAGCATGGTGCGGCTGGTCTACCCGGTCAATTGGTCATGTTCACATCTGACCAATGCCATTATTCGATAAAATCCTGTGCCTCCGTCTGTGGTTTGGGTACTGAGAATTGTGTTATGGTGCCATCGGACGAACGTGGCCGCATGATCACCACCGAATTGGAACGATTGATTATGCAACGCAAAGCCAAGGGACACATACCATTCTTTGTGAATGCCACCGCAGGTACCACAGTGTTGGGTGCTTTCGATAATCTCAATGAAATTGCTGATATATGCCAGAAATACAATTGCTGGATGCATGTTGATGTGAGTATGGTGGAGAGGAGGTTGATAAAGTAACTCCTAAACTTTTTTTAAATAAATTTAAAATACTTATGTAGCAAATATTCTCTATTACTTTCTATCACTTTAACAGGCTGCTTGGGGTGGTGGTCTTCTGCTGTCCCGAAGACATCGTCATCCCAGATTTACAGGTGTTGAACGGTAAGTGGACAATGAAAATTTAAATCTGACCAATGTATTCAATTTTAAAATCATAGAAATTTTTGGTAAAAATGAGGCAAATAGGGTGGTCTACGAAAATCTCGCGCAACCAGTTGTGGGGCAAATATTACTTACTTTAAGATGTCTTCAATTGGAGTTTTAGTCTTGAACCATCATCAGGTTCGTACTCAAATAAAATTTTAGTTGCAGCAGCTTTACTCATTCTAAGAACAAGACCTTACTAACTAAACCATGATACTTTAGAATGCTTAACTATGCTTATGGAGGCCACCGTAGCGAAGAGGTTAGCATGTCCACCTACGACGCTGAACGCTCGGGTTCGAGTCCTGCCGGGAACATCAGAAAACAAATTTTCAGCAATGGTACCCCCTCGTAATGCTGGCGGAATTTGTGATGTTTTGTACCATTTGGAATGGCCACGTAAACATTTCTCCTCAAAGAGGTGTCGGCACGCCGTCCGGAGTCGGCTATAAAAAGGCGGCCCCTTATCATTGAGCTTAAACTTGAATCGGACAGCACTCATTGATATGCAAAAAGTTTACCCCTGTTCCTAATGGAATGTTCGTGGATAAAATTTGCATTTTTATACCCATCACCGAAGGATAGGGGTATATTCATTTTGTCACTCCGTTTGCAACACATCGAAATATCCATTTTCGACCCCATAAGGTTTATATTATCTTGATCAGCGTGAAAATCTAAGACGATCGAGCCATGTCCGTCTGTCTGTTTGTTGAAATCACGATACAGTCTTTAACAAGTAAAAGCGTGCTAAGTTCGGCCGGGCCGAATCTTATATACCCTCCACCATGGATCGCATTTGTCGAGTTCTTTTCCCGGCATTTCTTCTTAGGCAAAAAAGGATATAAGAAAAGATTTGCTCTGCTATTAGAGCGATATCAAGATATGGTCCGGTTTGGACCACAATTAAATTATATGTTGGAGATCTGTGCGAAATGTCAGCCAATTCGAATAAGAATTGGGCCCCTTGGGGGCTCAAGAAGTAAAATAGGAAGACCGACTTATATGGGAGCTGTATCAGGCTATAGACGGATTCAGACCATAATAAACATGTATGCTAATGGTAATGAGAGGATCCATCGTACAAAATTTCAGACAAATCGGATAATAATTGCGACCTCTAGAGGCTCAAGAAGTCAAGATCCCAGATCGGTTTATATGACAGCTATATGAGGTTATGAACCGATTTGAACCTTATTTGACACAGCTGTTGAAAGTAAGAAAAAAATACGTCATGCAAATTTCAGCCAAATCGGATAGGAATTACGTCCTCTAGAAGCTCTGGAAGTCAAGTACCCAGATCGGTTTATATGACAGCTATATCAGGTTATGCATCGATTTGAACCATACTCGGCACAGTTGTTAGAAGTCATAACAAAACACGTCGTGCAAAATTTCATTCCAGTCGGATAAGAATTGCGCACTCTAGAGGCTCAAGAAGTCAAGATCCAAGATCGGTTTATATGGCAGCTATATCAGGTTATAGACCTATTTGAATCATACTTGGAACAATTATTGGATAGCATAACAAAACACGTCGTGCAAAATTTCATTCCGATCGGAAAAGAATTGCGCACTCTAGAGGCTCAAGAATGGCAGCTATATCAAAACATGGACCGATATGACCCATTTACAATACCAACCCACCTATACTAATAAGAAGTATTTGTGCAAAAATTTCAAGCTGCTAGCTTTACTCCTTCGGAAGGTAGCGTGCTTTCGACAGACAGACGGACGGACAGACGGACAGATGGACGGACGGACGGACAGACGGACGGACATGGCTAGATCGATATAAATGTCATCAATTTGGCCCAGATCGTTCCAGATTTGGATATAACTGCCATAAGGACCGATCTCTCGATTTAAGGTTTTGGGCCCACAAAAGGAGCACCTAAGGTCCGATGTCGCCTAAATTTGTGACAGTGAGTTTTGTCCCTTCGACATTCTCCCTGAATTTGGTCCAGATCGGTCCAGATTTGGATATAGCTGCCATATAGACTGATCCGCCGATATAGGGTCTTAGACCCATTAAAGCCACATTTATTATCCGGTTTTGCTGAAATTCGGTACAGTGAGTTGTGTGAGGCTAGTCGACATCCTTCTTGAATTTGGCTCAGATCGGTCCAGATTTGGATATAGCTGCCATATAAACCGATCACTCGATTTAAGGTTTTGGACCCGTAAAAGGCGCATTTATTGTCCGATGTCTCCGAAATTTGGGACAGTGAGCTAAGTTATTCCCGTCGACATCATTCTGCAATATGGCCCAGATCGGTCCAGATTTGGATATAGCTGCCATATAGACCGATCTCTCGATTTAAGGTTTTGGGCCCATAAAAGGCGAATTTATTGTCCGATTTCGCTGAAATTTTGAACAGTGAGTTTTGTAAGGCCCTTCGACTTTTCTCTTCAAGTTGGTCCAAATTGGTTCAGATTTGAATATAGATGCCATGTAGACCGATCTCTCGATTTAAGGTCTTGGCCCCATAAAAGGCGCATTTATAATCCGATTTCGCTGAAATTGGACACAGTGACTTATATTAGGCTTTTCGACATCCGTGTGATATAAGGTGCAGATCGGTCTATATTTGGATAAAGCTACCAAAAAAGCATTATTTTGTTTTACAAAATTTAAAAATTACTTGTACTTATGAGACCAAATCGAATTTGGTCCAAATCGGAACATATTTCAATATAGCTGCTGTGGGGCATAAGGTATGCATTTTTCACCGGATTTTGGCGAAAGGTGGTTCACGTACAAAACCGAGGTGGTGGATATGCAAAGTTCGGCCCGGCCAAACTTAACGCCTTTTTACTTATTTATATACATATCGGTCAACCTATTGATCGTTATGGACCGTACTGGTCATGGCTTAAAAGTCGTAGAAAAACACCAACTCCAAAATTTCGGGCAAATTGAGTAATAATTGCGCCCTCCAGATGCTCAGAAAAACAAATTGGTAGATCGGTGTATATGACAGCTATATCTGGTTTGAACCATACTTAGCATAGTCAATGGAAGTTATACCCTAACACTACGTCCAACATTTCAGCCAAGTCGGACAAGAATTGCGCCCTCTAGAGGCTCAAGAAATCAAAGACCCAAGATCGGTTTATATGGCAGCTAGGTTACATAAGGCTGCAGAGGTTGATACCAAAACATTGTCTTGATTTTCACTGAGATGTTATGTGGCCCATTATGATTCCTCAATCTTCTCTCCCCATCAGCCGCAAAGTTTACATTGAACTCCAACTCCTCTACTTAAGAGGGTCCGTCAACGCACTTTCTCATATCAAAGTAGTATTGGCGAAAGTTGGCGTGCCTTCGACAGACAGACGGACGGACATGGCTAGATCGACTTAAAATGTCATGACCATCAAGAATATCTATACTTTATGCGGTCTTAGACGCATATTTTGAGGTGTTACAAACGGAATGACGAAATTAGTATACCCCCATCCTATGGTGGAGGGTATAAAAATAATATCTGTTGAAGTGAATTTAAAAATTAAGAAAAAAAAACCAAATCAGCCTAATAAAACATCTTGCCCAAGGGGTCGTAGGCAAGTGTCTCCAACAATTTGCACAGTCATAAATCATGGAATGTCTGCAAGTAATTGCCTTTCAGCGACACACTTGAAACACAACAAAGGACACGATTTGAAAACAATAAAGAAAACCCACATAGGATTTTATAAAAGCACATACACACACACACAAGACGAGTACTAAGGTCATGTTGAAAATGGGAAGGCCTATTTAAAAAATGTTTAAATTTGATTATGTCAAAGAAAAACTTGTAATTTCGAATCACTTAAATTAAAAGACTCTTGCCCCGTCTTCTCTTTACTTAACGTTACAAATTAAAAGAACCTCATTAATCAATGTCTTCTCAACATTTCCAAAGCTTTCCTCGCCAAAACCCACTTGTCAGGCTTTCAATTATTGATTCCTTTATCCATCACCAACGTCGCCACTACAGAGGAAAGTCGGGGGGGAGGCGAATAAAGTGTTTTTGTCTTATGTAACCACAAAATCCTCACTTTCCCCATTGTAGGCCTTTCTCATCATCGTCACTCGAAGGAATTTAAATGAAGTCCTCATTGTAAAACCAAAAGAGAAATCCTTTAAGGATTAGTGGTTATTTTCATAGCATGCCTTTATCCCATGCTCTAAGTTAAAAACTGAATAGAAAGCATTCTGGCCCTCATGATGGATAGTTATGGTAATGCAATATACACAACCATTTAAGGATTAGGTGGGCCCATCAAAGAAGGAAGGAAAGAAATTTGGCCACAATGTATTGAGCCATTTGGTTGTCGACATCCTTGATGCATTGTGTTGTTGGTCTTTGGAGTGCATCTCATTAAAAATGCCAACATTTGCTTTTATTGCATTTAAATCTCTTCACTACTGCATTTCAAAAAGGTTACTGCGAATCCTTGTTCGTTTTATGCATTCCTTAAAGGATGATTGAAAAGAAAATAGAAACGTTTTAAAAGCTTTTATACAAATTATCTCGATGCGGGAGGTGGAAGTTTAAAGCTTTAAACCCTCCCTTTGTCTTTTTTTGAACTTTTTGAGTTTTGTGCGGGTGCTGCTATTGTGCACACTGTACATGTCTGTCTGTCTGTCTGTCCGTCCCTGTGTTCATTTGAAAATCCATTTTCTTCATTTATTTGTCTTTTAACTGCTGTAAATGCACTTTGTTTGTAACAACCTCACTTTGACAACTCTTAATCCTTATAATCTGCCAGCAGCTATTCAAACACCTGATGAACAATGAATTGACTCGCCATCCTTTCTCTTATCTGAAGCAACAGCAGCCAGCAGTTAGACGGACGGAAAGTGAAACCCAACCACCCAAAAAAGAAAGACAAATTGCACAATTCCCAGGCCCGAAATAACTCTTGTGAACATCAATTGTAACTAGACACATGTGAATTGAAGATATTTTGGAATTTCGTAGAAAATTCAAATCAGAACCAAAGACTTTCAGATGGTTATTAAAAAATGCCATACCAAAGTAACTAAATCCTAGTGTATGTGTAAGTCGAGCGAATTATATACATGGGAGCTGTACCTAAATCTGAACCGAACCAAAATTGATAGCGCTTTTATTATACCCTACACCACTATTGTGGTACAGGGTATTATATTGGGTTGCCCAAAAAGTAATTGCGGATTTTTTAAAAGAAAGTAAATGCATTTTTAATAAAACTTAGAATGAACTTTAATCAAATATACTTTTTTTACACTTTTTTTCTAAAGCAAGCTAAAAGTAACAGCTGGTAACTGACAGAAGAAAGAATGCAATTACAGAGTCACAAGCTTTGAAAAAATTTGTCAACGCCGACTATATGAAAAATCCGCAATTACTTTTTGGGCAACCCAATAGCTAAGTGAATTTCTTTGTAACATCCAGAAGGAAAAGAGATAGACCCATTTATAAGAATACCGATCGACTCAGAATCACTTTCTGATTCGATTTAGCTATGTCCGTCTGTCTGTCTGTCCGTCTGTCAATGTTAATTTGTGTACTAACTACAGGTCGCAGTTTTAATCCGATCGTCTTTAAATTTGGCATAGGCATATTTTTCGGCCTAAGGACGAAGCCTATAGAAATTGGCAAAAATCGGTTCAGATTTGGATATAGCTTTCATATATATGTTCGTCCGATTTGCAGTAATAATGCGATTATTATTCTCTCGAAATTTGGCAGGAAGGATTTCCTTATGAATCTCGACATAACTGGTGAGTTTCATAGAAATCGGATCAGATTAAGATATAGCTGCCATATATAATAATATAATACAATGGTAATTTGTTGACCGATTCTCTTGAAATTTTGTAGGACGGAACTTTCTCTTGACTTTCGACATTCCTGGTGATATCCATTAAAATCGGTTCAGATTTATATATAGCTCTCATTTATATATAGCCCGATTTTCACTCCTAGAGTCATTGCAAGCGCATTTATTGACCAATCTTCCCTAAATTTTGTACAATGCTTTCCTCGTCGACTTCCACAATATCTATTAAGTTAGTGTGAACCATTTACGATACGGATATCGAAAAGCCTAACATTAGTCACTGTGTCAAATTTCAGTAAAATCCGATTATAAATGTGCTTTTTATGGGGCTAAGACTTTAAATCGAGAGATCGGTCTATATAGCAGCTATATTCAAATCTGGACCGATCTGGGCCAAATTGTAGAAAGATGTCGAAGAGATTAACACAACTCACTGTCCCAAATTTCAGCAAAATCTAATAATAAATATGGCTTTTATGGGCCCAAAACTTAAATTGAGAGATCGGTCTATATGGCAGCTATATCCAAATCTGAACCGATCTAGGCCAAATTGAAGAAGAATGTCTAGTGGCCTAACACTACTCACAGTCCCAAATTTCGGCGACATCGGATAATAAATGTGGCTTTTATGGGTCTAAGACCCTTAATCGGCGGATCGGTCAATATGGCAGCTATATTCAAATCTGGACCGATCTGGGCGAAATTGACGAAGGATGTCGAAGGGCCCAACACAACTCACTGTCCAAAATTTCGGCGACATCGAATAGAAAAAGTGGCTTTTATGGGCCTAAGACCCTGAATCGGCGGATCGGTCTATATGGCAGCTATATCAAAATCTGGACCGATCTGGACCAAATTAAAGAATGATGTCGAAGGGCCTAACACAACTCACTGTCCCAAATTTCATCTAATTCTGATAATAAATGTGGCTTTTTTGGGCCTTAGACCCTAAATCGGCGGATCGGTCTATATGGCAGCTATATTCAAATCTGAACCGATCTGGGCAAAATTAAAGAATGATGTCGAAGGGCCTAACACAACTCACTGTCCCAAATTTCATCTCATTCGGATAATAAATGTGGCTTTTATAGGCCTGAGACCCTAAATTGGCGGATCGGTCTATATGGCAGCTATAACCAAATCTGAACCGATCTGGGCCAAATTGAAAAAGGATGTCGAGTGGCCTAACAAAACTCACTGTCCCAAATTTCGGCGACATCGGATAGAAAAAGTGGCTTTTATGGGCCTAAGACCCTAAATCGGCGGATCGGTCTATATGGCAGCTATATCCAAATCTGGACCGATCTGGACCAAATTAAAAAAATAATGTCGAAGGGCCTAACACAACTCACTGTCCCAAATTTCATCTCATTCGGATAATAAATGTGGCTTTCATGGGCCTAAGAAACTAAATCGGCGGATTCGTCTATATGGCTGCCATATCCAAATCTGGACCGATCTGGGCCAAATTAACGAAGGATATCGAAGGACCTAATACAACTCACTGTCCCAAATTTCATCTCATTCGGATAATAAATGTGGCTTTTATAGGCCTGAGACCCTAAATTGGCGAATCGGTCTATATGACAACTATATCCCAATCTGGACCAATCTGGACCGAATTGCAATAAGATATCGAATGGCCTAACACAATTCACTGTCCCAAGTTTCAACAAAATCGGATGAAAAATGTGACTTTTATGGGCCTAAGACCCTAAATCGGCGGATCGGTCTATATGGGGGCTATATTCAAGATATAGTCCGATATAGCCCATCTTCGAACTTAAACTGTTTCTGGACAAAAAAGGAATCTATGCAAAGTTCCAGCTTAATATCTCTATTTTAAAAGACTATAGAGTGATTTCAACAGACAGACGGACGGACATGTCTAGATCGTCTTAGATTTTTATGCTGATCATGAATATATATACTTTATAGGGTCGGAAATGGATGTTTCGATGTATTGCAAACGGAATGACAAACTGAATATACCCCCATTCTTCGGTGGTGGGTATAAAAAAGGAGGGAAAGCGTTTCCCTATTTACAAAAACAAAATTTCTCTTTTATAGCGTGGGACGATCCAATATTCATGTATTAAGAAGATTCTTAGATTTGAATGGATATTTCCTATTTTCAACAACCCGCATTTTGTCTCTAAAATTTAAGCACCAAGTGTCTTTCAGTACTTTTACGCAATCAGTTACATCTCACTCTAATATTAAATGCCAACTATTCGCAAAGCATATGCACACTGTTGGGAGATGATAAATTTATTTGACTATTAAAACGGCCGCACACAAACTCCCCCTGTAATTGTGGTCCTGTGAGAGTTCTGGGCACAATGCCACCATTCAAAAACCATAAGTAGCTCCCAGAGGGATGTTTAGCACAAGGTTGTGCTTTTTCCCAATTTTCTTCCACATCGAAAACAACCGAGAATCAAATGCCACCCTTTGCAAGGACAAACAAGGACATACAGAGGCAGGGAAAACTCGTCTGAATTCAATTACAATATGTCAGAATGCGGGCTCAACTCGGTTGGCAGCGAGGGCAAATAAAACCGGTGGCAAGAGGGGTGAAATGATGAAGTACAGCCGAAGGGCTGTGTATCCTCTTCTCCAGCATAACAGCGCGTGCTGCGAATGTTGTGTGGATTAGTGTTAATTGTTTCTAATTTGTAGTTGAATGGCATTTAATAAGCAAATACGAGAATTGGTTTCTAAATAAACAAGAGTATGATGCCATATTCGTTTGGATATTCATAAACAGAATTTGATTTGTTGTATAAATTTGTAGTAATTTGATTTGTAACTCATTTGTGGTTTGATTGTTGTCTGATTACTGGGTTTGCTTTTTTTTTTTTTCTTTTCAGAGCTGATTCGGTTACCTGGAATCCACACAAATTGATGGGAGCCCTGCTGCAATGCTCGACTATACATTTCAAAGAAGATGTAAGTACTAAGATAAGTTTGACTTAATTTATGATAGGAACTACAAATAGTATGTTGGTCCGCTATAGGGTTATTAATATGTAGCAAGAACAGTGCGGTAAGTACGAAAAAGATTTCTGTAACAACAACAAATCAGCCGAGTCATAAAAATTGGTATGTAAAATAAAATTTAAATGATTAGATAATTTTTCAAAATTCTAAAACAAAATGTGGTTCAAGAGATTCTAGGACGTTAAAAAATTCAAACAAAAGTTTAAAAATCTTAAAAAAAAATTGCTTAAAAATTTATTTTTATTAACAAAATTTTTCAAAATTCTATTTCTAAATTTTATCGAATTTGAAAGTTTTGTAAAAAAAAATCTTTTGAAACTTGGATGGCGTAATGTGTGAAGACATTGAAATCCTTAAATCACTCATGGATCGACGATATTTCATTTGTTTGCCGTTCATCGCTTAAATGGGGAGTTCTATATCATTTAAGGCCTATAGGCAAATGACCACTGTAGTGCGTATCACGCATAGATCCTTGCATTTAATGTAGTGAAGAAGTGGCTAAGATGTAATGTCTTAAAGACGGATGACGCAAGTATCTTCTCCGATACCCAAGCATCTATTACATCTCTGAAAGTCTATATTGACCACTTCTGGATATCGAGCCAAAGACATATCCCTGGCATTTGCAAAACAGTTACGTTATCGTTTTGAATTTACTCCCTGGCTGCTGTTAAGTATACAGATCTAGAAGTTCAGCAAACCGAGTAAGATTGCCTGGCTTAATGGGTGAGTGGATCCTGGTTACAAGCGGAACATATATATAGCACGCTAGCATTAGAGATTTTCTTTTCCCGAGAAATATTTTCCATTCCCGGGAACTTCCGCTCCTTTT
This sequence comes from Stomoxys calcitrans, assembly GCF_963082655.1. Lineage (NCBI taxonomy): Eukaryota > Metazoa > Arthropoda > Insecta > Diptera > Muscidae > Stomoxys > Stomoxys calcitrans. Next base: position 257,645,630 of record NC_081552.1, on the reverse strand, counting down.
CCCCAAATGTTCCCATTAACGAATTCGGAAAACAAAAAAATGTTCCTCTCGTTACTTATCGGTATTTGCATAATCGAATTTAAAATTAGTCTGAGAAAGGGCAAGCAATTCCAAAATTTCAAAGAAAAAGGCATAGTAAAAAAAGAAAATTAATTTTTCGTTATGGATTCGTAAATCCAAACTTTGGGATGTGTCATATTTATTAAGGCATTTTGTAATATAAACACCAAGAATGTCGGTATATCTTTTGATATCTTTTCATTCATTTACAACACCCCGAAATACCAGTATTGGCGCAAAAACTTTTTTGTAATGTAAAGACAATTTGGGTTATAATGACAGTGTAAAATCAGACTTACTTAACATTTTTGTCCATTGTGATCGCTACCACCTTAGTCACCTGCGCACTTCTCTCTTATTGATGTAAGTCGATTGGAATCGGAAGCGTATAAGAGCCTCCTTTTAATAGCCGTGTTCGAACGGCGTATTGGGTTGACCCGGTGGCAAGAATGCAAAAACCGAAAATGAAAATTGTTGTGAAAACTTTTACTAATTTATTAAAAACCACTTGAAATAAGAAGAATCAAAACAAGTAAATAGGCGTTAAGTAAGGCCGGGCCGAACTTTTAAAACCGACAATAAATGTGTCTTTTATAGGCCCAAACTCTCATATCGAAGGATCGGTCTATATGGCAGCTATATTCAAATATGGACCGATCTGAGCCAAATTAAAGAAGAATGACACAACTCACTGTCCCAAGTTTCGGAGAAATCGGGCAATAAATGCGACTTTTATGGGCCCAAGACCTTAAATCGAGAGATCGGTCTATATGGCAGCTATATCCAAATCTGGACCAATCTAGACCAAATTGAAGAAGGATATCAAAGAACTTAACTCAACTCATTGTCCCAAATTTTGGCGAAATCGGACAATAAATAGGCCTTTTGTGGGCTTCAGACCCTTTATTGGGAGATCGGTCTATAAGGCAACCATATCTAAATATAGTCCGATCTGAACCATATTTGGGACGGATATCGGGGGATCTAAAACTACCCACTGCTTCGAATTTCGGCGAAATCGGTTAAAAAATAAAGCTTTTATGGGCTGCAGACCATTTATCGGGAGATCGGTCTACATGACAGCTATATCTAAATATAGTCCGACCTGAACCATATTTGGGTCCTATGTCAGGAGGCATAAAACAACTCACTGTTTAAAATTTCAGCAAAATCGGTTAAAAAATAAAGCTTTTATGGGCTTCAGACCCTTAATCGGGGGATCGATCTATATGGCAGCTATATCCAAATATAGTCCGTTCTGAACCATATTTAAGTCAGGTGTCGGAAAGCCTTAAACTACTCATTGTTTCAAATTTCAGTGCAATCGGATAAAAAATAAAGCATTTATGGGCATTAGACCCTTTATCGGCAGATCGGTCTATATAGAAGCTATATCCAAGTGTGATCCGATTTGACCCGTTCAAGAATTTAACCAGCATGCATCAAAAAGACGTTTCCGTGCCAAATTTCAACTCAATATCTAAATTTTTGAAGGCTGTAGAGTGATTACAACAGACGGTAGGACAGACACACGGACATCGTTAAATCGTCTTAGAATTTTGCGACGATCCGAAATATATACTTTCATATTTCGATGTGTTGCAAACGGAATGACTAAATGAATATACCCCCTATCCTACGGTGGGTATAAAAAGAGGTTCTTGGAGTATGAGTATAAGCATAAATTACATTAAAGCCACTCTCTTATAAATGTAACAATTTAGATATAGAAAATCGAGAATTAGATATTTCATAGGTACTCCTTGTTCTTCCTTTCAAAATTAGAGTACGACTATTCAGTGTTTTCCTTGAAACTGAACTTTTACGAATATAGCTGAGATTGGTATAGGGTTTTTTGGAAACAATTCATATCTAGAAGTTAAGACAAAAGATTCTCATTCGTCCTTGTATTGAAAATAAAAATCCTTCAAAAGAGTTGCCATATTTACATATTTATTACCTTTCAACCTCTGTTAATACTCCACTAAAAGTATGGCAATCCCTATCGAATCACTGAAAACAGAAGTCAGAATAACCAACAACATGATTCTCAGAAAAAAAAACACATTATGCCCACCAAAAACCACCCCCAGCTTGAGAGCTAGTAAATGGGGAAGAAAACTCAGGACAGCAGACAATATGTTTCAGTCATTGGTCACAGTTGCCACTGATGGTATTTTGCGTAACAAAATTACTTTTTAAGGAATTTAATTAAAATTTTTCACTTGACTTATTGCTTTAGACAAAGACCAACTCCCATATATACACACACACGCAAACCGCCACATAGACTTACCAACACAACCAGAGAAAGGACAAGTGAAACATTTGTTACACCAATGAAAATCGGATGGTGGTTGTTACTTTAGTACTTGACGGGATAGTTGAAAGAAGTTGATATTGATGATGATGGTGATGGTTATGCATTTAAATGTTGATGGCTATTAAACAGATTCGGATGAATTGCTCAATAAAATAAAAAATAAATATTACAAAAGATTTGATTAAGAATACTTTTAAATCAAGTTTTTGATACCAAATGAAAGGACCAAGAGTAAAAACTTTTAGGATAATTTAGATTAGACTAGTTCTTCGTGTAAGATTGTAGATCCTCCAGACTATTGTTTGAAACTTAAAGAAAATAATTACTCTATTATTGAACTAAACTTTACTTGGAACTAAATTTGTTTCCTAAAACTCTTTACTTTATATAGACATTTCTTTTCTTGAAATTTTATATATTTCTTCTTTTTCTCATCTTCAGGGTCTTCTGATCAGCTGTAATCAAATGTCAGCAGAATATCTGTTTATGACAGACAAACAATATGACATCAGCTATGATACCGGCGACAAAGTCATTCAATGTGGTCGTCACAATGACATCTTCAAATTGTGGCTGCAATGGCGCTCAAAGGGTACCGACGGTTTCGAACGTCAACAGGATCGTTTAATGGACTTGGCCCAATACCAAGTGAGACGTATTCATGAACAATCAGATCGTTTCCATTTGATTATGGAGCCCGAGTGTGTCAATGTGTCATTCTGGTATATACCAAAGAGACTGCGAGGTGTACCACATGATGCCAATAAGGAAAAGGAATTGGGCAAGGTAAGTTGGAGACAATATCGGGGAAAATAAGTGGTATGAACAAATAAAATGTGCACTTAACAAAATTATTTATTCAAAAGAGCAAAAAAATTTGTTAAAAAGCAGTTTTGTTGGCTGAAAATGCAAAAAAAGCAGTCAGACTAAAATTTTAGCCAATATAGGGCCGTTGGTTTCAGACAATTATCATAGACCTTTCTTACATAAAAAGTTATAATCGTAAAACTTTTTCAAAACTTTGTTTAATTTGAAATAAACATTGTTAAACGATTTGCATTAAATGTGGCATGCTACCTCCTAAACCCATCATAAATGGTCAGCAGACATTTACAGACTCCTCAGCAGATAAACTGCTGGTTTGAAATGGCAAACATTTTACTAAAACAGCAAACAGAATTTTTGAACTGAAATGGCAGCAAATAACGTTTGTTTTTTAATGAGTGTGACTTGGGAAAGGAGTACAAAGCATTAATCCACCACATCGATGTCCTAAAAACAATTACAACAACGCTTTGTCTTTTAAAGATAAGTATAAACATGGCTTAGTCCTTCCATAGCTGACAGTCTAGTCAACTTAAACGGATATACTGCGTTCAGATCTGACAGGGGAAGTCGCGGAGGTAGTGTTGCCATTTATGTCAGAAGAAACCTGAAAGTTAGAATTCGTTTAAAGTCTGAATTTGGGGAGCAGAAAGAATACGTGTTTGTTGAACTATCTTCAAATCGTGATAAAGTTTTAGTTGTTGTTGTATCTACCATCCGAATAATACGATTGACATACATGGGCTTCAGGTTGTACGGTAGTCCGTAACACTGGGTTATACTGATGTTATAATCACTGGGGTCTTTAACTCAAACATACTTATAGATTCAACTCTGACTGATGCTATGTTGGCCCCTTTCCGTCATTAATCATACAAACCCCACATATTTCACGTCAATCGTCAATACACTCTTAGGTTTGTTCTTTATCAATAATTCTTTGAAGATATCATTGTATGATCAGATTTTTGTTCCATGTTTCTCTAAGCATGATCTGATTTATCTCGCCTACGATTTTGCTTTGCGGGAGGAAGAGGAGGACATATCTTATCGTGACTACCGTAATTTAAATTATGAACATTGAGTTGGTATGGTCTACCAGGTGAACTGCCGATCAGCAGACTGCTTTCATGAAGGATAACATTTTACGTGTCTATGATGTAAGAGTTCCAATAAGGATTGAAAGAGCTTCCCTCAACACAAAGCCATGGTTCAATTCAAGAACCAAGGCGCCTTCCGGGGACAGGGATTTTATTTTTTTCACGTTACCAACACGCAGGGGATGTCCCCTATATATGCAGTGAATTGCGTTGGCTATTAGGAAAGTTAAGAGTTGGAGGGGGGAAAGAGGGAGTATTGCTTATTGATATTAGTCTTAAATTTCTGAACGTCAATGTCGGTGGGAAAGACATTCGCCGGAAGTCGATTCCACATACGGGCGAAAAATGATTTTTCTCGGTAATGCACGGTTCGGTCGACTGGCCAATCAATTACAAACGGGTGTGAGTTCCTGGCAAGTCTTGTATTCCTGGTGAACATCCTAACGTCAGGGATAAGAAGACGAATATCCTTGGAACACACGGCATGAAAATAACGATAAAGCAGTACAACGCTGCCCACATTCCGACGCTGTTCAAGGGAAGCAATAGAGTTGGATCACAATCAACACCATCGCTCTCCGTTGAACCCGGTCAAGTAGCTCCAAGGATGACTTTGAAGCTCCGGCACATATATGAGAGTTATATTCCATCCTCGGCCTGATGTAGGTAGTACAGATATTGAGAAGATCAAAAAAGGTGAAATATTTCTTGCACCGCTTAATAAAGCCCAAACACTTTAATGCTTTCGACACTTCGAATACGTGTTTTGACCAACGGACATCACGTTGTATCTTCATGTCCAGAACAACAAGAGGATCTGACTGCTCAATATCTATACTGTCGATAGATATCGACGATTGAAGTGGGTCAGTGAATCACTTGTGAGATAAGAAACAGCACTGCGTCTTCAGTGCGTTAAAGTCTACTCTTTTCATTCTACCCCACTCGGAAATGCCCAACAAATCCAGGGAGAGCGTCTCATCCATAATGCGCCTGCTGTCAACAATTTCTTGAGGACTGGGCCTATGGTCGAATGAATATGAATGACACAGACTACTGTCATCGGCAAATGAGTAGACTGGATTCGAAGTCTAACCCAATAGATCGTCAGTGAAAATAAGGGAAGGGGAAAGGACAGAGTCATGTGGCATACCTGCGGTCAATATATACTCCACTGATGAGAACCCATCTCCAACAACTCGTACAGTGCGATCTCTGAGAAAGCTCGATATAAATCGAACGAAGTTATTACCGACACCAACAGTTAACAGTTTTATTAATGCGACTAAAATGAAGTATTATTCTTCAAGATTTGATTGCGCAGTGGGCTCGAAGAGTAAGTGGAAGGCGATACATGACATCGCAGTGGGTAAACCTAAGTCAAACACTCCATACCATGGGGATCTAGATGAACTCAACAGGACCTTCGTAAGCATACCCGATATACAAACGGACACACAATTTTACAGCGATGATGATGGGCCGGCTTTCGTTTTTGATGCCCGCAGTCCTTTTGAGTTTAGATGTGTTAGCCATGAGGAAGTTTATGAGTGTTTTGTCTGTGTTAAGTCAAACGCTATTGGTTTAAACGGAGTTGATCGGAGATTTGTACGAATGTTACTTCCATATCTCCTACCGTACTTTACGTACCTGTTTAATAGAATGTTGAGCTCCAGTGTGTATCCTATTATTTGGAAGCATGCAAAGATTATCCCCATTCCCAAATTGATTATCGGCCGAATATTATTATCTAATATCTTGTTCGTACCTAACCCCTTGTTCGTACCTAAGGCTCGATTATAGGTCCACTTCTTTCAATTTCCGACCCTACAAAATATATATATATATATATTTCGGACCGTCGTAGAATCGTCTTAGATTTAACTATGTCTATCCAACTGTCCGTCTGTCCCTCCGACTGTTGTAATCACTCTAGAGCCTTCGTCGTAAAATTCTAAGACGATTTAATATGTCTGTCCGTCCGTCTATGGTATTCACTCTAGAGAAAATTTAGATATTGTCCTGAAATTTGGCACAGATACGACTTTTTGATGCATGCTGGTTAAGTTCTTGAACGGGATGTAGCTGCTCTATAGACCGAATTTCCGATAAAGGGTCTGAATCCCATAGTTTAAGGCTTCCCCACAACTGACCCAAATATGGTTCAGATCGGACTATATTTAGATATAGCTACCATATAAACCGATCTCCCGATAAAGGGTCTAATGCCCATAAAAACTTTATTTTTCATCCGATTTTGCTGAAATTTAAAAGAGTGTGTAGTTTAAGGCTTCCCCACAACTGACCCAAATATGGTTCAGATCGGACTATATTTAGATATAGCTACCATATAGGCCGATCTCCCGATAAAGGGTCTGAAGCCCATAAAAGCTCATTCATCACCCGATTTCGCTCAAATTTGCAACAGTGGGTTATTTTAAGCCTCCCGACATCTGACCTAAATATGGATTAGATCGATCCATATTTAGATATATCTGTCATATAGGTCGATCTCCCGATAAAGGGTCTGAAGCCCATAAAAGCTTTATTTATTACCCGATATCTGACGTAAATATGGTTCAGATCGGACTACATTTAGACTATATATATATATATAGCTGTCATATAGACCGATCTCCCCATTAAGGGTCTGATGGCCATAAAATCTTTATTTTTTATCCGATTTAGCTGAAATTTGGAATATTGCGCAGTTTTAAGCCTCCCAACATTCGACCCAAATACGGTACTGATCGGGCTATATTTAGACACAGCTGTCATATAGACCGATCTGCCGATAAGGGGTCTGAAGACCAAAAAAGCTTTATTTATTACCCGATTTCGCTGAAATTTGCAACAGTGGGTTATTTTTAGCCTCCCGATATCTGACCTAGATATGGATTAGATCGGTCTATATTTAGATATAGCTGCCATATAGGTCGATCTCCCGATAAAGGGTCTGAAGCCCATATAAGCTTTATTGTTTATCAGATTTCGCTGAAATTTGGAATAGTGCGCAGTTTTAAGCCTCTCAACATTCGATCCAAATACGGTACAGATCGGACTATATTTAGACCCAGCTTGTTTTGTTCCACTTTTTATTTATTGTGATATTTATTGAGAACCTACTTAAGTCGGATGTATTATATAACAATAAATCTACACTCTAATTATAAGTTTATTATCCTGTTGTGTAGACAATAAATCCATAAATAAATCAAAACACAAAAGCAATAAAAAACACCCCTCTCAATCTATAGTAACATTTCATCTTATCTTAATGATCTTAATTTCATTTGTTTTTTCCATCAGATTTGCCCCATCATCAAGGGACGCATGATGCAAAAGGGCAGCCTTATGGTTGGCTACCAACCCGACGATCGACGGCCCAACTTCTTCCGTTCGATTATCTCCTCCGCTGCCGTTACCGAGGCAGATGTGGACTATATGTTGGATGAAATCCATCGATTGGGTGATGATTTGTAAATTGATAGAGTTTCACAAAAAATCAAAAAAAAATATATTTTTAATTATGTGTTGGAAATTTAAGGGTCTCACTTGATCATCCAAGTTTCATAAACAATATCAATCAATAGTAAGCATAAAGAAAACCAAAGGACTCTAGTAAATTTCATATGATTTCTAACACATAAAATGGAAAATTTAGTTTAATTTGAATTTAGACAATTATTATACATATATACTATATTGAAAGGAAAATCTATTCTTAAGTAAAAAAAAGAGAGTAAAAAGCAAAAAAAAAAAAAAACTACCAAAATCAACCAAGATATATCCTTAAGGTAAAAGCATATCATTCAACAAACAAAACCAAGCCATTAAACTACTAAAAGAAAATATCACTATAGCCAGGGTCTACAAAGGAGAAAGGGTGAACTTAAGAAGGGGGTGGATGAAGGATGTTTTTCATTAAAAATATGAAAGAATAATTGCATGTTATATGATAACAATATATACCTTTGGACTTTACAAAACTCTTCAATAGATTTTGATGTATTTTAACACATCAATGTCTTAAACCAATAGTGGAACGTTTTAACAGAGATACCTACCATTTTCTGACCTTAGGCGTTCCTTTGAACTTTAGAGAACTCTTCAATACATTGTATTTTAACACATCAATGTACTTACCAAATATTGTAAATTGTACGTGGATGCTCTTTAATATATACGGAGGCCACCGTAGCGATCGGACATGCTAACCTCTGTACTCAATGATATGTGAGAAGTTTGTCCCTGTTTCTTAATGGAATGTTCATGGGCAAATATGCATTTTACACTTTAATACATTGTTTTATATTGTTTTATATTCATTAAAAAAAAAAAAACATTTAATACTTAAAATTTCTTTAACGATAAAATGAACATTTCCTAAGAATTGCTCAAACAAGAAAATCTGGAAATTCGTCGTAAAAATGAGTCTTGAGTTCTTAAGAAGTATTTGCATTACAAAGGAATTTTTTGGTGTCCACCATAGCTCAGAGATTGGCATTTCCGTCTATGACGATGACGGAACCTCGGCACAAAATGAGGTTCCTTATTGTTGAGCTTAAACTTTAATCGGACTTCATTCATAGCTATGAGAGAAGTATGGCCTGTTCCTTAATGAAATGTTCATGCACTCATAGATATGAGAGAAATATGCCCTGTTCCTTAATGAAATGTTCATGCGAAATTTATTTAGTAGTAAGTATTATTACAACGAACCTTCTTTATGGTATCTTTACAAGCTCACTTTCCTTTAAGATGTTCAATTGTCCTTTTTCATTTGCCTCCATTTGAGTTAATCCCTTTTTACCTTTAACCCTTAAGGCTTAAGTGTGTTAGTATATACTACAACTACATGCATACTATTTACATACATAACATTATGCAAAAACAAACAAAAAACATATTCATATACGCTATTAAACAAAAAAACTATTAATTATTGTAATTGTTAATTGTTAAATTCTGTTGATTAACTAATTGATTGATTCATTGATTTGTAAACGTCGTTGAGAACTTATGCAATAAATAAAATTTGAACCTTAGCCGACCCAAGTGTCAATTATGAGCACAGCACCACACTACAGATTGTTAATCTAGAACAGCACCTAATACACCCCTACTGACTCACTATTATTTTTAAGAAGAATAACAAAAACAAACAACAACTAATGCTTGCAAAATAGTTTTAAAACTAAATTTAAAAAGCATCTCATAATACAATACAGCAGATACATATGGAACGAACGGAAGGACAGAAAAGTTATTTTAAAAATGCCAGAGAGAAAAAAGAAGTCCTGATCCTAAGATGATTTGACTTAACTTGAAACCATTTGCTATTTAAAATTTATTTTTTGTTAAGTTTATTTTTTGTTTTTATTCAAGCTCAAGGTCGTTGTTTTTTATTAAAATTTTTTAGCGAATGCATTTTTATAAGTTAAATATATTAAAATAACTTTACTCATTTTAAGAGAAGAAAAAAGTCCAGTTTAAATTATTTACCGAACATGAACTAACTTTTATTTTCGAGTGTACCAATAAATATTGTTGCTTCTATGAGTTAAATGTTACAGTAAATATAAGAGATTCATATATTTTGAGAGTTAATGTTCCGTTCTTTTGATTTCAGCATTGAGTCCTGTTTAAATTATTTACCGAACATGAACTAATTTTTATTTTCGAGTGTACCAATAAATATTATTGCTTTCATGAGTTATTAAATGTTACAGTAAAGTATAAGAGATTCATTTATTTTGAGAGTTAATGTTTTGTTCTTTTGATCTCAGCATTGATTGTCATTCTTTTATCCCTTGTTTTCTCACATAATCTTTTGTATAACGTAAATTTAAAGAGAGTAGCTCAAACACATACTACTCTGCTCTCCACAGACATATTGAGTGATTGGTTTGCTTATATCTTTTCACTTGTGATATGGTTTTTGTGATTATTTAGTTATTACTTCTTCGGATTCTCGTTTTTTATCGCTTATTTTCAGTTCAATCTTATTTTCTAATTGGCTATAAAAGAAGACTCACAAACCAGATTTTCGCATTCTTGGAGTTGCAGCCGCCAATAAAGGTAGAAAATGAAATAAACCGAAGTGTTTTATTTAAGCCCAAGACAAAAAATACGGAGTGGGCGAAATTGGACAAATGTCTCTTTTGACCCTATTAAAAAATGTAAATATTATAATATGTAAACAAAATAAAATTATAATAAAATTAAAAAAACGCTAAACCTTAGGCTTGTGGATTCTTCACGAACCGCGGGAACGCGCCAAAAACTCGCCTTGTCATATCGAGCATCGTAGGCACTCAGTATGTGTGCAAGAGCCGACGCCACCCGACCTCTCACTGAGACTCTCCACGCGATACCGCTGATTGTCCGCGACTGCAGTTACAGCTACTTCGGATGGAGCACTATCCGCAACGTGTGGACGCGCCCGGTAACTCGCAGCTAAACTTCTCGTAACAGCAATGAACACCACACAGATCGGACCTCAATGTTCCAGCTTGTGTGGTGGTCACAGCTATCCAATGTCGGGTATCGGTCCATGTTTTGATATAGCTGCCATATAAACCTATCTTGGATCTTGACTTCTTGAGCCGCTAGAGGGCTCAAATCTTATTCAATTTGGCTGAAAATTTGCATGAGGCATTTTATTATGACTTCTAATAACTGTGTCAAATATGGTTTAAATCGATCGATAACCTGATATAGATGCCATATAAACCGATTTGGGATTGACTTCTTGAGCTTCCAGAGGGCGTAATTATTATTTGATTTAGATGAAATTTTGAACAACGGATTCTGCAATGAACTTCAACATACGTGTTAAGTATGGTCCGAATGGGTCTATAGCCTGATACAGCTCCCCTATAAACCGATCTCTCTATTTTACTTCTTAAGCCCCTAAAGGGCGCAATTTTTACTCAAATTGGCTGAAATTTTACACAATGACTTCTCCAACATTCAATTCAATTCTGTTCCGAATCGGACTATAACTTGATATAGCTCCAATATTAAATTAATTCTTTTCTTTTATCCTTTGTTTCCCTAAAAAGAGATAAAGGAAAAAGAACTTAACAAATGCGAGCTATGTTGGAGGATATATAAGATTCGGCTAAGCCGAACTTGGCACGATTTTACTTTACTTGTTAGGTTTTACTTTATTTTGTTTTATGCCATTTGATTTTATTTTATTTTCCTTTATTGTTGTATTCTACTATTTTATTTTCTTTTTAATTGTTTTCATTGTATTTTGTTGTATTTAAAATAGTTTTAATTTTTTTATTGTTTTTTTATTTCAATTTTCTGTTTTTGCGCTACTTTCTATTTTGGTTGTTTCATTTTGTCGTTCGATTTTTTTTGTACAGCTGAATTTTATTTCATTTTTTTATTTTATTTTTTTTTTATTTTACTTTTTTTATTTTATTTTATTTTATTTTGTTATTTTTTATTTAATTGTTTTTTATTTTATTATATTTTATTTTATTTTATTTTATTTAATTTTATTTTATTTTATTTTATTTTATTTTATTTTATTTTATTTTATTTTATTTTATTTTATTTTATTTTATTTTATTTTATTTCATTTTATTTTATTTTCTTATATTTTATTTTATTTTAGTTTAATTTAGTTTATTTAATATTATATTATTTTAATTTATTTTGTTTTATTTTTTTTTTTATTACATTATATTTTATTTTTTTATTTTAAAGTTCTTTTTCTCTTGCCTCTTAGAACGAAGATCTTTCCTTATTTTGTATTTTTTCATTTCTTATTTAAACTTTTTTATCTGTTAAAAATCATTTTTTATTTTATAAAACTCTATAATATTTTTTTTAAGTTTTTTTTTGCCAGTTTGGGCGAACAATTTTCGTAAATTGAACAATTTTCGTTTGTGTCTCTTCACGACAAGTTCAATGATCGGAGATTTTTTTTATTTTCTTTAAATTGTATTATTTAAGATTTTATTTTAATTTATTTTGTTTATTTATTTCATTTTGTTTTTCATTTTATTTAACTAAAACAATTTTTTCTTTATTATCTTAAACATTATTTAGAAAATGTATTTATTTGGATAAAAAAAATGAAGATATTTAATATTAATATTCCACATTTTTTTTTGTATTTGATTTCAATTATTTTATTATTTTTAATTTTTTTTTTATAGAAAAACCGCCCTAATCTTCCTTTTTAAATAATTTCATATATAAACATTATTTGATATATAATTATTTTACTATGTTTTGGTATAATTATTTTATAAATATATATATTTTAAACACTCGAATATAACAAAGTAAATATACATTTAATGAAGGATATATTTGTTTAGTAAATCAAGAATTAATTATGATTCTTTAGGACTAGGACTTAATCTCTTGAATGTCATTACTAAAAACTCCACAATTTTCAATTCAGTTATCGCTCTCCATTGTCTAAAATTATAATTATTTTTTTCAGTGTATATACTTATATGTAAACCAAAAAATGAGTAAAGAAAAGAGAGTAAACATTGCCAAAAAATATATATATATATTTATAATTATGTACCTTTGCAAAGAGACCTGTGCTTGTTAATCATACATCTGTGTGAAGTCCTCCTACCACAAAGAAAAAAAAACGAAAAACTACATTATTTCAAAGCCAAAAAAGTGAAAAAACGCTTATTTTATATAAATATTACCAACTTTTTGTTATATATGTTAGGGATATTTTTTTTTTTTTTTTGTTTTTTTGGTTAAACTGCATCAACTGTATCATAGAGTTAATGAAAGACCTAAGCTAGAAGAAAGTCAGCACTTACAAGTGTCAATTAACCCCAATAGAAATATATAGCCAAGGATACACACATATTTAGTAAAAGACCAAAGAAAAAACGCTGCCAACAGAAAATTTTTAAAAATATTTATAATTTTAGCGGGTTCTTACACTAATGGCATAACAAAGCGTTTCGCTATAAGTTTATGGTTTATTACCTTCAACACAAAGTAAACACATTGACAACAATTGCACTTGAGATACAACACAAACTTATTAAACTTAGTTGAATTATGAAGTATCAATTAATATATTTAGACTCTGTTCATTTGATGCACATTCACATCGATCTGTGAAATCGAATCTAAAAAGTACACAAAATAAATCGGAAGAGAGTTAATCGTATATTGTATCAAACCATATATACTGAGTCTATATACTAACTCTTCCACTTTCTCTTCCGCCGCCATGTTCTAAATGCTGAAATCCAAATATTTACATTTATGTATGTTGAAATGAAAATTGATATAAAATTGTTGAAAACATTAAAACAAAACAAATTGTTATGTTTACATGTTGTTCTGTATATGATTTTAGTTATCCTTTTTATTTGCCCTACCATTTACATGTTATCTATATTTATATACACTTGAATGTACAAGTCATGTCAAACAAAAAGTGAGAAATCACATTTAGCATATAGGAGAAAAGATCGTTCAAAATGAATCTGAAACTGAATCCAATGGATTGGAACATAGTTTTTAGTAAGAAGAATGTAAGTAACATGATGACAGAAGTTTCCAAAAGAAAGAAAACTGCAATATGAATGTAAACAGTATCAACTCTTCTTCAAATACTGTAATCAATTCATTTATATATGAATTATCCTTAAATTACTTGGGGTTTTTTCATTTATCCTTGGAGAACAACAGGTCCATAATGAACTGTATGTTTTTAAATGGCAAACATTATTGTTATATAGCAGGCATGTAAGATTCAATTTTGAACATTCTTCTTTCTTACTCCTTACCTTAACATCTCAAACACCTTCCTGGTTCACAAAGGACTCTTCACCCACAGCCATCCAAAAATTATTTTCGCCCACATCTGTGTTGTTAAATACATTCTGTAATTCATAACTCATTATTTAAAAACTAAAAAAAAAATCTGTATGTACAAGTGTTCTTCTATTTCAAGACAAAAAAAAGTGAAAAAATAATATACTCATACATATATCAACAATAAAAAAAAAACAATAAAAAAACTATACATAAATATAGAAACTGATTATTAACCCCCTGGAATAAAAACGGAGATTCATGCATTTGAAAATGTTTAAGTTATTGATAAATGACAAATTAAAGAAAACCGCAAGTATTAACAAAGTTATATGTTTATATATATGTTTGTGCATATATATCAACTGAAATAACTCTATACATATACATATATATATTATAATGAAAAAAGTGTAACCTATAAAATGAAACAAAAAAAATTAATAAAAATAAAATGTATCTCTAAAAATTCTAAATTGTCTTGTTACTTAACAGGGTACATAAATGGTATGGAAAAATCTACAAATATTATGAAGCCTTTATATTGTATTAAACTAGCCGCACAGGGCCCATTCCGCTGCGCCTTCTTTAATTTTCTAATATCTTTTTAGGGTGGGGATATTTCGCCCTTAATGCGGATGGCACCACAGACATTTCGACTCAAATATGGATATCAAATTCGTGCTGCACTTCCAAAACTCTTTAATTTGGGCCCCATATTGCCATGGCCGGTAATTATGAACCATTTGAAGAGTGGTTTGGGGCTGAGGCGGCCACCGTCACTTTGCCCTGAAAATAGATATCAAATTCGATCTTTACTCCCAAATACCATTTGAGCTCCATATTGCCATAATCGGAAATGAAGTTCAGTTTAGGTGGCGCTTTAGAGCGTACCCCAAAACACTTGGCTCCAAAATTGAATATCAAATTCATTTTCTACTCTGAAATATCTTTCATTTGAGTCCCATATTGTACGAGGAAAAGCGCCATCTAGACTTGAACGCAAATTTTAATGTCATATTCGTAATCTACTTCCAAATACCTTTTATTTAATGGGCTAATATGCCCATTACGATGTCTTTGGGTGTGGGCGACCTCCCATTACTTGGACCTAATGTTTTATGCCATATTTGTAATCGACTACCTAATACTTTTCATTTGAGTCCCATATTGACATGAATTTTGAATATATCTGTTTAGAGGAGTTTTGGGGTTGGGGGGCCCGCTGGCTACTTGGACCCAAATTTTATTAGCATATTCGTTTTCTGGTCTCTAATACCTTTCATTTGATACCCTTTTTGTGCCCATCGGACCACTTTCGGATATGGGATGCGTTTTTGGGGTATGGGGGAGGGTCCGCCTCCATCCGATATCTAAAAATTATATCGGCTATGTTTCCTTCCAGACAAACTTACACCATCTATGAAAATTGTAAGAAAATCGGCTCAGCCAAGTATCATATAGTCATAATGGGTGTAATGCCGTTTTTGAGGGATGGCGTGACAGCCTATACTTCTATCTGATTTTGTATGCCAGATTCGAAATCTACTCCCAAATGCGGATAACCGCTTCGCCATCCCGAGTCGGCCGGACACCATGGACCCACACACCAAGTGTAGGGCCCACCTTCTTCACGACCTCAGCCGAAGTCGTCACCGCCTTCCCCTTGCCCTTCACCACCACCGACCATGTCTCCACCGGCTTCACAACCGGCACAGACGGGGTGGCAGCGACAGCGACAGTAACGGGGGCAACAAATGTGCCAGTTCTCGCGTTCACAGCGCCGGGGGCAACAGCAACAGGACACCTTTATGATTGACTAATTCTGGTCGCTTCTCCTTGATGGCTGTATTCAATTTGTCCAATTGTTGACAGTAAACATCCGAATTAATCGTTTGGTTCCTTGGAAGCAGCTCAAAATATACCACACCCTTCCAATCCCACCAAACAGACAACATAACCTTCTTTTGGTGGATATCAGCCTTTGAAGTGGTTTGAGCTGGTTCGCCATGCTTGGACCATGATCGTTTTCGACTAACGTTGTTGTAAACCATCCATTTTTCATCTCCAGTTATGATTCGTTTTAAAAACGGATCGAATTCATTGCGTTTAAGGTGCATATCACAAGCGTTGATTCGGTGGTACCCATATTAAAATTGACGCCAAACAAACAAATGTAAACAAAATTTCGCGCACTTTTTTTCTAAAGCAAGCTAAAAGTAACAGCTGATAACTGACACAAGAAAGAATGCAATTACAGAGTCACAAGCCGTTGAAAAAATTTGTCAACGCCGACTATATTACTACTATATTACCGACAATTACTTTTTGGGCAACCCCATACATTAAACCTTTTCGTACAAAAAACTAAAGGAAATCACTATTCGCAAAATCTTTTCATTGTAAGACGATTTTCCTGAAAGAAAATCAAAAATTCAAAATGTAAAATGTAAAATTTTTTAAAAAATGTTTCACTGTGCCCAAATCTACGGTCACAGCTTACAGAGCTAATGAACTGATAGATTTCGACCCTTAGTCGTTAGGAGCTCCGTTTCAATTGCCTTTAATACTGTATTGTAAATTATGGAGTTCCAAAAAGAGAACAAAATGGTTTCATTTGAAATATGTAATTATTTTAAAATTTATAACCAGGGTGATTACTTCGGCGTTTTAAAATTGTGTTTCCGAGTCCTTAAAATTTCTCACTTCGTTGCTGATGTAATTCAAATAATTCATAAATATTACTTATTATTCTTTGGAAACCCTACGTATTGTTGACTTACGCTTTTCAATCCAACAATCAAAATATTTTATTTAAAGACAATTTTTTAATAATATTTTTTCTACTGGCATTTAAATAATAAAACTAGAATTTAAAGAAAATTCGTATAAAATTATGTCTTACAGGAATTTTTGATTATCCATTAACCACAAATGAGTAGAAAATACCGAAGAATAGAGATGTATTACAAAAAATCTAGCTCGAGTTAGGAAAGAGGTATCGTAATGAAATTTGGATTCGCGTAATGTGGACGAATGCAACTGGGAGATATATGTCAAAAGTCGGCAATTTCTTATATCCAAAGAAAAATCAAAAAATCAAAAATGCTTAATTTTCCTTTGCTTTTAAAGGAATTCACCATAGAATATCTACACTACATAGGTTTGCTTTCGTTTATTTTATAACAGTTCAGGCTTCCCAACACGTATGCCAGTGTTTAATTCAGCGCATTGTGTTCTACAATACAATGGTTGGTAGTTTTGCTAAGGGTTGTGGAACATGGAAACATATTTTTAGTACACTCAATTCCGCTGAAATGTTGCAATAGCGACACTTGGTAAGAGAACAGTCAAAGCGTAAGATTATGGATGCATAATGCAAATTTGCCCAAGAACATTCCATTAAAGAAAAGGGAGCAAACATCTCACATATCAATGAGTGATATCCCTTACAACATTAAGCTCAATTATGAAGAACCTAGTTTTTATACCGACCACCGAAGGATGGTGGTATTTTCATTTTGTCATTCCGTTTGCAACACTTCGAAATATCCATTTACGACCCTATAAAGTATATATATTCTTGATCGGCGTAAAAATCTAAGACGATGTAGCAATGTCCGTCCGTTTGTCTGTTGAAATCACGCTACAGTCTTTAAAAATAGAGATATTGAGATGAAACTTTGCACAGATTCTTTTCTTGTCCCATCTTCGAAGATGGGCTATATCGGACTATATCTTGATATAGCCCCGATATATACCCATCCGCCGATTTTGGGTTTTAGGCCCATAAAAGCCTCATTTATTATCCAATTTTGCTGAAATTTGTGACCGTGAGTTATGTTCCACATCCTCCATCAATTTCGCCCAGATCGGGCTAGATTTGGATAGAGCTGCCATATAGTTCGATCTCTCGATTTAAGGCTTTGGGCCCATAAAAGGCGATTTATTGTCCGATGTCGCCGAAATTTGAGAACCTGAGTTATGTTAGGCCCTTTGCCATCCTTCTCCAATTTGGCCTATATCGGTCCAGATTTGGATATAGCTGCCATATAGACCGATCTCTCGGGACCATAAAAGTCGCATTTATTTGCCGATTTTGCTAAAATTTGGGACAGTGAGTCGACATCCTTCTTCAATTTGTTTCAGATTGGGATATTGCTGTCATGTAGACCGATCTCTCGATTTTAAGTATTGGCCCCATAAAAGGCGCATTTATTGTTCGATTTCTCCGAACTTTGGGACTGTGAGTTGTGGTAGTTCCTTCGACATCCCTCTTTAATATGGCCAGATCGGTTCGAATTTGGATATAGCTGCCACATAGACCGATCTCTTGATTTAAGGTTTTGGACGAATAAAAAACACATTTATAGTCCGTTGTCGCTGATCGGATTTCGGATTGTCGTAAAACTCTAAGACGATTTAACGATGTCCGTGTGTCTGTCCGTCCGTCTGTTGTAATCACTCTAGAGCCTTCAAAAATTGAGATATTGAGCTGAAATTTGGCACAGATACGCCTTTTTGATGCACGCTGGTTAAGTTCTTGAATGGGCCAAATCGGACCAGGATATAGCTGCCATATAGACCGATATTCCGATAAAGGGTCTGAACCCCATAAAAGCTTTATTATTTTAACAGATTTCTCTAAAATTTTAAACAGTGAGTTATTTTTAGCCTTGCGACACCCGGCCTAAATATGGGTTAGATCGGTCCATATTTCGATATAGCTGCCATATAGACCGATTTGCCGATAATGGGTCTGAAGGCTATAAAAGCTTTATTTATTATCCGATTTCGCTGAAATTTGAAATATTGAGTAGTTTTACGCCTCCTAACATAGGACCCAAATATGGTTCGGATCGCACTATATTTAGATATAGCTGCCATATAGACCGATCTCCCGATAAAGGGTCTGAATTTCGCTGAAATTTAAAACAGAGGGTTATTTTCAGCCTCCCGACATCTGACCTAAATATGATTCAGATCAGACGATATTTAGATATAGCTGCCATATAGACCGATCTGCCCCTAAGGGGTCTGAAACCCATAAGTTTTATTTTTTATGCGATTTCGCTGAAATTTGGAACAGTGAGTAGGTTAAGGCCTCCCAACATCCGACCTAAAAATGGTTCTGGTCGGACTATATTTAGATATTGACCAATCTGCCGATAAAGGGTCTGAAGCCCATAAAAGCTTTATTTTGTATATTTCATTAAAATTTGAAACAGTGAGTTTTTCTGAGCCTAACGATATCCGACCTTAATATGGCTCAAATCGGTTTATAATTGGATATATCTGTCAAAAAGACCAATATTTTGTACTACAAAATTAACTAGTGACATATATATTAGATGGAGGCCACTGTAGCGCAGAGGTTAGCATGTCCGCCTATGACGCTGAACGACAGGGTTCGAATCCTGGCGATACCATCAGAAAAAATTTTAAGCGGTGCTTTTCCCCTCCTAATGCTGACAACATTTGCCATGTAAAAATTCTCTCCAAAGAGATGTCGCACTGCTTAAACTTGAATCGGACTGCACTGATAGATATGTGAGAAGTTTGCCCCTATTCCTTGGTGGAGTGTTGATGGGCAAAATTTGCAATTTGCATATTAGACCACTCAATGTCCATGCCGAATTTGGGTGCTTAAGTTATCCAATTTTCACCGGATTGTGACGAAATGGGCTTTACATATATATTCGAGGTACTGGGTAGCAAAAGTTCGGTCCGGCCGAACTTAATACCTTTTTAATTGTTTGTTTTTTATACCCTGCACCACCACTGAGGCCCAGATAGGCCCAGATTTGGATATAGCTGCCATATAGACCGATCCTCCGATTTAGGGTCTTAGGCCCATAAAAGCCACATTTATTATCTGATTTTGATGAAATTTGGGACGGTGAGTTATGTTAGGCCCTCCGACATCTATCTTCAATTTGGCCCAGATCGGTCCAGATTTGGATATAGCTGCCATATAGACCGATTTCTCGATTTAAGGTTTTGGGCCCATAAAAGGGGCATTATTGTCCAATTTCGCCGAAATTTGGGACAATGAGTTAGATTAAGCCCCCTGACATACTTCAGAAATATCGCACAGATCGGTCCAGATTTGGATATAACTGCCATATAGGCCGATTTCTCGGTTTTAGGTTTTGGGCCCATAAAAGACGCATTTATTGTCCGATATCGCCGAAAATTCGGACAGTGAGTTAATTTAAGCCCCCTGACATACTTCAGAAATATCGCACAGATCGGTTCAGATTTGGATATAGCTGCCATATAGACCGATCTCTTGGTTTAAGGTTTTGGGGCCATAAAAGGCGCATTTATTGTCCAATGTCGCTGAAATTTGAGACATTGAGTTTAGATAGGCTCTTTGACGTCCTTCTTCAATTTGGCCCAGATCGGTCCAGATTTGAATATAGCTGCCATATAGACCGATATCTCGATTCAAAGTCTTGGTACCATAAAAGGCGATTTCACTGAAATATGACACAGTGACTTACGTTGGGCTTTACGACATCCGTGTCGTATATGGTTCAGATCGGTTTATTTTTAGATATAGCTACTGTACTTATTAGTATTGGGTTGCCCAAAAAGTAATTGCGGATTTTTCATATAGTCGGCGTTGACAAATTTTTTCACAACTTGTGACTCTGTAATTGCATTCTTTCTTCTGTCAGTTATCAGCTGTTACTTTTAGCTTGCTTTAGAAAAAAAGTATAAAAAAGTATATTTAATTAAAGTTCATTCTAAGTTTTATTAAAAATGCATTTACTTTCTTTTAAAAAATCCGCAATTACTTTTTGGGCAACCAATATTTGGTCCAAATCGGAACATATTTCGATATAACTGCTATGGGACATAAGGTATGCAATTTTCAGCGGATTTTGATGAATGGTGGTTTACATATATACCCGAGGTGGTGGGTATCCAAAGTTCGGCCCAGCCAAACTTAACGACTTTTTACTTGTTTGATAATAATATACATATTTAAAGGGTGATTTTTTTGAGGTTAGGATTTTCATGCATTAGTATTTGACAGATCACGTGGGATTTCAGACATGGTGTCAAAGAGAAAGATGCTCAGTATGCTTTGACATTTCATCATGAATAGACTTACTAACGAGCAACGCTTGCAAATCATTGAATTTTATTACCAAAATCAGTGTTCGGTTCGAAATGTGTTCATTCACCGTAACGTTGCGTCCAACAGCATCTTTGAAAAAATACGGTCCAATGATTCCACCAGCGTACAAACCACACCAAACAGTGCATTTTTCGGGATGCATGGGCAGTTCTTGAACGGCTTCTGGTTGCTCTTCACTCCAAATGCGGCAATTTTGCTTATTTACGTAGCCATTCAACCAGAAATGAGCCTCATCGCTGAACGGTGAATGAACACATTTCGAACCGAACACTGATTTTGGTAATAAAATTCAATGATTTGCAAGCGTTGCTCGTTAGTAAGTCTATTCATGATGAAATGTCAAAGCATACTGAGCATCTTTCTCTTTGACACCATGTCTGAAATCCCACGTGATCTGTCAAATACTAATGCATGAAAATCCTAACCTCAAAAAAATCACCCTTTAGTATATCCTTCCATAGGTTAGCCTTCTATGTTTGCACCGCACCTTTCAATATTTTTCAGTACGACTATACTACCGCAGTGCTTCTCGCATGATGAATACAGGACGGACACGTACACTGAGGCGCCATCCCTTGCCGATGAGGGTCTCCATTGGGGTCAATCTGGTAGTACAACCGGCTGCCATGGCTTTGAATTTATGTTTTTGCATCATCATCCAACACAAAACATTGGCATTGTCCGCTTCCTTAATCAAATAAAACACCAATTATGTTTGTTTGTAAGTTGTTGTTGTTGTTGTTTTCCGGTTTATTGGACGTTTGAAGAGTATATAAAATAAACAAAATTTTTCCATACTAGGCTCTTATATACAATATACACAAAAACGATCAATTTTGGTTTTTAATGCTCTACTTTCATACTTAGATTTAAAAAAAAGAAATTCGATCGTATTGTGCTCCAAAAGCAAATGATTTTCAAAAAATTAAAAAGATACAAAAAATTGATATTAAGTTATAACAGCTTTAGAATATTTGTATATAAAATATAAAAAAAAATAGAAAAGCTATAACATAACAGATAAATTCCAGCAGTTGAGAGTATTCAAACAAACAAACAAATTGAGAAAATAATTCTTTTTTTTTTTAAATTAATTCAATATTCGAGTATATTTTATTTAAATGTACTTATTGCATTAGCCCCCGTACTCATCGGTTGTTGAAAAGACAGACGATTTTTGTATTAGTTTAGTTAATGCTATTTGTTGTTATTTTCAATATATATTGTACATATATATTTTTATATTTTAAAAAAATTGTGTAAATTGTTTAGTTGTATTTGTTTGTTACATAATTGGCAAGCCGTTGGTTTAAGTGGTTTTTTTCCTCGTTCTTGTATTTGTTCGTGGTTACAGCTAAAGTTAGGCTATTTGTTGAACTGCTTCTTTTGTGTCGGTTTACAATCTGTTGTCTAATTTCTTTGTTCATTTGTATGTATAAAAAAAAATTAATTTAAAAATATAGACAATTTCTTAATTAAAAACATAAGTACATCGTCATTAGTTAAAGCAATGTTTGTCTTTTTTCGGCTGATTCCCTTCCTTTGCTCCTACTAATTCCACTTTCATTTCCATTTCCGTTTCTGTTGTTTCGAATTCAAATTCCTATTTGAATTCCTTTAGTAATTCTACCTAAGTTATTTTTATTTTTTATTGTTGTTGTGTTTTGTTTTTTTTTCTTATGTTAAGTTTATATGATAAATATTAAACAAAAATTTATTAAATGGTACACATTTCTAATTATACAAAATGATGTGTGTGTGTGTGTTTGTGTTTTTAACTATAAATTAATAACAATTATGCTTCTTTCTTGTTAGGGAATTATGATTTCTTCATTAGGATGATTTTATGTTAAATTGAATTAAATTCATAAGAAATTAAATTTAAGTTAAAAAAAGCTCCATTGCTAGGTGTAGAAAACAGGCAAATTAAAGTAGAAATTTATTCGAAATGTTGAGTTATTGCGGATGCAGATTTCTAGTTGGACAACAATTCCCATTGCATTAATAGGAGGCCCGTATTCATCATCATTCGGCTGCCAACTCATCGATGCGGCAACGCACGGCATGTTCCACCACTTCCAGACTGGGATAGTCGAGTTCTTTCACCAAACACAAAGTCGCCGATAATAGATTGGAACTCTGTAATAAAAAAAAAAAACCTTAATAATCGTATCTACATAGAAAGTGATATCCTTAAAATGTAAAAAACATCAGTAAAATCATGTCGGACTAGCAATATTATTGGTTCAAGCCCTAGGCTTGCCCTATACGAAAATATGTTAAAAATCGGATCGAAAGAATTAAACGGCGGTCATATGAAAGCAGAGGTTTTCCAATGAAATCAGAATAATTGAAAACTATTTACCTTGTTTCTTAAAACCAATTCGAAACTTTTTCCTGCAGAGGGTAGATGACACGAAGTGCTACAAAGTTCACACTGATATAATTGTCAAACTTGAAATGACAGCTACATGATATTTGTTTAATTGCCAGCTCATTAAATTGTTTACAAGCCCCCAAAAGCATTTTCTTCAGAGATTTTCTTTAAAGATTGAATGAATGATGTTATTCGTGATGGATTCGTAATATTGGAATCACAACCACGGCTATTGTTGGCGAACTCAAGCACCTCAAATTGAACAAAATGTTTTCGTATCGCACCATAAAACGTTATACTAGTAGCGTAGCCAAACGCCAACAAAATTAACAAAATTTGAGATTTAAATGTCTTTTAAATTTGAATACCGGAACATCATTGAGAATTATTGTTTCTGAGGAAATTTTTGACACTGTAGAAAATCCAAATCCTCCTAAAGCACTTATTAAAGAATCTTATACATATATAACCAGTAAGGAAGGGCAAAAGTCAGGTGGAGCCGACTGTATAATACCCTATAAGTACAATGTGGGAGCTATATCCAATTCAGAACCAATTTTGATTAACCTCGGCGAGTAAATATGTTTAAACTGTAAATTGCCCAAAATCTGACAAACATATATATAGGAACTAGATTTAATTACGAACCGATTTCGAACAAACTTCTCAGATAATGTGGAAGTCGCCGGGCTAGGCGTTTTACAAAGTTTTCGGAAAATTGGTTAATAAATGCGATTCCAATTGTTATAAGAGTAAAAATATATATAAAAGAGAGCTATATCGAAATATAAGCCGATTTCTATCAAATTCACCAGTAATCCCGAGAGTCATAAAAAAAACTCCTTCCTGCCAAATTTCGAGAGAATCGGTTAACAAATTATCTTTTTTGTTGCATGGGAGCTATATCCAAATCTGAACCGATTTTTTCCAATTTCAATAGGCTTCGCCTCTAGGCCGAAAAACATGCCTGTACCAAATTTGAAGACGATCGGATGAAAATTGCGACCAGTAGTTTGTACACAAATTAACATGAAATTAACAGACGGACAGACGGACATAGCTAAATCGAATCAGAAAGTGATTCTGGATCGATCGGTGTACTTATCAATGGATCTATCTCTCTTCTTTTTGGGTGTTACCAACTAATTCACTAAGTTATAATACCCTGTACCACAGTGGTGGTGTAGGGTATAAATATCAATATGTGTTTGTTTGTAGGTTTGTTTGTTTGTTCCTTATAGACTCAGAGACGGTTTTCTTGAAATTTTCACTCATGGTGAAAAAGGTTACTACATTTTTTGATATCTGAAGGGGGAGCGGACCCTTCCCCTTACCCTAATTTTCAGAAACGCCGGATCTTCGAAATGGGTGGTGCGATTTAAGCGAAATTTTGGTATTCAGATTTTGGATGGGGTACCTAGGGGGGGGCGCCCCAACCCAAAACCTACCAAATATATATATACACCAATCACGACAATATGGGACTCAAATGAAAGGTATTTAAGATTTGAAAACGTATCTGTAATTGTCGGTCCATCCCAACCCCCAAAAACACCCCTAAATCGCACATATTTACCGACCATGACAATATGGAACTCACATTAAAGGTATTTGCGAGCCAAATACTAACCTGATATCCAAATTTGGGACAAAATTTCTGGGGGTCCACCCCTTTCCCAAAACACCCCTCAAACAGGACTTATTTACTGACCATGGCAACATGGGCCTTAAATAAAAGGTATTTGCCACACAACTTCCAAAAAGCATATGATCCTACACCAAAGCAAACAAGTAAAAGCATGCTAAGTTCGGCCGGACCTCCACCATGCATCGCATTTGTCGAGTTCTTTGCCCTATATCTCTTATAAGCAAACATAGGATGAAAATTGCTATGCTATTGGAGCTATACCAAGTTACGAACCGATTTGGGCCATACTTGGTTTGGCGGTGGGAGACCAAAGTAGAAGTCGTTGTGCAAAATTTCATATGATCCTACACCAAAGCAAACAAGTAAAAGCATGCTAAGTTCGGCCGGACCTCCACCATGCATCGCATTTGTCGAGTTCTTTGCCCTATATCTCTTATAAGCAAACATAGGATGAAAATTGCTATGCTATTGGAGCTATACCAAGTTACGAACCGATTTGGGCCATACTTGGTTTGGCGGTGGGAGACCAAAGTAGAAGTCGTTGTGCAAAATTTCAGCCAAATCGGAAAATAATTGCGCCCTTTAGAGGCTCAAGAAGTATAATATGGGAGTTATATCAGGTTATGAACCGATGAAGACCATACTTAGCATATGTGCCATGTGCAAAATTTCAGCCAAATCGGATAGAAATTGCGCCCTCTTAAGGCTGAAGAAGTCGAGATCCCAGATCGGTTTATATGACAGCTATATCAGGTTATGGACCAATTTCAACCATATGTTGCACAAATCCTGCAAAATTTCAGCCAAATCGGATAAAAATAGCGCTCCCTAGAGCTCAAGATCAGTTTATATGGCAGATATATCAGGTTATGGACCGATTTGAACCATACAGTTGTTGGAAATCATAACAAAACACCTCATGCAAAATTTCAACCAAATCGGATAAGAATTGCGCCCTCTAGTGGCTCAAGAAGTCAAGATCCAAGATCGGTTTATATGGCAGCTATATCAAAACATGGACCGATATGGCCCATTTACAATCACCACCGACCTACACTAATAGGAAGTATTAGTGCAAAAATTCAAGCGTCTAGCTTTATGACTTCACTTCCATGTCCCTCATCGGCAAGGGATGCCGCCTCGGCGTACGTGTACGTACGCCGCCACCACTACTGTGGTGTAGGGTTTGTAACACCCAAAAGGAAGAGAGATAGACCCATTGATAAATTTACCGATCGACTCAGAATCACTTACTGATTCGATTTAGCTATGTCCGTCTGTCTGTCTGCCTGTCCGTCCGTCCGTCTGTCTGCCCGTCTGTCCATGTTAATTTGTGTACAAAGTACAGGTCCCAGTTTTCATCCGATCGTCTTCAAATTTAGTTCAGGCATGTTTATCGGCCTAGAGACTATTGAAAACGAAAAAAATCGGTTCAGATCTGGATATAGCTCCCATATATATGTTCGTCCGATTTTCAGTAATAATGCAATAAAATGGTCATTTGTTAACCGATTCTCTCGAAATTTGGCAGGACTCTCTTATGACTCTCATTATTACTGGTGAGTTTTAAGGAAATCGGCCCAGATTTAGATATAGCCGTCATATATGTATATCGCCAGATTTTCACCCCAAGAGCCACTGCAAGCGCATTGTTTGACCAATCTTGCCAAAATGTTGCACAACGCTTTGCTCGACGACTACCACCTTATCTGAGAAGTTTGCTCGAAATCGGTTCAGAATTAGATATAGCTTCCAGATTTTGGGTGATTTGCCATAATTTTGTCATTTGTCAACCGTAGTTTTTAAGGCTCGAACATATTTCCTCGCCGAGGTCCATCAAAATTGGTTCGGAATTGGATATAGGTCCCACATTGTACTTATAGGGTAGGTGTAGGCTTACTGTCCTTGCTTACTGGTTTTCTTTCAAAGAGCAAACTTTTTAGTCCCCAAAGCATTTCATGATAAAACCATTAACTTTGCTTGACATCGTTATAAAACCTTGTACAAATACCCATTGATTATACTCACTCTGTTAATAGGTCTCCGATGGTAGCCGGAATAATGATTCAGCACTGCTGTCGATACTGTACTGGCTGAGTCAGCATAACGTCCATCGGGTCGTCTGCATTTGTTTAAGAAAATTAAATTTTTGTTCAAACTTCTCTTAGATAAGACATAAAAATCAACACCTACCTCGGTCGTGGTCTTTCATCTTCCCAATCACCGTTCTCACGACCATTTCTATAGGCATAACGATCTACTGGCTCCGGACGCTCAGTGCCAGCACTACGTCTGGCACCTGCATGATGTAAGGCCGCTGTACTGCCATAGGGATTTTGAGTATTGTGATGTGGTTGATGGTGTTCATCCCATTCGGTTAAATCGGACTGACTATGGCGATAGTGTGCTGGATATGAGGGTCGATCTGATTGATAATATTCCTAGGGAAGGGGAAAAAGTAGTACCATAATTAAAACAAAATTCCTTAGTTGGTTGGTAAATATTGAATTAATGATTAGTCACATAAAGGTATTAAGACCAACTCCTCAGACTTACCTTCATGGAATGCGTAGAAGCACTGGGTGGTATGGGAGCTCTCTCACGAAACCCTCCACCATGTGGACTTTCCTGATCTGTATCAGGCGACCTCTGTTAGTGGATGGTGGTAGTGGTGGTGGTGATGTTGGTGTTTGTTTGTTTGTACGGTAAATAGACCCCATAGTTCCCAAATGTTAGTGACATAGGATTATTACAAGTGCGAGTTCGAGTGGGTGTGGACAAATACAAATGAACATGAAGATTGGGTTTTTTGTCATTAAAATCGATTACTTTAAGTGGAATCCAGAGAAATCAAATACAGGGTGGCTGATGAAAGCCGCTACCAAAAAAAAATGTAATAACTTTTTTTCTATTTAATAATAATAATTTAATAATTAATTTAATTAATTAATTAATTAATTTAATTAATAATAATTTAATAATTAATTTAATAATTTAATTTAACATGAATAAAAGAAAAATGTATTCCATACACCGAAAAAAAAATGTAGCAATATTCATCATTGTAGCAATATTCATCAGCCACCCTGTACACATAGTAGTAATAATAAAAACCAAAAGTAACTTCCAAGAAGTGCATTCTGTGATAAAATTTTGGATTGCGATAAAAAAAAAGAAAAATAAAAGCATACACATACTAACTTTGCTGGCAACTACTTTATTTTGAAAGCAAATAAGTACCAAACCAAAAGGTGTCTAATTGGTATATTGAAAAGCTTCATATTGGAGTGATAATATTGCGTAAAGTAAAAATGGTTTATTCGCGACGAGACATAATAAGTGTTATGTACATTAGGCTGTCCCATGCATTAAGAAGAACAATTTTGCTTGAATATAGAAAAACGCATACCCTCCATTTTTTTTTTTCTTTTCATTCCAATAAGCAAAATAGGAAATACTATGGCGATCGAATAACGATAACCGTTGCCGACACGACTTCCAAAGTTGGATGTAGTACTTTCTAATGAAACTATTGGGTTGCCCAAAAAGTAATTGCGGATTTTTCATATAGTCGGCGTTGACAAATTTTTTCACAGCTTGTGACTCTGTAATTGCATTCTTTCTTCTGTCAGTTATCAGCTGCTACTTTTAGCTTGCTTTAGAAAAAAAGCGTAAAAAGATATATTTGATTAAAGTTCATTCTAAGTTTTATTAAAAATGCATTTACTTTCTTTTAAAAAATCCGCAATTACTTTTTGGGCAACCCAATAGTTAAGGCTTTTGAGGCCCTAGCATGAAATACGTAAGCAAAATACATATTTATATGGAATTTATAGTTGAAACATCAACTTTGGCTGTGATAAAATGTGCGGTTTGACTCTGAACTTTTCCCTGATTTGGCTTAACAATGTCCGTCCATCCGCATATTCCTTCTGTGCCGTTTGTCCGTCTGTCTTTTTTTATAAAGATTCGCATTTGGAGTTCGCATTTGTTACCCAATCATCATGAAATTTTTCACATCATTTTTCAGCCCAATGAAAAATTCTATGAAATTTAATAAAAATCGGTTCGGATTATGATATAGCGCTCATATATATGATTCACCCTATTTCAACTAAGGGCGTATGCAATTTTCATCCTATTTGCACGGAATTTTCTATGTTGTATTACCCATTTTTTGTTTTTATACCCACCACCGAAGGATGGGGGTATATTAATTTTGTCACTCCATTTCCAACACATCGAAATATCCATTTCTGACCCTATAAAGTATGTATATATAATCTTAATCGTCGGAAAAATCCAAGACGATCTACCCAGTGGGAAAACAAAGTCTGCTTCAATCAGGCCTGATAACAGCGCTTCAAAGCCTTCTAATAGAACGACCGTATACTAAACAAGTAAGAGCGTGCTAAGTTCGGCCGGGCCGAATCTTATACCCTCCACCATGGATCGCATCCGTCGAGTTGTTTGCGCAGTATCTCCTTTAGGCAAACAAAGAATACTGAATATTGACGGAGGAGGAGCTATATCAAGTTATAGTCCGTTTCGGGGCTCAAGAAACAAAATCGGGAGATCAGTTTATATGGTCAATCTTTAGATCGATTCAGACCATATTGCACACCTATGTTGAAGGCCATGGGAGAAGCCGTTGTACAAAATCTGTGCCAAATCGGATGAGTATTGCGCTCTGTAGAGGCTCAAGAACTCAAGATCTCAGATCGGTGTATATGGCAGCTATATCAGGGTATGGACCAATTTGGACCATAAATGTTGATGTGATATCAAAACACTATGTGCAAAATTTCATTCAAATCGGATACGAATTCCGCCTTTTAAAAACTCAAGAAGTCAAGACCCAAGATCGATTTATATGACAGCTATACCAGGTTATGGACCGATTTGAACCACACTTAACACAGTTGTTAGAAGTGATATTAAAACACTATGTGCAAAATTTCAGTCAAATCGGACGAGAATTGCACCTTCTAGAGGCTCAAGAAGCCAGGACCCAAGATCGGTTTATATGGCAGCTATATCAAAACATGGACCGAATTGGCCCATTTACAATCCCAACCGACCTACACCAATAAGAAGTATTTGTGGAAAATTTTTAGCGGCTAGCTTTACTCCTTCGGAAGTTAGCGTGCTTTCGACAGACAGACGGAGGGACGAACGGACGGACATGGCTTGTTCGACTTAAAATTTCACGTCGATCAAGAATATATATACTTTATGGGGTCTTAGGCGCATATTTCGAGGTGCTACAGGCAGAATGACGAAATTAGTATACCCCCATCCTATGATGGAGGGTATAAAAATGAAGCTTCCAAGAGGACTACCTTGGAACTTCTAATGTTAGATGCCTCTACCGTCTTTATGTATTCCTTCTGAAGTACCCCATTAAATATATAGGAAATATACGTGAGTGTCTATTTAATTTCAGATGTTTTTGAGTAGTAATTCTGTTCTTCTTAAGGTCATATACTATAATTTACCGTGGAAGTCAGTACTAACCTGGCTATGTAGTTAAAAAGATGTAAACACTGGGTTCGGAGACCAGGACTCGCGTATGCAAAACTGGGAATGATATCAGGCCTTGAAGTTGCCGCCTTTTCCCGCTGGGTAGCCATGTCCATCTGTCTACCCATCCGTCTGTCTCTTGAAATCATACTACAGTCTTTAAATACAGAGATATTAAGCTTTTTTGTCTATAGGAAGAAGAAGGGCTATATTGGCCGGGCCGAACTTTGGATACCCACCTCCTCGGGTATATATGTAAATCCCATTTCGTCACAATCCAGTGAAAATTGGATAACTTAAGCACCCAAATTCGGCACGGACATTGAGTGGCCCAATATATATGTCTCTATTCAATTTTGTAGAACAAAATATTGTTCTCTTTGGCAGATATATCCAATTGTTAACCGATCTGAATCATATTAATGTCGGATATCGTGAGGCTCAGAAAACTGTTTCAAATTGCAGCGAAATCTTGTAATAAATAAAGCTTTTATGGTCTTCAATCCCCTTATCGGCAAATCAGTCTATATGGCAGTTATATCTAAATAAAGTCCAATTAGAACCATATTTAGGTCGGACGTTGGGAGGTCTTAACCTACTCACTGTTTCAAATTTCAGCGAAATCGGGTAATAAATAAAGCTTTTATTGGCTTCAGACTCCTTACCGGCAGATCGGCAGCTATATCTACATATAGTCCGATCTAAACCGTATTTACGTCAGATATCGGCAGGGTTAAAATAACCCAATGTTTTACATTTCAGCGAAATCGAGAAATAAATAAAGCTTATGGGCTTCAGACCCGTTATCGGAAGATTGGTCTATACGGCAGCTATATCTAGATCGGATAAAAAATAAAGTTTTTATGTGCTTCACACCCTCGATCGAGAGATAGGTCTATATGACAACTATATCTAAATATAGTTCGATCTGAACTATATTTACTTCAGATATCGGGAGGCCTCAAATAACCCACTGTTGCATATTTCAGCGAAATCGGGTAATAAATAAAGCTTTATCGGAAAATCGGTCTATATAGCAGCTATATCCAAATATGGTCCGATTTGGCCCGTTCAAGAACTTAACCAGCGTACATCAAAAAGACGTATCTGTGCCAAATTTCAGCTCAATATCTTAATTTTTGAAGGCTCTAGAGTGATTACAACAGACGGACGGACAGACGGACAGACACACGGCTAGGGCCTAAGATAATCAATTGAATTCCTTAAAAAGCACTACATCGGAATTTGGATGTCATATCGACACGGATTATCGTTAACCATTCGTCATGATATTTCGTATTTTGCTTACTGGAATCAAAACGAAAAAAAGGAAGGTACGAGTTTCTTAAATTTTTGTTTTTTGGGGCACTCTAATGTACATGTTATACATATCTTAATTTTACTCCGTAGTGCAATTATTCCAAAATAGCATACAAAATTACAGAGCGAACTTCATTTCTAGGAAATTTAAATAAAAGTTTCCAAAACTAATTTTTCTTTTTTTTTCTAAATAATTTTCCTATTCTAATATTCATTTCCATCATTTAACATTACATGACCAAAAGTCATAAATTTCCATATACAGTAACACGAGTAGTAGACCAATGGCAAATCCTATGAGAATTAATGGTCGTCCTGTGTCCACTCTGGTGTGAATATTTAATAGCCCCCAAAAACAACAAATAAATATCATTAACCTAAAAGTGCGAACAACAAAAACACTATTCCCATGCAATTCATGTGAATGTCTCAGGTACAAATTAGCACTACTATTCTAGTGGAGGGCTGTTTAGCACCAAAACGAAATAAAAGCAAAGAAATGGAAAACATTTTGCCGCATTAAATCAGATGCTTATCTTAACGCGAAAAAAAAAACCTAACCACCAAGCAAGCCAGTGGAAATAGACCCACCCAACCATTATCATCAGCACCACAATCTCCTATTTAAAGATAGAGTTTTAAAGAAGAACATGTCATTTATAGATGACATGCTGTGGTCTTGAATTGAATCATTTTCACCATTTCTGTTTTCTAACACATCATGGATATTGCAAATCGGTTGGCTGGTGGGAGAAACGAAAATTGCCTGTGGATAATCTTCCGGAAGTTTGATATTGCAAATGACCCCGCTAATGGCGTGACTTGGCCCATTAAGGAATTACTACGAAACTTTATATAAATTGTGGTGATATAACCCAAAATTAAACTCAAACCTACACAAGATATTGGGAAAACCCCAAACATATAATAAAATCATATTCTTAATGGCTAATAATATGCCATTTTAGACGATTTAAATATTTTCTATTTGCTCAATATGGAGCAACTATGTAGAACATGTCCATAAAAATTACAATTTCTTTGCATGCTAGAAGAAGAATGTTATCATTAACTAACGAAGTGGCGAAAAACTTGTTCGAAATAGATTAATCTCCATCTACAGTGATCAATGAAAGTATAATTCACAAACGAAAAAATTTAAACAAGCCTTTATGCCTTACTTTTAATTTGAAAGCCAAGATGTAAAATACTTGATTGATTGATTATAAATTATTTGATTCTTTATTTGATACCAAAAATCTGGGCTAATCTTTGAATAAAAAATCGGAAAGGAGTGTATTAGGCATAAAGATAACCAGTTGCCAAGTGAAAAGTTATTAGCTTGAGTTGATTTAAAATAAATCAATACAAATGTACGGCCTTAGCTCTTATCACCAGAGTAGATACATTAATCTAGTTAGAGTTCTAAGCAGATAAAATACATTAACCTGGGATTTATTACATTTTCGGCGTTTAATTTTAGTTTTATCCAGTTCAATTCAGATGTTCTGTACAACATTGTACTGGATAGCATCGATATCATGCGATAACAGATAATAAATACTAAAAACAAGAACACAGCAATTATTTAATTCTATTTAAAGAATTTTATATATCCTCTCCAATCTCATGCATTCATTGCCAAGAGATAAAGTGGAGAAAATTATACAGTAATGCGAAAAAGATCAACTGGAAGAAGTTCGGGAAATATTGGGTTGCCCAAAAAGTAATTGTCGGTAATATAGTAGTAACATAGACATGACAAATTTTTTCAACGGCTTGTGACTCTGTAATTGCATTCTTTCTTCTGTCAGTTATCAGCTGTTACTTTTAGCTTGCTTTAGAAAAAAAGTGCGCGAAATTTTGTTTACATTTGTTTGTTTGGCGTCAATTTTAATATGGGTACCACATGTATTGAAAGAAATTCATTTAACAAACCGAATCAACGCTTGTGATATGCACCTTAAATGCAATGAATTCGATCCGTTTTTAAAACGAATCATAACTGGAGATGAAAAATGGATTGTTTGCAACAACGTTAGTCGAAAACGATCATGGTCCAAGCATGGTGGACCAGGTCAAACCACTTCAAAGACTGATATCCACCAAAAGAAGGTTATGCTGTCTGTTTGGTGGAATTGAAAGGGTGTGGTATATTTTGAGCTGCTTCCAAGGAATCAAACGATTAATTCGGATGTTTACTGTCAACAATTGGACAAATTGAATACAGCCATCAAGGAGAAGCGACCAGAATTGGTCAATCGTAAAGGTGTCATATTCCACCAGGACAACGCTAGACCGCACACATCTTTGGTCACTCGTCAAAAACTGAGTGAGCTTGGCTGGGAACTTTTGATGCATCCACCATATAGCCCTGATCTTGCACCATCAGACTACCAGTTATTGTATTTCGATCTTTGCAGAACTCCTTAAATGGTAAAACTTTCGGCAATGATGAGGCTATAAAATCGCACTTGGTTCAGTTTTTTGTAGATAAAGGCCAGAAGTTCTATGAGCGTGGAATACTAAATTTGCCAGGAAGGTGGCCAAAGGTTATCGAACAAAATGGCAATTATATATTTGATTAAAGTTCATTCTAAGTTTTATTAAAAATGCATTTACTTTCTTTTAAAAAATCCGCAATTACATTGTGGGCAACCCAATATAAGGCCTTTTTAGGGCTTAATGGGATACTAGGGAAATTAAGTCAGAATAAAATCATTCTGTAATCATTCATTCATTAAAATTCAAACAAACATGAACATATTCATGCAAAATTAATTTTTTTTCATAAAATACGAGGGTTGCTTTTTTATATTTCGGGATTGGACAACCCTTGTGTTGCAACCTGCCAACTGACAGCTCTATCGTAAAGCTTGACAGTTTTGAGGTTATACGTACTCAGAACATTTTGACATACGAGCGCTATTTGTGTTGTTTACAGTAACTTAAAAGATTCATCTCGCCCAAAAAATGGAATTAAATCGTGAACATTTTCGAGCGATTATTTTTTACAACTTTCGACCTGGATTAACTTAATAACAGTGCATCGATGAACTTAATTCAACTTTTTGGCGATGAAACTCAATCAAGGACCGGTGTTTGTCGAGGGGTATTGTGAATTCAACCCAAATCGTAGTTCACTCCAAGACGAATTTCGTGATGCTGTACGCCAACTGATATTGCAAGACCGTCATATGACCTATCATGTGATTTCAATAACCTTAGGCATTAGTGGGACCAGCATACATTCAATATTGCATGAACATTTGACCGTTGAATAAATATGTTCGCTTTGGATTCCACACAATTTGTGAATCGCTCAAAAAAAGAATCGTGTCAATTGGACGAAAGAAATGCTCCAAAAATACGATCACGATGCTTCGGAACACGTCCATGTCATCGTGACAGCTGATGAATCGTGGATTTACGAGTATGAGTTCGAAAGTAAACAGCAATTGAATGTATGGGTGTTTCAAGATGAGCCAAATCCAACAAAAGTTGATCGCGTACGAAGCACTTCCAAGCAAATGATCGCCTGTTTTTTCGAAAAAACTGGATATGTCGCACAGTCAATTCTGAGTGGTACACAACCATTTGTTCGCCAGTTGTCTTCCAAGAAATCAGGAAAACCTACCGCCGAAGACGGATTACACTTCACCACGGCAAAGCGAGCTTTCACACATCGGCTGAAACATCTGTATTTTTATACCCACCACCGAAGAATGTTAGGTATATTCATTTGTCATTCCGTTTGCAGCACATCGAAACATCCATCTCCGACCCTAAAAAGCATATATATTCTTGATCAGCGTAAAAATCTAAGACGATCTAGCCATGACCGTCCGTCTGTCTGTTGAAATCTGTGCCAAATTTCAGCTCAATATCTTAATTTTTGAAGGCTCTAGAGTGATTACAACAGACGGACGGACAGACGGACAGACACACGGCTAGGGCCTAAGATAATCAATTGAATTCCTTAAAAAGCACTACATCGGAATTTGGATGTCATATCGACACGGATTATCGTTAACCATTCGCCATGATATTTCGTATTTTGCTTACTGGAATCAAAACGAAAAAAAGGAAGGTACGAGTTTCTTAAATTTTTGTTTTTTGGGGCACTCTAATGTACATGTTATACATATCTTAATTTTACTCCGTAGTGCAATTATTCCAAAATAGCATACAAAATTACAGAGCGAACTTCATTTCTAGGAAATTTAAATAAAAGTTTCCAAAACTAATTTTTCTTTTTTTTTCTAAATAATTTTCCTATTCTAATATTCATTTCCATCATTTAACATTACATGACCAAAAGTCATAAATTTCCATATACAGTAACACGAGTAGTAGACCAATGGCAAATCCTATGAGAATTAATGGTCGTCCTGTGTCCACTCTGGTGTGAATATTTAATAGCCCCCAAAAACAACAAATAAATATCATTAACCTAAAAGTGCGAACAACAAAAACACTATTCCCATGCAATTCATGTGAATGTCTCAGGTACAAATTAGCACTACTATTCTAGTGGAGGGCTGTTTAGCACCAAAACGAAATAAAAGCAAAGAAATGGAAAACATTTTGCCGCATTAAATCAGATGCTTATCTTAACGCGAAAAAAAAAACCTAACCACCAAGCAAGCCAGTGGAAATAGACCCACCCAACCATTATCATCAGCACCACAATCTCCTATTTAAAGATAGAGTTTTAAAGAAGAACATGTCATTTATAGATGACATGCTGTGGTCTTGAATTGAATCATTTTCACCATTTCTGTTTTCTAACACATCATGGATATTGCAAATCGGTTGGCTGGTGGGGGAAACGAAAATTGCCTGTGGATAATCTTCCGGAAGTTTGATATTGCAAATGACCCCGCTAATGGCGTGACTTGGCCCATTAAGGAATTACTACGAAACTTTATATAAATTGTGGTGATATAACCCAAAATTAAACTCAAACCTACACAAGTTATTGGGAAAACCCCAAACATATAATAAAATCATATTCTTAATGGCTAATAATATGCCATTTTGGACGATTTCAATATTTTCTATTTGCTCGATATGGAGCAACTATGTAGAACATGTCCATAAAAATTACAATTTCTTTGCATGCTAGAAGAAGAATGTTATCATTAACTAACGAAGTGGCGAAAAACTTGTTCGAAATAGATTAATCTCCATCTACAGTGATCAATGAAAGTATGATTCACAAACAAAAAAAAATTAAACAAGCCTTTATGCCTTACTTTCAATTTGAAAGCCAAGATGTAAAATGCTTTCGTTGATTGATTATAAATTATTTGATTATTTATTTGATGCAAAAAATCTGGGCTAATCTTTGCATAAAAATTCGGAAAGGAGTGTATTAGGCATAAAGATAACCAGTTGCCAAGTGAAAAGTTATTAGCTTGAATTGATTTAAAATAAATCAATACAAATGTACGGCCTTAGCTCTTATCACCAGAGAAGATACATTAATCTAGTTAGAGTTCTAAGCAGATAAAATACATTAACCTGGGATTTATTACATTTTCGGCGTTTAATTTTAGTTTTATCCAGTTCAATTCAGATGTTCTGTACAACATTGTACTGGATAGCATCGATATCATGCGATAACAGATAATAAATACTAAAAACAAGAACAAAGCAATTATTTAATTCAATTTGAAGTATTTTATACATCCTCTCCAATCTCATGCATTCAATGCCAAGAGATAAAGTGGAGAAAATTATACAGTAATGCGAAAAAGATCAACTGGAGGAAGTTCGTGGAACATAAGGTCTTTTTAGGGCTTAATGGGATGCTAGGGAAATTAAGTCAGAACAAAATGATTCTGTAATCATTCATTCATTAAAATTCAAACAAACATGAACATATTCATGCAAAATTAATTTTTTTTTTCATAAAATACGAGGGTTGCCTTTTATATTTCGGGATTGGACAACCCTTGTGTTGCAACCTGCCAACTGACAGCTCTATCGTAAAGCTGGACAGTTTTGAGGTTATATGTACTCAGAACATTTTGACATACGAGCGCTTTTTGTGTTGTTTACAGTAACATAAAAGATTCATCTCGCCCACAAATTGGAATTAAATCGTGAACATTTTCGAGCGATTATTTTTTACAACTTTCGACCTGGATTAACTTAACAACAGTGCATCGATGAACTTAATTCAACTTTTTGGCGATGAAACTCAATCAAGGACCAGTGTTTGTCGATGGGTATGGTGAATTCAACCCAAATCGTAGTTCACTCCAAGACGAATTTCGTGAAGGTCTTTTTCAAAATCAGTTGTTGTTCCAAAAACCATTAATGCTGTACGCCAACTGATATTGCAAGACCGTCATATGACCTATCATGTAATTTCAATAACCTTAGGCACTAGTGGGACCAGCATACATTCAATATTGCATGAACATTTGACCGTTGAATAAATATGTTCGCTTTGGATTCCACACAATTTGTGAATCGCTCAAAAAAAGAATCGTGTCAATTGGACGAAAGAAATGCTCCAAAAATACGATCACGATGCTTCGGAACACGTCCATGTCATCGTGACAGCTGATGAATCGTGGATTTACGAGTATGAGTTCGAAAGTAAACAGCAATTGAATGTATGGGTGTTTCAAGATGAGCCAAATCCAACAAAAGTTGATCGCGTACGAAGCACTTCCAAGCAAATGATCGCCTGTTTTTTCGAAAAAACTGGATATGTCGCACAGTCAATTCTGAGTGGTACACAACCATTTGTTCGCCAGTTGTCTTCCAAGAAATCAGGAAAACCTACCGCCGAAGACGGATTACACTTCACCACGGCAAAGCGAGCTTTCACACATCGGCTGAAACATCTGTATTTTTATACCCACCACCGAAGAATGTTAGGTATATTCATTTGTCATTCCGTTTGCAGCACATCGAAACATCCATCTCCGACCCTAAAAAGCATATATATTCTTGATCAGCGTAAAAATCTAAGACGATCTAGCCATGACCGTCCGTCTGTCTGTTGAAATCACGCTACAGTTTTTAAAAATAGAGATATTGAGCTGAAACTTTGCACAGATTCTTTTTTCGTCCATAACCAAGTTAAGTTCGAAGATGGGCTATATCGGACTATACCTTGATATAGCCCCCATATACACCGATCCGCCGATTTAGGGTCTTAGGCCCATAAAAGCCACATTTATTATCCAATTTTGCTGAAATTTATACGATGTCGTCGAAATTTGGGACAGTAACTTAAGAAAGGCCCCTCGTCATCATTCTGAAATTTCGCCCAGATCGGTCCAGATTTGGATATAGCTGCCATATACACCGATCTCTCGATTTAAGGTCTTGGGCCCATAATAGGCGCATTTATTATCCGATTTTGTTGAAATTTGGGATAGTGAGTTGTATTAGGCCACTCGATATCCATCTTCAATTTGGCTCAGATCGGTCCAGATTTGGATATAGCTGCCATATAGACCGATCTCTCGATCGGTTCAGCTAGTTTTTTACAAAAAAGTATTTTTTAAAGTTTACCAACATATCAATTTACTAAAATTCAAACAAACGTGAACATTTTCATGCAAAATTAATTTTTTTTTTATTTTTTTATAGTTGTGTCATTGAGTTGATACTTTCTGAATGTATCATTTCTTTCAGTGTATTATGCATGCATATTATTCTCATTTATTTAAGATTGAAATAACAACAAATTGAAATACAAAGTTGGTATGCTTACATCATACTGTTGATACGATAAACGATTTTCTTTTGGTGTCGAATTATATTTTGGCGATGGTGAGTGTAGTAGTTGTTCCTGTTCACGTTTTTTGTTTTTTTTTTTTTTTTTTCAATACAAAAATGGAAAAATGGTGAGCAATAAAAGGAATTTGCAAATATTGTTTGTTGATATACATAATAGCGTTTTAATTGCTTTGGATCAGAGTGTGAAACGAAATCAATTAATTTCTTCGCAAACAAAAAAAAAACGAAAATAAATAAATTATTCTAAATAAACAAACAACAGTTCAAGAAATGATGAACATATCGAAGTGGGTAATACACAAAACCAAATTTGGAAATGACAACATTTCCATAAAAAGGAACAGATATGAAATTAGAATATTTGCACTGAAGAAAAAAAAGTGAATTGCAGAACCCAGTTATTTTTATTTGAAAAAAAAAAATACTCAGAGGGAGTAAGAATGGTAGTTAATTTTTTATGTCTAAAATTTATTGTTAGGAGCTTATTTGTTTGTTTAATTGGCTATGACAGAATATTTGTTCCTCTAGCCGAACGTAGAATAGCGATCCAAGCACTTCGATCTTCTGCGCCCATTCTAAAATCTCTGACACCAAGTTTCAAGGTGTCTCTCAGCACTTGATCTTTCCATCGGGCTTTTGGTCTTCCCAGT
Source organism: Stomoxys calcitrans (assembly GCF_963082655.1). Lineage (NCBI taxonomy): Eukaryota > Metazoa > Arthropoda > Insecta > Diptera > Muscidae > Stomoxys > Stomoxys calcitrans. The sequence goes on along the minus strand of NC_081552.1, from coordinate 257,605,059 downwards.
ATGCGTGTACCACCGTCTTTGCCTTCAAAAGACTTCTTTGCTGGAGCTTCGTCATCCATTCTGACATGACCTAGCCAACCCAGTCGTTGTATTTTGATGCTTGTAACTATGCTATCGTCGTCATACAGCTCATGTAGCTTGTGGTTCATACGTCGCTTATATTCTCCATTATCACAAACTGCTCCATATATTTTACGAAGATTCTTTCTCTCAAATACTCCAAGCACTGCCTCATCTGCTTTCACAAGTACCCATGCCTCAGAACCATATAACAGCACGGGTTGTATCAGTGTCTTGTATAGTGTAATCTTCGTCTGTCGAGAGGTGGCCTTGTTTCTAAACTGCTTACTTAGTCCAAAGTAGCATCTGTTTGCCAGTATTATTCTTCGTTTAATCTCAAAGCTGGTGTCATTCGTTTCGGTTACGGCGTTGCCGAGGTAGATGACGTTTCTGACTATCTCAAAGTTGTGGTTCCCGACTTTCTCCATTTTCTTTATCTGCTCCGTTGTGCAAGGCTTTTTGGGAGTTGAAACCATCCATTTCGTCTTATCTCCATTTACTGCCAGACCCATTTTCACTGACTCTCTCTAGATTCTTTCAAAGGCTGCAGTTACTACTTCCGGTGACCGACCTATGATGTCGATGTCGTCGACAGAGGCGAGTAGCATGTGTTCTCTTGTGATTAGTGTGACATATCTATTCACATCTGCATCTCGTATAATCTTCTCCAGCAGGATATTAAAGAGATCACACGATAGGCTGTCTTCTTGTCTGAAACCTCGTTTGGTAATAAATGGTTCGGAGAAATTCTTTCCTATTCTTACTGAGGAACGCGTATCAGCAAGTGTCATCCTGCAGAGTCTTATTAATTTTGCAGGGATACCAAACTCAGACATGGCTTAAAATACCTTTGAACATAAAGGAGTGTCGAAGGCGGCTTTGTACACAACAAAAATATGGTAGGTGTTGATTTGTCCTTCTCGGGTCTTTTTTTTAGGATTTGACGCAGTGTGAATATCTGGTCCAGGGTGGATTTACCAGGTCTAAAGCCGCATTGATAGGGCCCAATTATCTCATTGACTTTAGGTTTACATCTTTCACACAGTACGCTCGAGAGTATCTTGTATGCGATGGGGAGGGACTTAATCCTCTGTAGTTGGCACATTCCGTCTGGTCTCCTTTCTTATGTACGGGACATAGTATGCTGAGGTTCCAATCATGGGGTATGCGTTCTTCTAGCCAGATTGCACAGATAAGCTGATCCATACGCCTTTTACAGCTTATCGCCTCTGGTCTTAAACAGTCCAGCGGGTAACCCGTCGGCTCCTGCTGCCTTGTTGTTCTTTAGTCGGGTCATTGCTATTTGGACCTCATTCTGACTAGGAAGTGAACATTCTATACTATCATCAGGGATTGGTTCTGCCGTATCCTCTTCGCCGCCAACGTCAGACACTAGCAGTTGGGTAAAATGGTCTTTCCATATCCTCAGCATGTTATCTGTGTCAGTAACCAGATTTCCTTCTTTGTCTCTGCAGGAGGATGTGCCTGCACCAAAGCCATCGGTTTGATGTTTAATACTTTGGTAGAACTTCCGGACTTCATTCTGACTCCTGTACATCTCAATTTGCTCACACTCACGTCTTTCCATTTCTTTCTTCTTTCTGCGGAATAGACGTTTCTCCTCTCTACTTTTCTACCGATACCTCTCTTTAACCTGGCGCTTTGCTACTGATTGCAGGGTTGCTCTATATGCCGCATTCTTGGCTTCAGTAGCATCTCAACACTCTTGGTCGTACCATGGGTTTCAAGGAGGAGGCTTTCGATACCCAAGCACGGATTTCGCGGCATTTTCCATGGAATGGGCAATAGTTTGCCACTGCACCATTATATCATTGGAACAAGGAGTGCTTTCACAAAGCAGTTGGGTCAGTCGAGTGGAGTATGCCGCTGTCATTTATTATGTTTGCAGCTTTTCAATGTCCAGCTTCCGTGCAGCGTCAGATCGTACTTTCCTCGCCATGTTCAAACGGGTGCGAACCTTTGCTGCAACAAGGTAATGATGCGAATCTATATTCGCTCCATGGATCGGTTGTACATCTAACACGCTGGATCAATGTCTTCCATCTATCACAACGTGATCAATTTGGTTCCTTGTGTTTTGATTGGGTGACAGCCATGTGGCTTTGTGAATATTTTTATGTTGAAATCTGTTACCATGTTTTTTGCCGTGGCGAAATCAATCAGCCTCAACCCATTACTAGACGATATATCTGAACCAAAAATGTATTCCTTCCCTATCTTCGCATTAAAATCTCCCAGAACGTTTTTAATATCATGGGCGGGGCAGCGATCATATTCTCTCTCTAGGCGCTCGTAGAAAATATCCTTGGTCTGCTCGTCTTTGTCTTCCGTCGGGGCATGGGCACAAATAAGGCTGATGTTGAAGAATTTGGCTTTTATGCGGATTGTGGCTAGCCTCTTATCCACCGGAGTAAAGCTGGAGAAAAGGTGTTTCAGTCTCCGACTTACCACAAATCCACAGCCAAATTCATGCCTCGTGTTATGGCAGCTTTAGTATAGTTCGTCACCGTTTGGTATTGTAGTGACGCCATTCCCAGTCCGTCGCACTTCCTGTAAGGCGGTAATATCTGCCTTGTACTTCTCTAATACATCCGCCAGCGCGTATACTGCACATTCTCTATAAAGAGTGCGGACATTCCAGGTGCAGATCCGCAAATCATGTTCCTTTTTTCGTCTGCGTGGGTCCGTTTCTACTCTTCCTTTGTTTCTCATAGTAGTTTTCCGGGGGTGGGTTACAGGCCCAGCCCCCCAACCGCATGGGTTTTGTGGCATTACACATGTATCCCTCGTTGTGGCGAGCCGCTTGCTCCAAGATCCGACGCTCGCCTCCAGCCGCCCCTAACCTGGGAACAGACGCTGATGTTGGCCATTGGTTATTTGAAGGCGCCAATAACTCGCCTCGTCATCTCGAGTATCATTGGCACTCAGTATTTAATTAAGAGCCGGTGCCACCTGACTCCTCACTGAGACTCTACTCTCGAAAATCGCTGACTGCCCGCGGCCGCATTTGCAGCTACTCCGCATAAAAACGGAGCTTTCGACCATCTGCAACCTGAGAATGCGCCCGACACCACACAAGTCGGAGCTCAAAGTTCCAGTGGTGCTCATAGTTATCCCATTTCAGCCGGGCTTATAATAATTTACATTACTAAAATTCGATTGCAGGACATTGTCCGGCTATAAACCATTTTGTGCAATGCTTTTATTCAAATAGCAAGTAAATCTTAAATTTGATGTTTGTATTGGGTTGCCCAAAAAGTAATTGCGGATTTTTTAAAAGAAAGTAAATGCATTTTTAATAGAACTTAGAATGAACTTTAATCAAATATACTTTTTTTACACTTTTTTTCTAAAGCAAGCAAAAAGTAACAGCTGATAACTGACAGAAGAAAGAATGCAATTACAGAGTCACAAGCTGTGAAAAAATTTGTCAACGCCGACTATATGAAAAATCCGCAATTACTTTTTGGGCAATAGTATGATCTTTATTGCAATTCTGATTTATTATTCAACAAAGTTGATTACAAAGTTTAAGATCAGTCAGGGTCTCTTGAATACTGTGGTACTCAGTGAAGAATTCATGCAACACATTCTTCCCCCACGAACTGTAATCCAGTACACAATCTATTAGAGCGTCTAGAGTACTAACTTAGACTTTGTTTACCAAGTTAAATTTAGAATAAAAGTTTTGTTAATTGTTCTATTAAAAATTCACTATTTTTCCAGTGTGCAAGTAGCCTCATAAATCATTTGATATTAGAAAGAAATAACATCAAAATATCCAAATAATGAAGAAAGCCAAAAACAGCGTAGCAAACAAACAATAAAAAATCATTTGCCAAACCAAAAAAGGAAGAGGGAATTATAATTTATTCCTTTCGAATGAAGTTCACCCACAACAAAATAAAAGAGTTACACTCATAATAATAACAACACAAAAAGAAGAAAAATAAAGAAATAGTGAAAACAACAACAATTTCTATATTAACTACCACCACCCCAAAAGAAGACTTTTCTGCTTCTTTGGGAAAAGCCCTCTTGTCAGATGGTGGGGATGATGTGGATGGCAATGACTTTCTATGGCAAATACCTGAGAGGGCGTTGAGGCTTTCGATGATGAACCATTTGCATTGGCATTCGTTTCGCTTACACTTTCTTCTGTTGTGGCAGGACTCGTTAGTTGAGCAGGCTTTGGTTTTGTTTCGAAGAAATTTGTTTTAGTTTTTGTTCGTTTCGTAGGTTTTTATTTTCATTAATTATTCAAGACATCCAAAAAATATGGTTATAGGCAGCATGAATAAGAGAGAAAAAGGAGTAGAGAACGAGCACAACAATGAGTTTAGGCCAAAGACTACAAGAAAATATGGTAGTTGTAAGAAAACAAATTTATGAATCCTTTGTATACGACGATATCAATGTGGGTAAGAAGCAATCTACATTCTTGTGTCTCATTTGTATAAAGGTCAAATCAGGTATTGAAGTGTGGCAGTGAGGAAACCACCTTTGGAAACATTCGTTAAATTTAGCAATGAGCAAATTGTGCTCGTTACACAAGCTTCCATTTCACTGCTTTTCGGTTTAGTTCAAGGTAAAAACGATATCTGATTGTTTATTTTTTCCCTTTGGTAAGGATATTTATGACAGTTTTTTAAATGATTGGCCCAACATTTGCATACAGAAGTGTAAGGATTTGCTCTTAGCCAAACACTTTAACCGACATCCCTGAAAACACAGATGAGAAAACTTACTAAGATGCGAAGAAAATACCAGGGTTTGGTGAATGCCAAAATGTAAAACGGTATGAATTTCTAATGCCATCATACTAAAGTGTGGAATTCAAACTAATTGATTACTAAATTAGTACTCTTTAAACAAAATGGTAGCATTAAAGATACATATGTACAGAAAGAAAGCTACTGCTTAAGAAGAGCTAATGGTAATTCTTTCAAAGTTGTTTCTTCCGCAAAAATACAGTAGTAATACAGCACAAATACAAGTGAATATACAAGTAATTGATTGTAATAAATTGAGCTATCTTCCAAATCTACAACTAACAAAAGTCAAATGAATCTGCAGCGGAAACTAAATACCATATACCAAGATTTCTGAGGATCTGAGATGTTTTAGATTGGCAGGGATATTATGTCACTCATTTCAAAAAACTTAAGAGAGCTAATGGTAATTCTTTCAAAATTGTTTCTTCCGCAAAAATACAGTAGTAATTCAGCACAACTACAAGTAAAGTATAAAATTCAAACTAATTGATTACTAAATTGGTCCTCTTTAAACAAAATGGCAGCATTAGAGATACCTATGTACATAAAGAGAGCTACTACTTAAGAAGAGCTAATGGTAATTCTTTCAAAGTTGTTTTTTCCGCAAAAATACAGTAGTAATACAGCACAGATACAAGTGAAGAGACAAGCAATTGATTGTAATAAATTGAGATATCATCTACAACTAACAAAAGTCAAATGAATCTGTAGCGGAAAATAAATACCATATACCAAGATTTCTGAGGATCTGAGATGTTTTAGATTGACAGGGATATTATGCCACTCATTTCAAAAAACTTAAGAGCTAATGGTAATTCTTTCAAAGTAGTTTCTTCCGCAAAAATACAGTAGTAATACAGCACATATACAAGTGAATGTACAAGTCATTGATTGTAATAAATTGAGATATCTTCAACAACTAAGAAAAGTCAAATGAATCTGCAGCGGAAAATAAATACCATATACCAAGGTTTTTGAGGATCTGAGATGTTTTAGATTGTCAGGAATATTATGCCACTGATTTGAATATTGCTTAAAATACAATTACTCACGAAAGCGCGACTCTACAAAAACAACTAGAACATAATCCTCAATAATTGGCATCTTATATACACTTGGACAATTGTTTTCGTTGTTATTCCACACTAGTGACAGACCAAAGCTTCCCATGGCAGCCGGTTGTACGCACCGGATTGAACTCCTCATCAGCAGGGTCTGCCGCCTCAGTGTACGTGTTCGTCTTTTTTCGGAATGGGAGAGGCACATCCCTGAGTGCCTTCTTCGCAAGCTTCTGGTCCGTGCCGGTATTGAAAAGAACCCCGGACCCTGGTTCGGTTCGGTTTGCCACAACCGCCTCCATCATCGGTCGGTGTCGGTGAGGTGTAACCGGTTCATGGAGTGGGTACATTTCCGTTTTTGCTCTGGCCTCACTTCACTACGGAAGTATAGTCATGCTGAATATGTTGCAAGGTGATGTGCGTCACCTTCTGCGTCCTCGTCGTCGGATTATATGACCCCCCTGACCTATCCCGTGCGGCAATATACGCAACGACAGCATCTCACCCCCAGTATTGCCGGGCCAGTGCCGCGAAATGTATAATTTTTGCAACTTAACTTCAACGGTCTCCATTGCAAGATCGATGATATGGTAGATTTTACGAGTCCGAAAAGCATATTGGTCGCAGCGATCCAGGAGACAAAGCTGACCAACACCTGCAGCTTGCACAGTTATCACGGATACAATGTGTTACGTAAGGATCGCTTAAAGAATGGAGGAGGGGGATTGGCTTCCGTGATACACCATTCCGTGCAATATAGACCCATCTCGCCTGCGCCTGGCGCTACATGAAGTGCATGGGGATAGCAGTCAGGTCCGGTACAACCGAGATAGAGCTATGCAACGTGTACATACCGCCGATTGGTAGCTGTGTCCCAATTAATGGCCAAGTTTACAACCCTGACATAAGTGGGTAACTATCTGGCCATAATCGTCGGTTTCTAGGGGACTTTAATGCGCATCACGCTTCATGGCATTCTGCCCAAGGTAACGACCAGCTCCACGTTTTGCACGGTGAATGAGGATGTCCCCACTATGATTACGAGAAGGTGCAGCAGCTCGCCAGACATTTCCATTGCATCCCCTGACATATTCTTGCAAGAAGTCATCTCTTTGGGGTCAGACCACCTCCCCATAATTCTCACCATGGACCGACCACCCGACTTCATAACCACTGAGCGCCGAACGTTTATCAATCAGAAGAAAGCCGATTGGGCTGGCTTCAGAGAGTATACCAATTGCCGCTTCAGTGAACTGCCACCCCCTTCGGATGTGCTAGTTACCTGGAGGAATCATACGAGACATCATTAACACAGCAGCCGCTTGCTTTATACCAGCCTGTCGAATACCCCAAGAGCGGCCCAATTTCCCGGCGCAGGCAGTGGAATTCGCAGATGAGCGTGATGGGATTCGCTACTACCGTGTCTGCATGAATGTTGTCTAGATCTGCTGGATATTCCGCTTGATCTAAAGGTTCTCTCTTGTAACGCTGAACCTCACGCTTTAGATCCTGTAGATCTGCCTTAAGGCATCTGGGCGGTGGATATCTATCCACAAGATGATGATTTGGATGGTCTCTGCGATAACAGCCCAAAAGGTATTACTTAGGCAGCATGTAGTTATGTCTTCGTACTGGTAGGATCTTTGACTCCTGATGGAGGTGGTTCACATGAGAACTGAGGAGACAGCCCGTCGCAGTTCGGAGTGCGGTATTCTGACAGATCTGAATATTATTCCACTGCGTGTCACAAAGTTGACGAGACCACACTGGCGATGCTTAACTTACCACAGACCGGCCAATTGCTTTGTACGTGGTCAACAAGGTTTCTTTGTCTGCACCTCAAGTGCTGCCAGCAAGTGACTTGAGGACCTTGTTTCTACTTTTGACTTTATCGCAAATTGCCATGTATTTTGGGACACTTGATGGTCGGAATCATTTCTTCATCTACCATCACAGTCAGCACAGTATTCACCTCACTCGTATTTGAAGTGAACAATGTGGCTGAAGATTTGGTGGCAGATATCTTCAGATTTCTTACAGCGAAATATGAGGCAAGTCCGTTGAGGTAGACGTTCAAACTTTCGCAGATATCAACAATGGGTGGGGGGGCCTGATGCCATGATCGTACAATCGTCCGAATATGATACGATCTCTATGCCGTCTGGAGGGGTGGAATGGAGGATAGGTAGAGGTTGAACAGTGCCGGATATATCACCCTACCAGCGTTTCAAGGTTGGCTGGAGGGATGTGTTGGCGATGTCCTCAAATAATTTGCCATGGCTGACCGTGTCGAATGCCTTCGATAGGTCCAGTTTGTATTAGAGAGAGCGAAAAGAATTGATTTTCCTTTCCATTTATCTTATCTCTGTGTCTTTCAAACTGCAAGTTGATTACGACTCGTTTTAGAAGTGGCAAGAAACGACACACGAATTATACAACTAGGGGAAGGTATAGCTTGCTGGATAAGCGATTTGCAATGGGGACACCTCAAGTAAAGAATATCATATGACTCGAAATCATCGATCGAAAAATCGATACAAATCCATGTCAACAAATCTTATAGGAGGTAGCTCAAAAAAAAAGCAGAAAATGAAAACGATTCGAGGTCAAGTCCTACATCATAATGCGTTAGCAATAAACTTTATTTGGGTTACAAATAGCTCTTAAAATATTTTCACGTTCATTTAACAAAAATAATTCTTTTTCAATCATATCAGATTTAAATATTTAATTCCATCCATTATTAGTCGTGTGATTAGTTTACCATCAACCCACTCTGTTATTTGTATATTTCATCAAAGGTATTAAACTTTCAGTTAGTGTACAAAATGGTGTTTCCAAGGAGGGGGGAAAAAACTGAACGATTTTCAACTTACTTTTTGACCTACCTCTTTTTGGGGACTGGAACTTCTTCGATATTGAGGCTGAGGTGGTTGTTGTGCTTGTGATTGCCTTTGTTGTTGCTGCTGCTGTTGTTGTTGCTGTTGATACTGTTGCTGTTGTTGTTCGTACAACTGTTGTTGCTGTTGCTGCTGCTGTTGTTCATAAGCATCCTCATATGTATCATCCTCAACGGCAACGCCACCTCCTCCACCGCCCCCACTGCCAGAGCGTAGAGCCTCATCCACCTCCTCCTGTGTAACTTCAATATTATCTAATTTTTTAAGATTTGGCAAAGCACGCAAAACAACGGCACGGTATCTAAAAAAAAGCGAAAGGAAAAACAGAACATTTACAATCATACTCGTATTAGATTTGTTTCTCTTTTCAGAACTTACCCTGGTCCAACACGATCACAGCATGGATTCTCCTCCAACCACAAATATTTCAAGTTGGGCAGATTTTGCAGATAGGCAATTTCATTTAGGTCCTGTATATTATTCTTACGTAAATATAATTCCTGTAATTTCAGGCAGTCTTCGAATGGCTGTAGGGTACTGATTTTGTTGACACTGCAAGAGATCGAAAGGAAGGAAAGGCATGAGAGAGAGAGAGAGAGAGTCACAAAGAGTAGACAAAGAAAACTTAAGTTTGGAAAAATGCATTGTAGACGATTATGATAACAAAGCTGGGAAAGAAAATGAATGCGACACCATCATCAGCTGCAGCAATCAAATGGAACAAAGAAGATAATGAAGCCATACAGGCAGACAGCTCTGCCAGACAGACACAAAACAACAAAGAGCAAGTGAACGTAGAGAAACTGGTGGCACTTATTCTGGTATTTGCCTCCATCAATTGTTTAAATTGGGGTCAACAATCTGCGATAGTGCGAAGAGTAAAAAAATAAACAAGGAAGCAAAATTAATCGCTAACAATGATCGAACTGATAGAAGAAAACTTGGCGTACGCATTTTGGGTATTAGGGTATATCGAGAATAACATATCCTTGTTAAACTATTTCCACAAAATATAAGAGATCACAGCATTTACCAAGAAGACACGGAAGCTATTTCTAAGAACTCTCAAGTTTTGCATTTTTGAGAATCGTTATTTCCAGTATGAACAGAAAATATACATACAAAAGAGAAAGGGTCTACCAATGGGATCAGCAGACTCGCAAATAATGGCTGTTATTGTTATGGAGCAATAACTAATTGATTTCGTAAACAACTTGACTACTAAGCCTAAAACACTTTTGAAATACATTAAAGATTTATTTACCATTATTCCTAAAAGTGCAACAACGAACATGCCACACGCTCTTAACAACCTACATAGAAATATAAAATTAACCATGAACAAGTAAAAAGGCGAAAACCACCTTTCGTCAAAATCCGGTATGGGCGCAAGACCTTAAATCGAGAGATCGGTCTTTATGGCAGCTATATCCAAATCTGGACCGATCTGGGCCAAATTGAAGAAGGATGTCGAAGGTCCTAGCACAACTTACTGTCCCGAATTTCAGCAAAACCGGATAATAAATGTGGCTTTTATGGGGCCAAAACCTTGAATCGAGAGATAGGTCTATATGGCAGCTCTATCCAAATCTGGACAGATCTAGGCGAAATTGAAGAAAAATGTCGGAGGGCCTAACACAACTCACTGTCCGGAATTACGGCGAAATCGGACAATAAATGCGCCTTTTATGGGCCCAAAACCTTAAATCGAGAGATCGGTCTATATGGCAGCTATGTCCAAATCTGAACCGATCTAGGCCAAATTGAAGAAGAATGTCGAAGAGCCTAACATAACTCATTGTCCCAAATCTCAACAAAATCGGATAATAAATGTGACTTTTATGGGCCTAAGACCTTAAATCGCCGGATCGGTCTATATAACAGCTATGTCCAAATCTGGACCGATCTGAGCCAAATTGCAGAAGAATGTCGAAGTTCCTAACACAACTAACTGTCCCACATTTTGGCGTCGTCGGACAATAATTGCGCCTTTTATGGGGTCAAAACCTTGAATCGAGAGATAGGTTTATATTGCAACTATGTCCAAATCTAAGAGCCTAACATAACTCACTGTCCCAAATCTCAGCAAAATCGGATTATAAATGTGGCTTTTAAGAACGTCGAAGGTCCTAACACAACTCACTGGCTCAAATTTCGGCGAAATCGGTCAACAAATGCGCCTGTTTTGGGGCCAAAACCTTGAATCGAGAGATCGGTCTATATTGCAGCTATGTCCAAATCTGGACCGATATGGGCCAGATTGAAGAAAAATGTCAAAGATCAATTGCAATTCCGAATGACCTTTATCAACAACAAATGCAATTCCTACCTGGACCTGGACTTGGCTAGATCGAATTCTGTACGGTTGGCTTCAACCTAGATGACCAGGTGGGCTTTGGGGTGTATTCTAAAGATCTAGAACTGGTCATATCGAATAGGTGCTTCTATCAACATGTAAGCTAAGTTTTCAGGATCAGGCCCGAAGGGCAACGAATGATAGATGAGCATAAAAAGGGGGCTGTGAGCATTCCAAAACTATGGGGCCTAAAATCTAGACTTGAAGAGGTCTACCGCTTTGCTGTCACTGACTAGAACAGACGTCTTAGGCATTGCTTCCATCATGACAGGTCATTGTCTAATCGGAAAACATGCTGACAAACTGAAGGTTGCCAGCAACGACTTTTGCAGAAGCTGTGAGGACATCGAAGAAGGAGAGACTATAGAACATCTCACTGACGTTCAAAAGCAGTTCCACTTTAGATTCTCATTTCTTTGAGAACCTGTCGGATTTAGTGGATGTAAACATTCGCAACTTATTGGGCTTTTTAAAGCGATCTGGATGGTTTAACGGTAGGAACTAGAAGGCATCTTCCTACTTCTGTTACTGTGGTACCGCAATGGACGAAAATGTCTGGGTCTGACAGCAGACTGCCACTTCAACCTAACCTAACCTAATCTATTACCAAAACTTGAAAAGTGAAAGAGAACTGAACAAAATAAATTGGTTTTTATCCATTTTTGATTTTTAATGTTCGGAAGAAATGCAAAAAGTAAAACAACCACTCGGTTTTGCTTTTCTCAGTATTTATATTCAGCTCTTTAAAACGAACTGATGATGCCATAGAAATCTTAAAAGCTTTCCAAATTGCTGTTACTTTTCTTGCAAACATCCACTCGTGAACTCGATAGCAAATCACATAACAATGTCAAAATCATTTCTCTACTATACAATTTGACAGTTTTCTTTTGACCAACACTGTATGGTGCTAAAAATTTTGAAACAATGCTAATCAGATAAATATTTAAAAGAGTATGAACAAGTAAGAGCGTGCCACGTTCAGACGGGCCGAATCTTATATACCCTCCACCATGGATCGCATCTGTCGAGTTCTTGGTGCAGTATCTCTTTTTAGGCAAACAAAGAATAATGAATAAGGACGGAGTAGGAGGAGGAGCTATATCAAGTTATAGTCCGGTTCGGGGCTCAAGAAGCAAAATCGGTAGATCGGTTTATATGGGAGCTGTATCAAGCTATCAAGCCGTTGTACACAATTTGTACTAAATCGGATGAGAATTGCGCTCTCTAGAGGCTCAAGAAGTCAAGATCCCAGATCAGTTTGTATGGCAGCTGTATCAGGTTATGTACCGATTTGCGCCATACTTAGCACAGTTGTGGGAAGTCATATCAAAACACCTCATGCTAAATTTCAGCCAATTTGGGTGAGAACTGAGCCCTCAAGAAGTCAAGATCCAAGATAGGTTTATATGGCACCTATACCAGGTTATGGACCGATTTGGACAATAATTCACACAAATGTTGGATGTGATACCAAAACATCACGCGCAAAATTACAGCCAAATCTGATAAGAATTACCCCTTCAAAAAGCTCAAGAAGTCAAGACCCAAGATCGGTTTATATGGCAGCTATATCAGGTTATGAACCGGTTTGAACCATACTTCGCACAGTTGTTGAAAGTGATATTAAAACATTATGTGCAAAATTTCAGTCAAATCGGACGAGAATTGCGCCCTCTAGAGGCTCAAGAAGTCAAGAGCTAAGATCGGTTCTATCTAAACATGGACCGATTTGGCCCATTTACAATACCAACCGACGTAAACTAATAAGAAGTATATGTGCAAATTTCAAGCGGCTAGCTTTACTCCTTCAAAAGTTAGCGTGCTTTGGACAGACAGACGAACGGACAGACAGACGGACGGACGAACGGACGGAAGGACGAACGGACGGACGGACGAACGAACGGACGGACGGACGGACGGACGAACGGACGGACAGACGAACGGACAGACGGACATGACTAGTTGGACTTAAAATGTAACGACGATCAAGATCATATATTGGGTTGCCCAAAAAGTAATTGCGGATTTTTTAAAAGAAGGTAAATGCATTTTTAATAAAACTTAGAATGAACTTTAATCAAATATACTTTTTTACACTTTTTTTCTAAAGCAAGCTAAAAGTAACAGCTGATAACTATCAGAAGAAAGAATGCAATTACAGAGTCACAAGCTGTGAAAAAATTTGTCAACGCCGACTATATGAAAAATCCGCAATTACTTTTTGGGCAACCCAATATATTACTTTATGTGTTCTTAGTCGCATATTTCGGTGTGTTACAAACAGAATGACGAAATTAGTATACCCCCATCCTATGATGAAGGGTATAAAAACCAAAAACCTGCTGCAAAATAGGGAAGTAAATGAGCATAAAACTCTTCGTACAACTTAAACACAGAATAGTGAAAAGAAGGCATAGCCCAGAGCAGTTGGTTATTTAAAGAAACACCCAAAAAACAACATCGCAGCGCCCCAAACTAGAAATGGTTTGGGTGGAAGGAAGAATAAAGAAAGTGCAGGGGCAACGACGGACTAGCAAAATAATTTTCACTTTTCTTTAATGGTGTCGAACGAATTAAATTGTTTTCGTTTTCATTTTATGGCCCTCATTGTTTTTCTTCTTGTTACAGCAACATAAACAAATGCAGGCTAATAAAATCATTTGTGTAAAAAAAAGGTAAACAAACCAAGGGAAGAGCTGGGGCAACAAACCATGCCTAATAAAATATTCCAAAAAATGGGCCTCATCATCTCTACCTGTCTGTTGGCAAATGTTGGTTGCCTCTACAACTTTCTCATGTAAAGAGAAGCAAATAACAGCGCATTAATAAACAATTAAGCGAGCCCATAAAAATAGACATTGATCCAATTCCAAGACGTTGTTCATGGAGAAACCACTGTTCGCTTCAGCTCTATGAAACGCTTTTTTCTCATTTAATAGGCCGTCCTGTCTGTCTGATGTGTGTCATCTCAACTAAATTTAGCTAAAGACTTAAGATAAACAAACAGACCATCGCACAAACATAGAGTGAGCGAGTAAAAAAAGAGAGCGCCTTACGTTTAAAAAAAATGCGATGATTAAATATGCCCATAGAAGTTCAATGACATGCTGGCTCCACAATAAACCACATGCCATAGACATAGCTAGCCACAATGGCTGCCTCCGGCATTCGATAGGCAACCGTGTCATTCACGTTTTCCTATTTTTGCATTGGATCATCAAGACAAGCACCACACCACCAATTGACTGACTGACTGACAGCGGCGCTGTATACTCTACACTCGCCTTTGGCGGAAGATGATGAAAAGAAGATATGAGCGCTACTACTGTGTCGTAGAGTAGTGGAGGAAGACACCATACTTCAATGTACATTTGGGGCTAGAGCTAGCTGGTCGTTGAGTAACAACGGCGACGACCTTGGCCATAAAAATTGTAAATTGTTTGTTCCAGTAACAGAAAATGAGCACTTGAAACAACACCACCGATAGCGATTTACACATCCATCCAACTCAACCATATTTGTATATTAAGCAGTGAAAAGCAAAATGGCACAACTAGGAAAGAAATGACGATTTAATGAAAATGCATTAGCCAAATATTAAGTCTATGCATTATTTTTTCTTCAAAAGGAGTAGAGCTTATAATTTACCGAAAACATTTAAAGATTGATAAAAAAATATTTTTCCTTCTAAATTCACGATCAATTAGATTTACTCCCATACACACTCAACAAAAAAAACATCGCAAAAACATACTCAATCAAAAAATTTATTGAAAATAAAATCGTTTTCAATTAAAAATTTGATGAATTCAATCATTTTTATACCCACCACCATAGGATGGCGGTATACTAATCTAGTCATCCCGTTTGTAACACATCGAAATATCCCCATGGAGTATATATATTTGGCACAGATACGGCTTTTTGATGCACGTTGGTTAAATTCTTGAACGGGCAAAATCGCACCATATTTGGATGTAGCTGCTATGTAGACAGATCTGCCGATAAAGGGTCTAATGTCCATAAATACCTTATTTTTTATCTGATTTCGCTGAAATTTGAAACAGTGAGTAGTTTAAGGCTTCCCGACATCTGACGCAAATATGGTTCAGATCGGACTTTATTTTTATATAGCTGCCATATATACCGATCTGCCGATAAAGGGTCTGAAGCCCTTAAGAGGTTTATTTATTACCCGATTTCGCTGAAATTTTAAACAGTGGGATATTTCCATATCCCATATCCATATTTAGGTCAGATGTCGGGAGGCTCAAAACTCCCGACATCTGACCTAAATATGGATCAATCGTACTCTATTTAGATAAAGCTGACATATAGACCGATCTGCCGATAAGGGTCTAAAGCCCATACATTTTAAACAGTGAGTAGTTTTACACCTATGAACATAGGGCCCTAATATGGTTCAGATCGGACTATATTTGGATTTCGCTGCCATATAGACCGATCTCCCGATAAAGGGACTGAAGCCCATAAAAGCTTTATTTTTTAACCGTTTTCGCTGAAATTTGAAACAGTGAGTAGCTTTACACTTCCCAACATTCGACTCAAATATGGTTCCGATCGGACTGTATTTAGATATAGCTTCCATATAGACCGATATGCCGGTTAAGGGTCTGAAGCTCATAAAAGTTTTATTTATCAACCGATTTTGTTGAAATTTCAACTACAAAATTCACCAGTGACTTATAAAGGGTGATTTTTTTGAGGTTAGGATTTTCATGCATTAGTATTTGACAGATCACGTGGGATTTCAGACATGGTGTCAAAGAGAAAGATGCTCAGTATGCTTTGACATTTCATCATGAATAGACTTACTAACGAGCAACGCTTGCAAATCATTGAATTTTATTACCAAAATCAGTGTTCGGTTCGAAATGTGTTCAAATTTTGACAAATTTTGTTCAGCGATGAGGCTCATTTCTGGTTGAATGGCTACGTAAATAAGCAAAATTGCCGCATTTGGAGTGAAGAGCAACCAGAAGCCGTTCAAGAACTGCCCATGCATCCCGAAAAATGCACTGTTTGGTGTGGTTTGTACGCTGGTGGAATCATTGGACCGTATTTTTTCAAAGATGCTGTTGGACGCAACGTTACGGTGAATGAACCGAACACTGATTTTGGTAATAAAATTCAATGATTTGCAAGCGTTGCTCGTTAGTAAGTCTATTCATGATGAAATGTCAAAGCATACTGAGCATCTTTCTCTTTGACACCATGTCTGAAATCCCACGTGATCTGTCAAATACTAATGCATGAAAATCCTAACCTCAAAAAAATCACCCTTTATTTATAAGGCCACTCAATGTCCGTGCCGAATTCGGGTGCATAAATTATCCAATTACCACCGGATTGTGCCGTGTCCGTGTGTCTGTCTTTAAGTATAGAGATATTGAGCTGAAATTTTGCACAGATTCTTTTTTTGTTCATAAGCAAATTAAATTCGAAGATGGCCTATATCCGACTATATCTTGATATAGCCCCCATATAGACCGATTCGCCGATTTAGGTTCTTTGGCATATAAAAGCCACATTTATTATCCGATTTTGCTGAAATTTGGGACAGTGAGTTGGGTTAAGTCCTTCGATATCCTTCTTCAATTTGGCTCAGATCAGCCCAGATTTCGATATAGCTGCCATATAGACCGATCCGCCGATTTGAGGTTTTGGGGCTATAAAAGGCGCAATTATTGTCCGATATCGCCGAAATTTGAGAGTTTAGTTAAGCCCCTCGACATACTTCTGCAATATGGCTCTGATCGGTCCAGATTTGGATATAACTGCCATATAAACCGATCTCTGGATTTAAGGTTTTGGGCCCTTAAAAGGCGCATTTATTGTCCGACGTTGCCGAAATTTGGGACAGTGAGTTGTGATAGGCCCTTCAACTTCCTTCTTTAATGTGGCCCAGATCGGTCCAGATTTGAATATAACTGCCGTATAGACCGATCTCTCGATTTGATGTTTTAAACCCATAAAAGATGAATTTATTAACCGATTTTGCTCAAATTGGGCGCAATGAGCTGCGTGAGGACCATAGACATTCGTATCGAGTATGTTCAAGATCGGGCTATATTTGGATATATCCGCCATTTGTACCACTTCCCCATAAAAGGCGCATTTATTGTCCGATTTTGAAAAAATTTGGAACAGTGAGTTGTGTTAGGCCCTTCGACATCTTTCTTCAATTTGGCCCACATCGGTCCAGATTTGGATATAGCTGCCATATAGACTGATCTCTCGATTTGAGGTCTTGGACCATAGACATTCGTATCGAGTATGTTCAAGATCGGGCTATATTTGGATATAGCCGCCATTTGTACCGATTTCCCGATTTAAGTTCTCGGGCACAGTGGGCTGTGTTAAGCTCCTCGACATTTCTTGTTCTATATGCTTCAGATCGGTCTATATTTGGACATAGCTGTCATATAATATACCAATCTACCGATTTAAGTTAAAAGACCCATAAAGATGCATTTTTTAACCGATGAATGTGGTACAGTGAGTTGTGTTAGACCCTTTTTATAGCCTTCTTGATAATGGTGGAGATGGGACTATATTTAGATATAGCTACTATGGATTCATAAATGATGCTTTTTTTACTGTATTATGACGAAAGGTTTTTAATATATATATCTGTGGTGGATGTCCAAAGTTCGGCCCAGCCGAACGTAAAGCCTTTTGACTTGTTTCTATTCAATCGAAAAATGATTTCCCCTACGATATGTAGGGGACTTTTCCACAAATCTATAGCAAATTTCATGGCATCCGGTTCTAAGTACCGGATTGACCCGATTGAGACCTTCGTCGGACATGGTCGTCCGTCTCAACGTACTACAAATCTTTAGGGCAGCCTTCTCGACACTCGACATTTTTTGGAGAAACCTCGCGGGGGTGGATTTTATGTTTATAGGGGTGCCCACGGACCTTTTTCAACAACACACCTCATGTACCTCTGTGTACCAAAGATTATGGAGATTAAATTAATTGAAAATTTCCAAAAATTTCAAACATTTTTTTAATTGGTTCAATTAAAACTTTAATTGAAAATTTCAAAAATTTTTATAATTGGATCAATTACATTTTTATACCCACCACCGAAGGATGGGGGTATATTCATTTTGTCATTCCGTTTGCAACACATCGAAATATCCATTTCCGACCCTATAAAGTATATATATTCTTGATCAGCGTAGAAATCTAAGACGATCTAGCCATGTCCGTCCGTCTATCCGTCTGTCTGTTGAAATCACGCTACAATCTTTAAAAATAGAGATATTGAGCTGAAATTTTGCACAGATTCTTTTTTTGTCCATAAACAGGTTAAGTTCGAAGATGGGCTATATCGGACTATATCATGATATAGCCCCCATATAGACCGATCCGCCGATTTAGGGTCTTAGGCCCATAAAAGCCACATTTATTATCCGATTTTGTTGAAATTTGGGACAGTGAGTTGTGTTAGGCCCTTCAACATACTTTGTCAATTTGGCTCCGATCGGTCCAGATTTGGATATAGCTGCCATATAGACCGATCCTCCGATTTAGTGTCTAAGGCCCATAAAAGCCACATTTATGGTCCGATTTCGCTGAAATTTGGGACAGTGAGTTGTGTTAGGCCCATCGACATCCTTCGTTAAATTGGCCCAGATCGGTTCAGATTTGGATATAGCTGCCATATAGATCGATCCTCCAATTTATGGTGTAAGGCCCATAATAGCCACATTCATTATCCGATTTTGCTGAAATTTTGGGACAGTGAGTTGTGTTAGGCCCTTTGACATCCTTCGTCAATTTGGTCCAGATCGGTTCAAATTTGGATATAGCTGCCATATAGACCGATTTCTTGATTTATGGTTTTGGGCCCATAAAATGCTCATTAACTGCCCGATGTCGCGGAAATTTGGAACAGTGAGTTAAGTTAAGCCCCTTGACATACTTCTGCAATATCGCGCAGATCGGTCCAGATTTGGATATAGCTGCCATATAGACCGATATCTAGGTTTTAGGTTAAGGGGCCATAAAAGACGCATTTATTGTCTGATCTCCCTGAAATTTGAGACAGTGAGTTTGGTTAGGCTCTTCGACGTCCTTCTTCAATTTTGCCCAGATCGGTCCAGATTTGAATATAGCTGCCATATAGACCGATCTCTGGATTTAAGGTTTAGGGCCCATAAAAGATGCATTCATTGTCCGATTTCGCCGAAATTTGGGGCAGTGCTTTGTGTTAAGCTCTTCGACATTTTTCTGCAACTTGGCGGAATCGATCCAGATTTGGATATAGCTGCCATGTAGACCGATATCTCGATTTAAAGTCTTGGCCCCATAAAAGGCGCATTTATAATCCGATTTCACTGAAATTTGACACAGTGACTTATGTGCGGCTTTTCGACATCCGTGTCGTATATAGTTCAGATCGGTATGAGGTATATGAGTATAAGGTATGAAATTTTCACCGAATTTTAATGAAAGGTGGTTTACATATATATCCGAGGTGGTGGGTATCCAAAGTTCGGCCCGGCCGCCTTTTTACTTGTTTTATTATCTATTTTAATTTGACCAATAAAAAAATTCATTGAAAATTTTCAAAATAACAATAATTTCTTTAATCTTTAATCGGAAAGTATTTTCAATTACTTGCTCAAAAATTGTGATTGAAACAGATTTTTATTTTTTTTCCGTGCACGGAAAAAATAAAAAATTTATGATTGACAGTAATAAACGAAAATTTGCATTGAACATGACAATACGGAGTGGCAGGGAAACCTCTCTCATATTAATGAGTGCAAGTTTATAGCCAAGTCTGAACTGCATATCTTTTCAAAGAGAAGTTTTGGAAGACTGAAGAGTCATTCATTTAGACATGCCAAACTTCCCGCTTCGGTGATTTTCCATTGACCATAATAGGCAAATGTAAAACATAATTAACCCGTTGCAGACTTAAACCTTAGCCAGAATCAAATTAGTACACGCTGCAACTAATGTGAGTAATCTTGAAAGTCTATTCTAGAAACCCAGGATTTGCGGACTTTGTTCCAAATTTCACATTTCCCCTTCAATATCCCATTAAGTAAGAACTTAAATCGGACAGCGCTCATTGATATGAAAGCATATCCGAAATTTGGTGGGTTGTGGCCCTAATTCAAATTATTGCCGTTTTGATTAGTTTTTTTTTACTTAAACTTTAAGTTTTTTCAATCACTTCCCTAATTCATACTTCGTAGAAATATTTTGAACAATTATCTTGAAGTTCACAAAGAAACATAGCACACATCTTTTTCCCCTTTCTTGAATTTGTATATTCAAGTTCAAGTGATGAGTTCAAATTGCGTTCTCAGCGCCTTTGATTTTCACAAAGCACTTTACGAATTCATTTTGTGTTGACTTTTTTTCCTCAGATAAAATCATTCGACGTTTTTTGCAGATGACATCACTGCAATACAAAAAAAAACAGCGTATTCATCATCCATGTCTTCATATAGTATAACAAATTTGTTGTCTTCATAATACGATTAATTGGTAGCAACTGGGCAAAATTGCCTTAAGCCAGATAGAAATACAACAGTATCATATTTTTTTGTTCTTCTAAGATAAGATTTCTCCCATGTTTTTTTTTAAGTAGTTGATGTGTACACTGTAATACCCATTTCGTTCCTTTTTCCTATTGATATTGGTTTTTTAAGCTCTAATTTCCCCAATCGAAAAAAACTATCCAATCACTTGTTTCAGTTTCACCTCAACTATGTGGCTGTCATATTGAGACCTTTTTGTATGCTATGGCAATGACCGACAGACCCAACATTTTTCTATCGAAGATTATTGTGTGAAATATTTTAGTGAAACCCAACAAGTTTTAATGGTAAAGAGTGTTATCCGATACCTTGTTCCGATGCTTTGATGGGAAGAAATTTGTGTATGGGTCTTCTGTTTGTCAAAATAATTTCAAATGCCATCTGACGGAATGTTGCGGAAAGAAAGACAAAAATATGTTTCCAACAGGTGAATTGAAACTGAACTATATTGAAAAGTGCAATAAAGAGTGCCACCGTAACGCAGAGGTTAGCATGTCCGCCTATGACACTGAAAGCCTGGGTTCGACTCCTGGCGAGACCATCAGAAAAAATTTTCAGCGGTGGTTTCCCCTCCCAATGCTGGCAACATTTGTGAGGTACTATGCCATGTAAAACTTCTCTCCAAAAAGGTGTCGCTCTGCGGCATGCCGTTCAGACTCGACTATAAAAATGAGGCCCCTTATCATTGAGCTTAAAACTTGAATCGGACTGCACTCATTGATATGTGAGAAGTTTGCCCCTGTTCCTTAGTGCAATGCTCATGGGCAAAATTTGCATTTGTAACAAAGAGTGCATGGGAGAAAAGTTTTTCTGAGAATGAGGGAGAAGAAGGGTCCTTCTTTTATAAAAACATGTGTCTTAAAGGAAAGTTTTATTGAAATTTTTTCTTTGTAAAAAATTTTAAGATATTTTGTCTTCAAAACCTCTCATCACTATAATTGTCTTTTGACGCTCCGACACCACCACGACTAATGAGAAAAGCAAAACAAACTAATAATGATGTACTAGAAGGGCGGTATGATAACTCTCACCATATTGCGTGCGGTAGTACTTACATTAATAATTAGGCCCAAGTACCCTGGTTAAATTTTTTATACCCACCACCGCAGGAAAGAGGGTATATTCATTTAGTCCTTCCGTTTGTAACTACTCGAAATATTCACCTAGGCCCCATAAAGTATATATATTCTTGATCGTCGTAACATTTTATGTCGATCTAGCCATGTCAGTCCGTCTGACTGTCGAAAGCACGTTAACTTTCGAAGGAGTAAAGCTAGCCACCTGAAATTTTGCACAAATACTTCTGATTATTGTAGGTCGGTTGGGATTGTAAATGGGCCATATCGGTCCATGTTTTGATATAGCTGCCATATAAACCGATCGTGGGTCTTGATTTCTTGAGCCTCTAGAGGGCGCAATTCTTATCCGATTGGAATGAAATTTTGTACGACGGATCCTCTCATGACCGTCAACATACGTGTTTATTATGGTATGAATCGGTCTATAGCCTGATACAGCTCCCATATATATCGATCTCTCTATTCTTATTCGATTTGGGTGACATTATACACAGGTCTCCAACATATAATTTAATTGTGGTCCGAACCGGACCATATCATGATATCGCTCTAACAGCTGAGCAAATCTTTTCTTTTATCCTTTTTTTGCCTAAAAGAGATGTCTGGAAAATAACTCGACAAATGCGATCCATGGTGGAGGGTATAAAATATTCGGCCCGGCCGAAATTAGCACGCTTTTACTTGTTTATACCCACCACCGTAGGATAGGTGGTGGGATATTAGTCACTCCGTTTGCAACACATCGAAATATCAATTTCCGACACTACTAGGTAAATATATTTCGGATCGTCGTAAAATTCTAAGACGATTTAACGATGTCCGTGTGTCAGCCCGTCCGTCTGATGTAATCACTCCACCATCAAAAATTGAGACATTGAGCTGAAATTTGGCAAAGATACGCTTTTTTGATGCACGCTGGTTAAGTTTTTGAACGGGCCAAATCGGACTATATTTGGGTATAGCTGGTATATAGACCAATCTGCCGATAAAGGGTCTAATGCCCATAAATGCTTTACTTTTTATACGAGTTCACTGAAATTTGAAACAGGGAGTAGTTTTAGGCCTTCCAATATTCGACATAAATATGGTTAAGATCGGACTATATTTAGATACAGCGGTCATTAAAACCGATCTGCCGATAAAGGGTCTGAAGCCCATAAAAGCTTAATTTATTACCCGATTTCGCTGAAATTTGAAACAGTTGGCAATTTTAAGCCTCTCGACATCTCACTCAAATATGGTTCAGATCTGATATATTTATAAACAGCTGCCATATAGACCGATCTCTAAATAAAGAGTCTGAAGCCCATAAAAGCCCTATTTATTATCCGATTTCGCTGAAATTCGAAACAGTGGGTGATTTCAAGCCTCCCGACATCTGACCTAAATATGTATCAAATCGGACTATATTAAGATATAGCAGCCATGTAGACAGATCTCCAGATAAAGGGTCTGAAGCCCATAAAGGCTATATTTTTTAACTCATTTCGCTGAAATTGGGAACAGTGGGTAGTTTTACGCCTCCCAACATACGACCCAAATATGGTTCAGATCGGACTATTTTTAGATATAGCTGCCATATAGACCGATCTCCCGATTAAGAGTCTGAAGGCCACAAAATATTTATTTTTTAACAAATTTCCCTGAATTTCAAACAGGTCCGATCTGAACCACATTTCACAGAAATGGGTAGGGGTCTACCAGAATTCAATGGGCCAAGTTTCATTGAAATCGGATGAAACATGAGCAATTTATTGCCTCAAGATTTTAAGTCGGAAAATCGGTCTATTGGATTGCCCAATGCATTTTTAATAAAACTTAGAATTAACTTTAATCAAATATACTTTTTTTACACTTTTTTTCTAAAGCAAGCTAAAAGTAACAGCTGATAACTGACAGAAGAAAGAATGCAATTACAGAGTCACAAGCAGTGAAAAAATTTGTCAACGCCGACTATATGAAAAATCCGCAATTACTTTTTGGGCAACCTATATAGGGCTATATAACTAAAATCCGATTTTATGAGATCAGAAGGTCTGGTTTGTATACAAAATCCTCAAAATTTTTTTGGAAAATGTTTTTATACCCAAGATATCTGCAAAATTATAAATATCCAGCTTTTATGTATCAATGGGTAAATACCCGGGTATTTACCCAATTTACCGGGTAAATACCTTTTGGGTATTTACCCAACGCCCATCTCTAGTCTAGCTCATCATCTTCTTCGCGTTGCAAACAAATGCACAAAAATTAGAAAACCCTGTACCACAGTGATGGTGTCGAGCATAAACCGTTATCTTTACTTTATTTTAATGTTAAAAAAATAAAAAAAAAAAACACATAAATTATCTCATTTTCTTCTTCTTAATCACGCATGCAATCAATCACTAATTATGAGAAAAATAAGCATTAAATGTAGTTTTAGTAAGATATCATGCGAAAAATCTACATCCTCAGAGGCTAATAAATCTTGAATGAAAAATTTAAAAGAAACTGGGTGCGTATGCGAATGTGCGTGTGCGTGTTGCCATAGTGCATACGCCCACAAGCACGCAACTGGAAGTTCAAAAAGCCAAGGGAATATAGCGTAAATCACACACAGAAGTACAACAATATGAATTATTATTATTAATAAATATAAATACTACAACAACAAATATTACCTTAACGCCAACACTTCCACACCACGCATACGTTTTATAATGGAAACATCACTGAGATCACTTCCCCTGTAATGAAAACAAAAAAATAAGGCAATTTTAAAAACGTTTAATAGAATTATAATTAAAATTATTCAATATCCAAACAAATGTCTCTTGGTGTATATGTATGTTTGTTTTTGCTGTATTTCATAATGAATATAAAAACCTGCTCGTGCTAGATACTACAATTGCACATAGTTTAAATTTTTTCCTCTAAACAGTCAGACAAGGTAATAAATTTCTTATAATTGCTGTTTGGTGTTTTGTAAATGTCTTGATTTTCCAAAGTTGGAAAGTTCACATATTCTGTCTCTCTCGTGAATTATGTGAAAATTGTTGTTGCGTATAAAACTTAGCGAGCATGTAATCCAACTTTGGCGTTAGAAATCTTCAAAGTTGATTAATGAAGTGGGCGTACTGAATGAAGTATGCCACCCTATTAGCACGAAGGTTGACATAGCTATATTGTGTTGTTCTGGAGTAGAGTTTTAAGAAAAAAATAAAATAAAAACTTAACGATTTCCGCAAACATTTTTGTTCAAATTGTATTATTTCAAATCAACATTTTTTTATATTTCACAAAAACAAGTAAAAAGGCGTTAAGTTCGGAAGGTCCGAACTTTGGATACCCACCACCTCGGGTATATATGTAAACCATCTTTCGTCTTAATGAAAAAATGCTTAATTTATCCCCAATAGCAGCTTTATCGAAACATGGTCCGATTTGGACCGAATTCGACACGTATATTGAGAGGTCTAATAAGTACAAGTCATTGTTCAATTTTGTAGAACAAAATATTGGTCTTTTTGGTAGCCATATTCAAATATAGACCTATCTGAACCATATACGACATGGATGTCGATAAGCCTAACATAAGTCACTGTCCCATATTTCAGCGAAATCGGATTATGAACGTGTTTTTTATGGGGTCAAGACTTTATATAGAGAGATTGGTCTATATGGGAGCTATATCCAAATCTGAACTGATCTGAGCCAAATTGAAGAGGGCCGTCGAAGGGCCTAACACAACTTACTGTCAGAAATTTCGGCGACATCGGACAATAAATGAGCCTTTTATGGGCCGAAAACCTAAAATCGAGAGATCGGTCTATATGGCAACTATATCCAAATCTAGACTGATCTAGAACAAATTAAAGAAGTATGTCGAAGGGCCCAACACAACTCACTGTCCCAAATGTTGGCAAAATCGGAAAATAAATGAGCCTGTTATGGGCCCAAGACCTTAAATCGAGAGATCGGTGTATATGGCGGCTATATACAAATCTGGACCGATCTATGGCATATTGCAAAAAGATGTCGAGGGGCCAAACTTAACTCACTGTCCCAAATTTTGGCGACATCGGACAATAAATGCTCCTTGTATGGACCCAAAACCTTAAATCGCGAGATCGGTCTATATGGCAACTATATCCAAATCTGGACCGATCTGGTCCAAATTGAGGAAGGATGTCGAAATTTCAGCGAAATCGGATAATAAATGTGGCTTTTATGGGCCTTAGATCCTAAATCGGAGGATCGGTCTATATGGGGGCTATATCAAGATATAGTCCGATATAGCCCATCTTCGAACTTAACCTGCTTATGGACAAAAAAGAATCTGTGCAAAGTTTCAGCTCAATATCTCCATTTTAAAAGACTGTAGCGTGATTTCAACAGACAGACGGACGGGCATGGCTAGATCGTCTTAGATTTTGACGTTGATCAAGAATATATATACTTTATAGGGTCGGAAATGGATATTTCGATGTGTTGCAAACAGAATGACAAAATTAATATGTCAGCATCCTTCGGTGGTGGGTATAAAAATCTATAATTCCATTCATTTATTTTTTAAAACCAAAAAATACTGGTAATCCGAGCATGCTACGAACTCAGTTACCGGGGCATTTACAAAAATGTGAATTAAACCAAATTATCATTTGTTTTTCTCTTTTTTTACTTTTTAAAATATTAAAAATTATTAACAGATTTCCTTTATAGAACTGTCACATAAACCTATTTCAAATCTACATTAAGTTTTGTGAATAAGGCTGAAAGTTTGTCCCTGATGTTTCTTTTTTTGCTTAATAAACGCTTTTGAACTTTTCATGGCATCCCATCAGCAATATTACAAATTTGACATCAATACCATACCCACCCCACCACCATATTCAAGCCAAAAAGGGGTTGTTCTACAAAATCTAATTTGTAGGCCTAGGTCATTATGTACATCAAAGCAGAACCTCAATAACTTGAGTGTATACAAAATGTATGTAAAATTATAACAAAAAATTCATTGCATCCTCAAATTTTATGAGTTCATGTGGGTACAACAAGAAGAATGAAGATGCGTACTCGCTTAGACATTAATGAAGAAAGACCCAACAACAAACATTGTAACCAGCTATGGGGACAATGGCAACAATAACAACCATTAGATGCTACCAACATCATATCTTATTACATTGTTGAACTGTTACATGTGTAAAATACTCTACCCATATGCATAATATTATGAATACACTTTAAAAAATTAGTTTTAAGTTAACTTGAAATGAATTGAATGTAATTTAAAGTTGTATATCAGAGAACGACTGAGGATTCTTTTGATTCTACATGAGCCAAGAGGCGAATAGGGATGGCCGTCGCACTATGGCGACCACCTGAAATGAGACAGGTGGCAAAAATCAAAATTTTCATGTGCGCCTATCTTATGTTAAATACTTCAACGATTTCAAAAGTGCTACCCAAAAAATATTAGATTTTTAGTTTAAGAGATACGGCCGTTCAAAGTTGACTTTTTTCGATTTTCGAAAAAACACAATTTTTAGGAATTTTGGTCCGGTTAAGGGATTGTCATATATTTATTGTATTTTGTCTATGGGAGGACATACTTAATAAGTGTAGAATTATCGAAAAAAATTTGTAATGAATTCTTTGAGCTTCTCCAGGTAGATCACTATTTAAAAAGTACCAATTTTTCACTATTTTTCAACTTTGATGGATAATAAAAAATTTACCCAAATTAACCCTCACCACGGAATTCCTAACTTAAAATTTTCTTTTTAGAGGTTACTTTGTAGTTTTTAGAGCGCATAACAAGCCGATTACTGGCTTAGGTGTATGTGAGTAGTGGCAAGGGGCGGATTAATATTTGCACCCGCTATTCAACCTAACCTAACCTAACCCCCACCATATTTTCAAAATGCTCTCTTCGAATGTCCCTTAACATAATTAAAAAAAGTTTATCAAATATACTTTTTTTAACCTTTTTTTCTAAAGCAAGCTAAAAGTAACAGCTGATAACTGACAGAAGAAAGAATGCAATTACAGAGTCATAAGCTGTGAAAAAAATTGTCAACGCCGACCATATGAAAAATCCGCAATTACTTTTTGGGCAACCACTACATGGCAAGATTATCAACGCGGACTTCGGAGATTGTGTGGTCACAAAGCGCCAATTCTCTGGAACTTAGTGATAAACCAAATTTTGTTGGATCTCAAGAGAGATAATGTGAGAATGATCGCAACGGCGGACGACATCCTACTACTGCATATGAGGCCGACGTCGCACAGTGGGATGGGAAAAAAGTGGAAATAAGCCTGTCATTATGGAACGGATAGAAATATATTTAGGAAATTTTTCATTGCCCAAAGTAATAACTAATTGCATGCAAAAAATGTTTTGCGCTATCCAAGGATTAAGGTCTCTACGGACAATTTACTAAAAAATAAAAATTTTGCAAACATCTTTCCCTAATGTGGGGATTTTGGGTGTTTTCATCCGGAAATGTGGCTACAATTTGTACTCATTTTTTTTAAAAAGATATTCATCTACAAATTTGTGATAAATTAGAACAATATCTTTAGTAGTTTTGGTTTTATGATGTTTTTAATTTGAATTTCATTTTTTACAGTAGTGTATTTTTATACCCTCCACCATAAGATGGGGGGTATACTAATTTCGTCATTCTGATTGTAACTACTCGAAATATTCGTCTGAGACCCCATAAAGTATATATATTCTTGATCGTCGTGAAATTTTATGTCGATCTGGCCATGTCCGTCCGTCCGTCCGTCTGTCTGTCGAAAGCACGCTAACTTCCGAAGGAGTAAAGCTAGCCGCTTGAAATTTTGCACAAATACTTCTTATTAGTGTAGGTCGGTTGGTATTGTAAATGGGCCATATCGGTCCATGATTTGATATAGCTGCCATATAAACCGATCTTGGGTCTTGACTTCTTGAGCCTCTAGAGTGCGCATTTCTTATCCGATTGGGATGAAATTTTGCACGACGTGTTTTGTTATGATATCCAACAACTGTGCCAAGTATGGTTCAAATCGGTTCATAACCTGCTATAGCTGCCATATAAACCGATCTGGGGACTTGACTTCTTGAGCTTCTAGAGGGCGCAATTCCTATCCGATTTGGCTGAAATTTCGCAAGACGTTTTTTATTGTTACTTTCAACAACTATGTCAAATAAAATACAAGTCGGTTCATAACCTGATATAGCTGTCATATAAACCGATCTGGGATCTTGACTTCTTGAGCCTCTAGAGGTCGCAATTAATATCCGATTTGCCTGAAATTTTGTACGACGGATTCTTTCATGACTATCAACATACGTGTTTATTATGGTCTGAATCGGTCCATAGCCCGATACAGCTCCCATACAAATCGATCTCTCTATTTTGCTTTTTGAGCTCACAAAGAGCGCAATTCTTATTCGAATTGGCTGACATTTTACACAGGTCTCCAACATATAATTTAATTGTGGTCCAAACCGGACCATATCTTGATATCGCTCTAATGGCAGAGCAAATCTTTTCTTATATCCTGTTTTGCCTAAGAAGAGATGCCGGGAAAAGAACTCGACAAATGCGATCCATGGTGGAGGGTATATAAGATTCGGCCCGGCCGAACTTAGCATGCTTTTACTTGTTTAGCCTTATTTTGGGTTTTACCCAAATAATAGGACCAAAATTTAACCTTTTGTTGTTAGTACATTTAGGCCTGCTTTTTGTAGGGTTTTTCAAGTACTTTTCAGCAAAAAAACATCGGACCATAAATAAGCTTCAATAGCCCGAACGAAATTTTGTAGGGGCGAGGTGACCAATTTTGAAGGCCGACCAATGGGCCTCTGGGACTTCTAGGGCCTCTTCCTCTTGAACATAAACTGAATGGCACAGCTATAACCATGTAGAATTTCATGAAGATATCTCTATCCGTTCCAAAATGGCAGATTTATTTCCACTTATTGATTTTCCTCATCCCACTGTGCGTCATACTGCGAAGCAAATTTCTATCGACTATAAGCGAAATTATTGAAAGTTCACTGCAAATACAGTCGAGATGAGGTAAGGCGTGTTTAGGATGAACCCAGCAAATAGAGAGTTAGCTCTCTTCACTCCGAGATATGATTTATCGGATTTTAGACTCCAGTCTGGACGGGTTCATCCTGGAACTGGACTACGAAACTGTCTTGAAAAAGGAATACGAATGAATGGGGCTCTTGTATGGTTGACGCCTGTTTAAACCTCGGTTTTCACAGATTGCTCAAAGTTGAAGTTAAAGACTGGATTGGGAGTACGTTCTTCTAGGCAGAACTCTGTGCCATAACGATAGCAGCAAAATACATTCTGATGGAAAGATAGGCTCTTGCCTCCGAATCTCTTCTGTAATTTCATCTTATATTCACACATATATCTTACTTTATCTTTTCTTTGTCATCCACACTTCGTGTCTCACTAGGGTATTAATTGGCCAGGCTGGCCTCCGAACTTCTGGCCTTCATGATGGGCTACACAATCAACCTATACCATTAATAATCATTGAATAGGACTAACTGTTTTAATAGTAAACATTTTTGGTTTTGAAATTTGAGCAAACTTCAAATTTTTACAGCTGCCACGAAAACGGAACGTAAAATTTTGTTTTTACCAAATTCTACTTTCCAGTTACGGTCGATAGACGTTCTGTAATCGTTCGCATGTATATTCATTAGGCAAGACAAAACAGCTTACACGTTTTTTCTACATTTACGGCAAACCAGGCCTTAAATCATTCAATTTCTAATTCGGTTCAAAAGATATGAATTTCGCAACAAAGAAACTCAAACCGCACCACTGTGTGTCGCTTGGTTCGCAGCACTGGCTGAACTAAAGAAGAGTTCCATAAGACTCTTGACTAAGGTGAACATTTTTAAAAAAAAAAATATATTTTGAACTGCATATTGTACCCCTTTAAATTGACATATCTTGTTCAAACTTCATTTAAAACTCATCTACAATATGTCCTCTTTACAAAAGAGGAAGAAAAGGGCCCACTCCGCTGCGCCTTCTTTCATTCTCTTATTTTATCTGTGCCCTATACTTGCACAGTCAGGAAAAAATTTCTGTTTGGGGATGCTGGTACAACCTTTCAGATATTTCGTCCCAATTGGTTCTCTACTCCCAAATTTCTTTCATTTGAGCCTTATATTGCTATGGTCGGTAAATCTATCCTTTCTATTCTATTGGGGTTTTATTAAAGATTTTTCCATGATAGCCAAACCCTTACATGATTTGACAAAAAAGGATAGAAAATTTGTAATCGGATGCGAGGAATTGAAGGCGTTTGATACGTTGAGGACGAAACTTGTCGAATCGCCTGTGTTAGCATTGTTTAATCCGTCAGCCATAACGGAGCTTCATTGCGACGCAAGTGCCTTAGGATTTGGGACTATTCTGGTTCAGAAGAGCAATGATGGAAAATGGCATCCAGTGCTTTATTTTTCGAAAAGGGCTTCGAAAGCTGAGTCGAAATTCCATAGTTACGAACTGGAGACTTTGGCCATAATTTATGCATTGAGGAGATTTCGCGTGTATTTGCATGGAAGGTATTTCAAAAAAATAACAGATTGCAACTCACTTACAATGACGTTGAATAAAAGAGAGTTGAATCTACGAATCGCCAGGTGGGCACTAGAGATGCAGAACCTTGATTGTCGTCGAGCATCGTACCGGAAAACGTATGCAGCATGTAAATGCTTTAAGTGGGTGCCAGGAAGTAATGGTGATAGAGACTAACACCTTAGAGGAGAATTTAGTAATTTGCCAAAAAAGAGACCCCAAGATTGTTAAGTTGAAAGACCAATTGCAGAACACAGAACACAAATATTATGAGATGTGAAATGGTGTGCTTTATAAGAAAAAAGACAAGAAAAGACAGCTATTTTATGTGCCTGAGGCAATGGAATCCCATGTTATATATCACTATCATGATGAGATGGGTCATGTTGGTATAAGTAAAGTTGTAGAATTGATAGAAAAAACTTATTGGTTCCCGCAAATTAGGAAGAAAGTATGTGAACACATCAGGAATTGTTTGAGATGCATAATATTTTCGAGTAAAGGTGGTAAAGTAGAGGGTTACATCCATAACATACCGAAACCAGAAAGGCCTTTTCAAATGTTATATATCGACCATTATGGACCAATAGATAGAGGCAGCTCGAAGAAACATTTGCTAGTAGTTGTAGATGCGTGCTCGAAGTATGTAAAATTATACCCTACGAAGACTACAGCAACGAATGAGGTGATTAAAGCACTTCGTGAATATTTTAGACAGTAGGCCAACGTGTATAATATCAGACAGAGGTTCTAGTTTTACGTCGAAAGATTTTGCGACACTTTTGGAGGGGAATGACATTCGTCATATCCTGATTGCTACTGGTTCGCCACAGGCTAATGGGCAAGTTGAAAGGGTAAATAGGAATCTTGGCCCAATGATAGCGAATCTAGCAGACAGTGGGAATAGTAGATCTTGGGAGGACGTTATCGAGTCGATTGAATCCAGTTTGAACTATACAAGACATAGAATGATCGATGAACATCCAAGCGTGATGTTGTTTGGAGTGAATCAAAAAGGGAATGTTTTAAATGAAATTGAGGAGAATATTATGGAGGAAGACTATAGAAATGTTGAAGAAGTCAGAGATAAAGCTCATGAGAAAGAGGTACAGGCGCAGGCATACAACGAACTACTTGTAAACCGTCGACGGAAATGTCCAGTTGCGTATAAGAAACGAGATTATGTTGTGATAAAGAATTTTGATGTTAGCCCGGGCGTGGCGAGGAAATTGATTCCGATGTATAAAGGTCCGTATAAGATAACAGAAGTTTTGGAAAACGATCGATATATACTGGAGGACGTAGATGGTTTCCAACAGAGTAGAATACCGTACAAGGGTACTTGGGCTGCCCATAACATCAAACACTGGTTTCAGGGCAATAATAAACTACATTAGGCAGGCTTGAAAATGTAAAGGCAAAGAATCGGGTGATTCTTTTTGTCAGGACGGCCGAATTGTAGTATACAAGTAGTATCTAAATACCTTATACCATGTAATTATGTTAATAGCCTATAGTATATAAGTAGTAGTACCTAAGCCCCTTATACCATGTAATTATGTCGATTGCCTAATTATTGACGATAACAACTGATGCTTCTGTTTGTTATCGATTTACATTTTAATTATGCTCTGCTTTCCAAATGAGGATCTAGGTCTGACACCTGTGAATAATAGAAGCTAACACGAGCTCAATGAGTGAAAACAAAAGAAACAAATAAATAAAGTGTTTCAAATAGATTCAAACAGCCTACACCACTCACTACAGTTGTGGGGATGAAGTGGACTCCCATATATCAGATTCCGTCATTATTAGTTTATATTTCCATTTGGCGGGTTTTGGAGGTGGCGCGGCCCCATCCTAAATAAGGATACCAAATTTCTGTTTTTGAGTTAATATAAACAAACATAATTTCGCGTTAATCGCCCGACCCAACTCCGAGATCTGACGTTTTTGAAAATAGAGTAAGGGGAGGGTTCGCCCATTAAAGTTTGGCTGCTAGATCTATTTCATTCTCATGGTTTTGGTGGTGGATTGGAGTAGCCAAACTCTTTGCCCCGAAAAAGGATATCAGATTCATACTCTACTCCCAAAAACCACATTTGAGCTACATATTGCTATAGTCGTTTCAGGGGAAGTTCATGAGATGAGTCGTCCCTGAAACACTTGGCCATAAATCAGATATCAGATTTGAGCCCCTTTTTTCATATTTTAAAGTTACCACTTGGGATAACACATTTCTAAAGATCCGCAGGTCCTTCTGTGTCTACCCCAATTTGAGGGCAAAAAGTGTACTGTACTACCAGAGGCCTTTTATTGCTGTCCTATTCTATCCTGATCGGCCTTCATATATTATTTTTAATTCTTTTTTTTTTTCTTGTCGGATTTGGGGAGGGGGCTTGCCCTTCTACACGTCCTTTCATTTGAGTTCAATATATTCTCGGTTGTCCTACATAAGAGATTGGTGTTGTTTTTATTGGGAGGAGAGGGTCGATCCCCCGAAGCTAAGACCCAAAAGACAAATTATTTGCGTCCTTTATTGTCGTGATATACATGTCAAGTTGAACAATAGGATGTGACCCAGATACTTGAACCTGTATAATATTATAAGATTCGAACTCTACTGTCGTAGACCTTTCTTTTAATTCCCATACTATCGCGATCGAACTACACGTCTTGTAGAAGGGTATTTAAAGGGTTGGCCGGTCACGGAATCTGTCCCAGAAGTGTATACCAGGTTCCTAGTCAACTCCCAAGGTAGTCAACTTTCATTTGATACCCATTTTGTGACGTTGGACATTCATGCCTGTTTTGGGGGTTTTTTGGGGTTGGGGAGGCCCCGTAGACACCTCGAACCAAATCCTTTAACAGATGTGTACTCAACATCGAAACAACTTTCATTTGATACCCATATTCCCCAAAGCGGTGAAGTGTCCTTTTGGGGGGTTTTTTTTGGTGTTGGGGGACCCTCTGGAACACTTTGGGTGACATTTATATACCAAATTCGTACTCTACTCTTA
The DNA here is from genome assembly GCF_963082655.1 of Stomoxys calcitrans. Lineage (NCBI taxonomy): Eukaryota > Metazoa > Arthropoda > Insecta > Diptera > Muscidae > Stomoxys > Stomoxys calcitrans. The sequence continues at coordinate 257,570,601 of NC_081552.1, read as the reverse complement.
AATACCTTTCATTTGATACCCATATTCCCCAAAGCGGTGAAGTGTCCTGTTGGGGGACCCTATCGAACACTTTGGGTGACATTTATATACCAAGTTCGTAGAGTACGACCTTAAATGAATAAATATCTTTCATTTGATACCCATTTTGGCCAAAGCGTTGAAAGTGTCCTGTTTGGTGGTTTTTTGGGGGTGGGAGACCCCCCCGAACACTGAGCGTGAAATTTTTATACCAAGTTCGGAATCTACTCTTAAATACTTTTCATTTGATATCCATATTATCCCAATCGGTAAACATGTCTGTTCGGCTGAGTTTCGGGATGGGGCGTCCCCCCAGGTTACATGACCCTACAATTTTATACCAATTTCGTGTTTTTGGGGAACCATAAAGTAGCATGCAAAATTAAATCGGTACACCCATCTCCGAGATCTGGCGTTTTTGAAAATTAGGGTAAGGGGGAAGGTTCGCCCCCTCAATTTTCAATTACAATTTTTTTTCTTTCAGTGTATTGCTGAAATTCAAATATGTTTCTTGTGGGTCTTGAGTTTTCTAGATTTCTTCACTCACATACGAGTACTTGTATGTGTAACCAACCAACCACCACTAAGTTGAAAAAGGTCGGTGAATCTTCTGTTTCACTGATTCAGGTTCAGGTCATTCGCAGACCTGCTGGCTGCCACTGCGTATAATGATGGACTAACATACACGAGGCGAATGCCATATGTGTGTGGCACACGCATGGCCCACAAAGATGCAAATACATAATATAAAATACAGGTTTACGACTACTCTTGGACTCTTTTGGAACATTCGGTTTGCAGTGTGATGTTTCCCATGGTGGCAATGATGTAGTCGTTGTCATCGTCATCGCTGACTCTGTGTATCATGCTTGGAGGAGCGAGGTTAAGTAGCAAAGTCTTGTCAGCCAACCATGAAATATGATTTTTTACAGAATCATTCGTTTGTATTTCCCGCTGCTTTACTGTAGCTTTGCTGCAACTAAACAGCCTTTGCTTTGCCGATGCAGAGGAAATGTTTTAAGAGGCCGCGAACATTTGAAATGAGTTGTATTTGAATGTTTTTTCTTCTTTTTCAATTTTCTTTTTTTATAGGAAACATTACATTACAGCAAATTGTAGGCAATTCAAAGAAAAGAAAGCTTATTTAGACGATGCTATGATGCCTAAAGTTGTTTAATGTGTTTCATGGGGTTTCCATTACATCATGGAATTAATTCATTCATTGTTCATTAAATTTAAATAGTGTAGTTAAAGTGGGCATAACGTCATTGGGGTTTTTTTAAACAGACTTAATGAAGATAGGAATTTAAATAAATTTTAGGCAAACAAGTAAAAAGGCGTTAAGTTCGGTCGGGCCGAACTTTGGATACCCACCACCTCGGGTATACATGTAAACCACCTTTCGTCATTATCCGGTGAAAAATGCATACCTTATGCCCCATAGCAGCTACATCGAAATATGTTCCGAATTGGACCAAATACTAATGAGTACAAGTCATTGTTCAATTGTGTATAACAAAATATTGATCTTTTTAGCAGCTATATCTAAAAACAAACCGATTTGAACCATAAACGACACGGATGTCGAAAAGCCTAACATAAGTCACTGTGTCAAATTTCATTGAAATCGGATTATTAATGCGCCTTTTATGGCCCCAAGACATAAAATCGAAAGATCGGTATATATGGTAGCTATATTCAAATCTGGACCGATCTTGACAAAATTGGAGAAGGATGTCGTAGGTCCTAACACAACTCATTGTCCCAAATTTCGGCGACATCGGACAATAAATGCGTCTTTTATGGGCCCAAAACCTTAAATCGATAGACCGGTCTATATGGCTGCTATATTCAAATCTAAACCGATCTGCGCCATATTGCAGAAGTATGTCGAGGGGCTTAACATAACTCACTGTCCCAAATTTCGGCGACATCGGACAATAAATGCGCCTTTTATGGGCCCAAAATCCTTAATCGAGAGATCGGTCTATATGGCAGCTATATCCAAATCTGGACTGATCTGAGCCAAATTGAAGAAGAATGTCGGAGGGCCTAAAAGAACTTACTGTCCCAATTTTCAGCAAAATCGGATAATAAATGTGTCTTTTATGAGCCTAAGACCCTAAATCGGCGGATCGGTCTATATGGTGGCTATATAAAGATATAGTCTATGTTCTGATATAGCTGTCATATAAACCGATTTTGGGTCTTGACTGTTTTAGCCTCTAGAGGGCACAATTCTCGTCCGATTTGACTGAAATTTTGCCCGTAGTATTTTGGTATCACTTCCAACAACTGCGTTAGGTATGATTCAAATCGGTTCATAATCTGGTATAGCTGTCATATAAACCGATCTTGCATCTTGACTTCTTGAGCCAATAGAGCGTGCAATTCTTATCCGATTTAGCTGAAATTTGGCATGAAATTTCCAATACTTGTGCGAAGTATGGCGCAAATCGGTACATAACCTGATATAGCTGCTATATAAACCGATCTGGAGTCTTGACTTCTTGAGCCTCTAGAGGGCGCAATTCTCATCCGATTTGGCAGAAGTTTTGTACAACTGCTTCTCTCATGACCTTCAACATACGTGTCTGAATCGATCAGTAGCTTGATACAGCTCCCATATAAACCTATATCCCGATTTTGTTTGCCTAAAAAGAGATAGAACTCGACAAATGCGATCCATGGTGGAGGGCATATAAGATAATTTTCTGCCAAATCGAATAAGGATTGCGCCCTATAGAAGCGCAACAAGTAAAATCGGAGGATCGGTTTATATGGGAGCTATATTAGGTTAAAAACCAATCCACACTTATTTGGCATAACTGTTGGAAATCAAAACAAAAGTGGATCAAGAAGTCAAGCTCCAAGATAGGTTTATATGGCGACTATATCAAGTTATGAACCGATATGGATTATACTTAGCACATTTGTTGGAAGTCAAAACAAAACACTTTCAAAAATTTTTAGCCAAATAGTATAAGAATTGCGCCCTCTAGAGGATCAAGAAGTTTAATCGGGTGATCGGTTTATATGGAAGCTATATCAGGTTTTGAATCGATTTAGAGCATACTTGGCATAGTTGTTGATAGTCAAATCAAAACACTTCACTCAATACTCCAACCAAATCGAATAATATTTGCGCCCTCTAGAGGCTCAAGAAGTCAAGATCAGAGATCATTTTATATGACAGCTATATCAAAACATGGACCGATATAGCCAATAGGCCAATATAGCCAATACAATCCTAACCGACCTACACTTAAGGAAGCAATTTCAAGCGCCTAGCTTTATTCCATGTCATGACTATGAAGAGTATGTATACTTTGTACACTCAGAGAAATTTGTTAGTTAAAACAGCAAAAATGTTTGCTGAAACAACAGAAAATCTGCTAAAAATGGGACAGCAGTAGTTTTTTGCTAAAACAGCAAACATTTCCGCTGTTTTCAAATTTTACAAAGTTAAAAAAAGCTTAAAAGTGTCACAAATATTTTAATTCTTTTTTATATTTCGTCTTTTGTTCAATTTTACAAGCATATAAAGTAAAATTTTTTCGAATGTTTTGCAATTTATTAATATTTCATCCAATTTAAAAAACAGCAGACATAACAACTATTACTTATTATGTTCATGCTTGTAAACAAAAATTTCACGCCTAAAGTTGGGAAATTTTTTATGAATATTCGTAAATGCCTCCATTTTTGTTTAGAAGTTCAAAAATTTTGTATGGATTTATTCAAAGGTTTTGAAACTTTTAATTTAACATCAGCTGACAGTGTTTGCTGATATCAGCAGACAATTTTTTTCTGGATGTAGGGTCCCAGATCAATATAAGTATACGCCCATGCTATGGTGAAAGGTATAAAAATTATCTGAAATAAGCGGTAGGGGAATGGGATCTTTCCCTCAACCCGAATTCTAAGTTGAGGTATCCGGTAAGTTGTTTAAACATATAATATCAGCTGACAGTGTTTGCTGATGTCAGCAGACTAATTTTTCTGGGTCTAGGTCTCAGATCAATATAAGTATACCCCCATCCTATGGTGGAAGGTATAAAAATTATCTGAGATAAGCGGTAGGGGAATGGGATCTTTCCCTCAACCCGAATTCTAAGTTGAGGCATCCAAAGAGTTGTTCAGACATATAAGAAACTTTTTTTATGAGTTGAGTCCAGTCATCATCTGTGAAAATGAAAAGCGTTCAGTTTACTCTGCAACGACTGTAAATTTATTATCAAAACTCGTACCCTGTGGTAACAGCTCGGTGGAAATCCATCATTAGATCATGAGAAACTTTTTCCTGCCCGTGTTAGCACACCTGTTGTGACCACAATGGGATCACAAAACCATTTCGATGATTTGTGGAGTGGATTCTATACGCATGTATGTGGCAAATTTGTTTAAGCTACACCAAAGAAGTATTAAATTTGGGTACTGTAAACGATTCATGTCCTAAATGTCATTTAAAAACTGCATAATAATGTTATAACAAAGTTGATTTATGGTTGTTGTCACACACAAGCCATAAAATGTTTCAAAACTCATGAAAATTTATAGTCCTAAAGAAGAGGAAAACACTTAACTCAAGGGAAAACAAAATAAATTTTAGACATGTAAAAATGCGTAAAGTTAGTATTTTAATACTTTTTATCTCCCATAGAGAAGAGTCGAGCTGTGTGACTATGAGAATGAAATGCGGTGGAATGGAAGCCTTTTATTGATTACAGAAAAGAAATTGCCAGACTCACAGAAGATGTGTCGGACAGAGATAACACACCATTTGTGAACGTTTCCGGCTTCTCAAGGTCTCATGGGTTCTTCCCCTATGGAAGCTAAAGTTGCCACCACAAGCCAACAACTATTAGCGCTGTACAACAATGATTTCCAATCTAGCGCCCGGCCTCATAATAATTATATAGCCTTCACAATGAATTTCAAACTCGGAGGATTTTTTTACAGGTAATGATGGGCTAAAGCGGGTAGAGCCAACCTTTTGATGCCCTACACCACATTGGGTACGCAGGCTGAGTCGTCAAAATTAAAATTTATTTAAATTCATTAAATTTAAATAAAAACAAATGAGGGCCACCGTAGCGCAAAGGTTAGTATGTCCGCCTATGACGCCAAACGCCTGGGTTCAAACCCCGGCGCGAGCATCAGAAGAATTTTCAGCGAAAGTTAACCCCTTACTAACGCTGGCTACATTTGTGAGGTATCCCGCCATGTTAAATCTTCTCTGCCAAGTGGTGTCGCTATGCGGCAAAATTCATGCAAAATTTCAGCCAAATCGGATAAGAATTATGCCTTCTCGTGGCGAGATGAACCTTGAAATCGAGTACGAGGCACTGCTGCCATCGGCATAGTCTTGGATTGACGGAACCCTAGTATTGCCATCTGGAAGATCATGTTACACTGACGGATCAAAGCTCGAGAACAGAATGGACCTGGGGGTTTACATTAAGAACCCAGACTGCCTCACCATAATACGGTCCTGCAGGCGGATATCCGTGCGATCACGGAATGCGTGCAGTGGTGTGGTGCTAACGCGAGGACGTCGTGTGTGAACATCTTTACCGACAGTAAAATTGCCATAAGGGCAATAACAACTAGGTCGGTAAGATCACGAATGGTCTTGCAGTGTAAGAAGGAGATGAAGGCCTTCCCTGAGGATGGCAAAATCCCCATCGTTTGGGTGCCGCGCCATAACGGAATAAGGCCAGAGGACTGCTGTTAATAAACTTGGTTAACCCGAAACCTTTTGAGTCGAGGCGCATGCAATATTGTGGAACAGCAAAACGGTCGGTAGGACGGCGAAAATCCTATGGGGGATCCAGATCGTAAGATGACAAGACTATTACTGAAAGAAGGAGGTCAGTATAGCTATTGGTATCATAACGGGACACATAGGACTATAAGCTCACTTATGTAAAATCGGTGCTGTAAGTGATAGCATGTGTAGGGCGTGCGGGAAAGAAGATGAGACGTTGGAGGTGGAGACACAATACCACACATGAACCAACTTAGGGGAGTAGTTTTGAAAGCAATTAAGGATTTTGTAAGTAGCACCTCCACCGTAGGACGGGGGTATACTATTTTCGTCATTCTGTTTGTAACCCCTCGAAATATTCCTCTGAGACCCCATAAAGTATATATATTCTTGATCGTCATGGCATTTTAAGTCGATCTAGTCATGTCCCTCCGTCCGTTTGTCCGTCCGTCCGTCCATCCGTCCGTCTGTCTGTCGAAAGCACTCTAACTTTCGAAGGAGTAAAGCTAGCCGCTTGAAATTTTGCACAAATACTTCTTATTAGTGCAGGTCAGTTGTTGGGACTATAAACCGATCTTGGATCTTGACTTCTTGAGTCACTAGAGGGCGCAATTCTTATCCGATTTGGCTGAAACTTTGCAAGAGCTGTTTTGTTATGGTTTCAACAACTGTGCTATGTGTGGTTCGAATCGGTCCATAACTTGATATAGCTGTCATATGAACCGATCTGGGGTCTTGACTTCTACTGCCTCTATAGGGCGCAATTCTAATCCGATTTGGCTGAAATTTTACATGAGGTGTTTTGTTATGACTTTCAATAACTGTGCTAAGTACGGTTCACATAGATATATAGGTGACATATAAACCGATCTTGAATTTTGACTTCTTGGGCCAGTAGAGAACACAATTCTTATCCGATTTGGCTGAAACTTCGCAAGAGGCGTTTTATTACGACTTCCAACAACTGTGCCAAATATGGTTTCAATTAGTCCAAACCTGGATATAGCTGCCATATAAACCGATCTAGGATCTTGACTTCTTGAAGTTCTAGAGGCCGCAATTATTATCCGATTTGGTTGAAACTTTGTACAACGACTTACTTCTCTCATGACCTTCGACATACGGGTCAATTATGGTCTGAATCGTTCTATAGCCTGATACAGCTCCCATATAAACCGATCTGCCTATTTTATTTCTTGAGCCCCTTACGGGCGCATTTTTTATTCGAATTGGCTGAAATTTTACACAACGACTTCTACTATAGTCTGCAACATCAGTTCAATTATAGTCCGAATCGAACGATAGCCTATTAGTTTTACAGATAAACTAGTGTGAACCTGGTAGCATTTCGTGTCAGCTACCCAGTATAGTACATCTTAAGACTAAACTTATTTTTCTGGGTGTATATAAATAAGAAATATTTGCGAAAGAAATATTTGTATATAAAAATATCGTAGCTAAGGCATTTAAATCAGTCGAAATGACTAAATATTATGGACCCCGACGGAAATTTTAAAAGAGAAATGTTTAAAATATTAATTTTATGATTTTGTTATACCATTTTTTTTATTTCACAAACATCTGTGTTGTTGTCGGTCCAAAAAACCAATTACAAAACAATACAAAAAGTAAAAAAAAATAAACAAAAAGGTAACGAAGCGTAGCCAAACTGCAACAAATGCAATGAATAAAGGTAAGAGTGGGAGAGAGAGAGAGGGGGACAGATAATGATGATGATCGTAATCAACATCTTTGGCGTCATTAGCACTGCTAACAAAAAACAACTCAAATGACAATAACAAAAAACTATACCAAAGAAAAAGCAAGAGAGGGGCTTGTCATGGGTAAATGAAGGCTGTGTGATGGAATCTCACATAACAAAACAACAATGGGGAAAAAAAGAACAGCGCTCACAAGTTACAACTTCAGCTGCAAAACAAAGAAACAAAAGGAAACGGCGCAAAACTTACCAACAATTAAGTTTTTTAATTGAGCTTAGATCCGATTGTTTGGATCGCGCAATGACCATTTCTTCCGTGAGGCGTGTCATGATGCTTTAATGTTGCTGCTGTTATTGTGGTCGTTGTCGTTGTAAATGTGGTTGTTGTTGTTGTTATTATTATAGTTTATCGTCGTATTTTGTAATTCCTTGGGCTCTGGCCGCTGCAATTTCAATTTATTGACAACCGAACTTTTGTTTAAAATTTTTGTATATTTTTTTTAGAAAGTAAACTAATTTTAATTTTTTTTTTTTGGTTCTTTCTCTTTGTTTTTTTTTTTTCTTGTTTTGTTGGAGTTGAAATGCCGCTTTTGTTGCCTTGGTCAAAGCGTTGCTGCAGTTATTGGAAACGACTGATGCGGCTCCCGACTTTACCACTCTATGTGGAATAGAAATGTTCTGTTGTGTTATTTGCTTTGTTGATATCGCCACCACTTTGTTTCAGGCCTTTTTTGGAGTGCTCACAGTGTATACGGCGAGTGGAGGTCACAAAACACCAACGCCAACAGGTTTTACTTGTTCTTTGGATAATAAATACAAAACAAAAACTATGTATGAGCTATGAGTACATACGGCCAAATCACATACACACATACCAACCATCATTCTTGAATGGTGTGTAGTGTGTGTGGTACGGTGGGTGATATGTATGCAGGTTAGCTAGCAGGCTGGTTATAGAACTTACCAACCAAATAGTCGTAGTATCACGTGAACACTGTTGCACAAAAGTTTACTGCTTAACATAGATTTGGGATAAGTACAGCATTCAATATTATTCCTATACACATATATGAAAGGTAGCAGGTTGTTGGTAAATAGCTTATGCATATTATGTACCTTTCACCTCTAATCGAATTAAAAGAAGTTAATTGGGAGACCCAAATAAAGAAATGAAGAAACACTCGATGAAATGAATTGAAAAGGTCAGATCCAATCATATCTGCAATCATATACAATTGGATCAAATTACATCTAATGAGATAAAATTTGATCTCAAATTTTCAACTTTTTTACTTTTTGTTAGCAAAATTTTCAAGCACACTTGTTCAACGACTCATTTTATGTTGTTGCATTTGTTTGGGTGTATGAACGGAGAGTGGCGATTGCTTTCGTATATGCTCGAACCGAACATCCAGTTCGAATCACTTCATTAGTAATCAAACATGAGTGTTCGTCCTGGCTCGTTTCATTCAATAACGAGGGATGATCAAATTAGTATACCCTCTACCATAGGATGGGGGTATACTAATTTCGTCATTCTGTTTGTAACTCCTCGAAATATTCGTCTAAGACCACATAATATATTCTTGATCGTCATGACAATTTAAGTCGATCTAGCCATGTCCATCCGTCCGTCTGTCGAAAGCACGCTAACTTTCAAATACTTCTTACAAGTGGGTGGGTTGGGACTGTAAATGGGCTATATCGGTTCATGTTTTGATATATGGAGGCCATCGTAGCGCAGAGGTTAGCATGTCCGCCTATGACGCTAAACGCCTGGGTTTGAATCCTGGCGAGACCACCAGAAAAAATTTTCTGCGGTGGTTTTCCCCTCCTAATGCTGGCAACATTTGCGAGGTACTATGCCATGTAAAACTTCTCTCCAAAGAGGTGTCGCACTGCGGCACGCCGTTCGGACTCGACTATAAAAAGGAGGCCCCTCATCATTGAGCTTAAACTTGAATCGGACTGCACGCATTGATATGTGAGAAGTTTGCCCCTGTTCCTTAGTGGAATGTTCATGGGCAAAATTTGCATTTATTTTGATATAGCTGCCATATAAACCGATCTTGGATCTTGACTTCTTGAGCCACTAGAGGGCACAACTCTTATCCGATCTGGCCGAAATTTTGCATGAGGTGTTTTGAGTATGGTTGAAATCGGTCCATGTTTTGATATAGCTGCCATATAAACCGATCTTGGATCTTGACTTTTTGAGCCACTAAAGGACACAGTTCTTATCCGATTTGGCTGAAATTTTGCATGAGGTGTTTTATCATGACTTCCAACAAGTGTTCTGAGTATGGTTGAAATCAGTCCATAACCTGATGTAGCTGCCATAAAAACCGATCTGGGATCTTGACTTCTTGAGCACGACTTTCTACATACGTGTCAAATATGATTTGAATCGGTCTATAGCCTGATACAGCTCCTATATAGACCGATCTCTCTATTTTATTTCTTGAGCCCCTAAAGGGCGCTATTCTTACTCGAATTAGCTGAAATTTCACACAATGGCTATGGTCTCCAACATTCAATTATGGTTCAAATCGGACCATAACTTGATACAGCTCCAATATTATAGCAATTCTTTTTTTTTTTTGTTTGCCTAAAAAGAGATATCGGGAAAAGAACTCGACAAATGCGATCTATAGTGGAGGGTGTATAAGATTCGGCGCGGCCGAACTTAGCACCTTTTTACTTGTTCTGTTTTCTTTGTTTGAAATGGACGACAATTCTGAAAGTGTGGCTAAAAATGTGGCTGCGCTACGGGAGGCCACTGTAACGCAAAGGTTAGCATGTCCGCCTATGACGCTGAACGCCTGGGTTTGAATCCTGGCAAGACCATCAGAAAAAATTTCCAACGATGGTTTTTTCCCTCCCAATGCTGCCAACATTTGTGAGGTACTATGCCATGTAAAACTTCTCTCCAAAGAGGTGTCGTACTGCGACACGACGTTCGGACTCGGCTACAAAAAGGAGACCCCTTATCATTGAGCTTAAAACTTGAATCGGACCGACTCATTGATATGTGAGAAGATTGCCCCTGTTTCTTAGTGAAATGATCATGGGCAAAATTTGTTCATTTGCCGAATTATTCTCAGGCTCCTAACCAAAAGTAGCATGTGAGTTGTTCGATTGAAACCTAGTGCTTCAATCAATTTGTTTTTGAATCACATTTTCGTTGCCTACACAATCGTACTCGTTGCAGCTCTCTGGCATGCACAACTTTTAATATTGGATAGATATTGGAGATCTTCCCATAGTACTATTTGCGTAAGTCGTAATTAGCCCCGTGAAGGGCTTCATTTCACTCACGCTTGAAGTTTTTGGTTTAAATTACGGACAAAGGACAATTGGATTTCCTACTGAAAATTATATATGTCACCCACACCCCCTCTTTAAATGCTTTTTCGTCATGCATTCTTTGTTGCAGGTAAACTTTTGTGCTACACTGTATGAGTGGGGAGATTTTAATATCGCGCACAATGTTGGTTTCTTTATTTTATTTCATTCAATATGTTGTTATGTACTTTTATATTCAGACTTCTCTTTTAGTCTAATATTCTGTATGGTCGCCGCCGACACAGACACTACCTTAGATGTTGTAAAGAGAATGCGCGCACACTTTTTTGGTATTTAGGATTTCTGATTTCTTTGTAGATGGTTTTAATGATATTAAATTTCTTTTGTTATTTTTTTTTCTCGGTTTACGTGAGATATTCAAGGCACATTTTAATAATCAACAAACCTCGATGCTACCTATAATGATTACTAGTTCTTCACACTCAGTATTGGCTTAAACACAATGCGTATCTTTGAGATACTAGTACTTGTCGCTATCGTGCTATTGTCGTTGTTGTTCTTGTTAGTGGCATAACGTGTATTGTTGCTGCTGCAAATCGAGTCATCATAACCAACCATCATCATCGCACGTACACTCAGAATACTGAGGAGCTCTCTTAATAATTTAACATGAAAACCAGCTTTGTCTAATGTTGTTGTTCGTAGCCACCGCTGTCGCCGACTTCTTTACCGTCATCTATCTTATTTACGGATGACTAATCTCTCTCACTCATTGTAGGTTTAATGTGTGTGTGTGTGTTGGTGGTGTTGTTAGTTACTTTTTTGGATTTATTTTCCGTTTGTTGTTATTGCGGCTGTTGTGCTTCTTAACCCACATAAGGCCAATGTTAAGTCACACACTACAAATGGAGATTTGTCATTGAATTGGAATTAATTCGTTATCAATTTTTATTTATCCAAATTTGTAAGACAGCACACTACAGAAATTCTCTCATATTACCGACTCTTAGGTGTGATTTGTCGCTTTGACATCAGATGTCAACGAGTTGTCCTTTATTTCACACTCCTTAATTTTCTCACTCACTCACATCTTACTTTGCAATTGCACGAGTAAATATTACGACATACCTACTATGCACGTAAGGGGGATGATGGTGAGTTACTTTGTTGTGCCAATATTTGATATAGATGGGGCCTTTTAGACGTCAAAGCAAATGGCACCATACACGACGGCACTAGTTAAGTTAGGAAATATATCTGAGATTAATTTTTTTTAACTTTACTATTGCCATTAATTTTGCTTCTTTTTCTATATATTTTGGTAAGATTTATTTGATTTCAATACATTTGCCTGCCAGCTGGCACTGTGGTGTATATTTTTTCCTTTATCAATGAACAAACGACGCGTGGGATTTTCTTGTTCGCCGTATCTCTCGCAGAGAAGGCACTTGCAAAAATAATTTCCAAAAAAACGCGATATTAATACCCTTTGCAAACGAGTTTTTTAATTTAAAAATTGAATCTTTTTGTTTTGTTGCTCATTCACAGATAATTTGGTTAATATATATATATAAATGCAAAAACAAAAAACCAAACGCAAACGCACTTGTATACAACACCAATTTTCCGTTTACGAATATTTTCATAAGATTTTCTCATGCATTCGCCCGTTTTTTCTTCCTCTCTTCTATGCCTTGAACCACAAGCTTATTGTGTATTTTTTTGAAATTTTTTTCTGTTGGGCGAGGAAAACCTAACCAAGAGTTTTCCTTGTTGTTGTTGTTAATTTTATTCATTCAACCGTACAATCAACACGTACACGCCACCAACTGCTGTGTGTGTGTGGTGGGTTGGTGGATATATTTTATATTTCAAATTTAACTTCAATTTTCAAAATAATTATCCATTCTAGTACTGCAGATTAATTGTCAGTTATTATTATTACTAAATAATAAAATTTAATTTTGAAAAACTGAAGGCAAAAATAAAATGAATTTTACCGCAGAACGTGTTATACTTAGACGACGAGAGCACTGAGACTGACTGTAATCATTCATCTATCCGTATCTCACAACAAATTCCGTCACACATTCATTCGACTGCCAAAAGGGGAGCCATAATATTATGAGAGAATTGTATTGAGATTTTTTTTTTGTTTTACTCTCTCGCCTGTTTTTCGCGTCGAATCTTGTTTTGTTTATTTCATTCGTATTCATCCGTTCCATGCTTGAGGCTTTTCATTCTATACCCCTCTTTTTTTGGTGGGGTTTGTCAGTGGGACAGCTTATCGTTGTGTGTGTGTGTGTGTGTGTGTAAGAGAGTTTGTTATGAACGTGGCCGATAGAAGAAATGTCAAAGAATTTTTTTCAATAAAAGGCATGATGGGAAATACAAACAGCGATTCCCAAATGTTTTTTTTTTATTAGATAGGGGTTAGTACTCACAAAGAAGACAGAAAAGAGAAATTTATTTTCTCTCACAATTTAACAGCAAATGTCAAGCTTATAAGTGTCGTCATGGCTCAATCAAGAAGGTGAGGTCACTTGCCGAGGTGGAAAGGCCCCCCAATTACATTGAGGATGTCAAGTGTGCTGATAGAAAAGTCATCAAATGTCAATGTGTCAGTGCCTATTCTGCACATTTTTGGGCAATCTGTTATATCGAGTCTTTTTGTTCGATAAAATGTTTTTTCTAATATGATATTCGTGCAATATTCAAGTTTTAGGAAATTGTATTGCGTTTTGTTTTGCAAAATATTCAAAGTAGTTATCATTGCATCAAGTGAATTAATCGGCATATTAAAATATCCTATGCAAGTTATTATTAATCTTCTATATAAAATTGAATTTGTGTTTGTTTGTCGGTTTGTTTGTTCTGTATGACTCAAAACGGCTGAACCGATTACCTAGAAATTTTCACAGATTGTGTAGGTTGGTCTGGAAGGATACATAGGCTATATAATTTTTTGTATCGGAAGGTGGGCGGACCCTCCCCATTACCCCAAAAGTACTACCCAAAAATAAAAGTGGACCGATCGGTACAATATGGATCTCAAATGAAAGGTATTCAGGAGTAAAGTACGAACTTCATATTAAAAATTGGGTCCAAGTAACTGGAGGGCCGCCCCATCAGGGCCTGGCGACACACAATCATGCGATGGATGAAAAACAAATTCGATTCTCAGCATCACACAACAACGTTTTGCAAGGCCGTGCTTGATTTTTCCCATAGGGATATAGCCTTTACTAAACAAGTAAAAAGGCGTTAAGTTCGGCCGGGCTGAACTTTGGATACCCATCACCTCGGGTATATATATAAACCAACTTTCGTCAGAATCCTGTGAAAAATGCATGATTTATGCCTCCATAGCAGCTTTATTGAAATATAGTCCGATTTGGACCAAATTGAGTGGTCTAATAAGTGCAAGTCATTGTTCAATTTTTCAGAACAAAATATTGGTCTTTTTGGTAGTCGTATCCAAATAAAGACCGTTGAAAAGCCTAACATAAGTCACTGTGTAAAATTTGAGCGAATCGGATTGTGGGGCCTAGACTTTTAATCGAGAGATCGATCTATATGGCAGCTATATCCAAATCTAGACCGATCTGGCCCAAATTGAAGAAGGATGTCGAAGGCGCTAACAAAACTCACTGTCCCAAATTTCGGCAAAATCGGACATTAAATGCGCCTTTTATAGGCCCAAACCTTATATCGAGAGGTCGGTATATATGGCAGCTATATCCAAATCTGAACCGATCAGAACCAAATTGAATAATAATATTGAAGGGCCTAACACAACTCACTGACCAAAATTTCTGCGAAATCGGACAATAAATGCGACTTTTATGGGCCCAAGACCTTAAATAGAGAGATCGGTCTATATGGCAGCTATATCTAAATCTGGACCGATCTGGGTCAAATACAAGAAGGATGTCGAAGGGCATAACATAACTCACTGTCCCAAATTTTGGCAAAAGCGGACAATAAATGCGCCTTTTATGAGCCTAAGACCATAAACCGGCGGATCGGTGTACATGGGGGCTATATCAAGATATAGTCCGATATAGCCCATCTTCCAACTTAACCTGCTTATGGACAAAAAAAGAATCTATGCAAAGTTGCAGCTTAGTATATCAATTTTTAAAGACTGTAGCTTGATTCCAACAGACTAACGGGAGGACGCACCTAATTCGTCTTAGATCGGAACGGATATTTCGATGTGTTGAAAACGGAATGACAAAATGAATATACCCCCATCCTTCGGTGGTGGGTATAAAAGTGCTGAGATAAATGGAATCATTATTTTTGTAGAAGCTTAAAGCACTGTCCAAAAACTGATTCATCTACAGTCCGAAGAACATTTTATATGGCAAGATGCACATTACCTGGTTATACTCATTTACAATTTTTTAATAATAGCTCTATCACTTCAGACTTTTTATACCCACCACCATAGGATGGGGGTATACTATTGGGTTGCAAAAAAGTAATTTGAATTTTTTAAAAGAAAGTAAATGAATTTTTAATAAAACTTAGAATGAACTATCATCAAATATACTTTTTTAACACTTTTTTTCTACAGCAAGCTAAAAGTAACAGCTGACAACTGACAGAAGAAAGAATGCAATTACAGAGTCACAAGCTGTGAAAAAATTTGTCAACGCCGACTATATGAAAAATCCGCAATTACTTTTTGGGCAACCATAATTTCGTCATTCTGTTTGTAACACCTCGAAATATGCGTCTGAGAACCCAAAAAGTATATATATTCTTGATCGTCATGTCATTTTAAGTCGATCCAGCCACGTCCGTTCATCTGTCTGTCGAAAGCGCGCTAACTTTCAAAGGAGTAAAGCTAGCCGCTTGAAATTTTGCACAATTTTGCTTCTTGAGCCCCTACAAGGCGCAATTCTTATCCGTATGAACTGAAATATTACACAATGACTTCTACAATGTTGAGCATTCATTTATTTAGTTCTTATTCAAAATTCTTTGTTTGCATAGAAAGAGATACTGCGCATAGAACTCGACAAATGCGATACATGGTGGAGGGTATATAAGATTCTTAGCACGTTCTTACTTGTTTCCATTTTTTTGTGCACTGGAGAACTTTAGTTGATTGAATTAATACAGAGTAGGGAATATATGCCATCGTGGCGCAGAGATTATCATGTCCGCCCATAACTGTGAATGCCTGACTTCGAGTCCTGACACTACATCAGAAAATTTCTCAGCGGTGGTTATCCCCTCCTAATGCTGGCCATATTTGTGAGGTATTTTACCATGTAAAAACTTCTCCCCAAAGAGGTGTCGCTCTGCAGCACACCCTTCGGACTCGGCTATAAAAAAGAGGTCCCTTATCATTGAGGTTAAAATTGAATCGGACAGCACTGATTGAGAAGTTTGCCGCAGTTCCTTAATGAAATGTTCATGGGCAGATTTGCATTTTTGTTTGATTTTGAATCCCGTCGAGTACATAAGAAAAAGTTCAGCTAAAGGAGGCCCCATATCATTGCACCTAAAACTTGACTCAGGCAGCACTTGTCGTCGACGTCGTTGTTACCACTTTTGTATGTGGAGGTGGCGATCCTCATCAAGCTCTATATGGGAGCAAACTCGTTCGGGTCCATAGAACCAATCACCGCGGAAACGTTATGTCCATTGGTTATTGGAAGGCGTCAATAACTCTCGTATCGTATCTTTCTCGTATCGAATATCATAGGCACTCAGTCTATTAGCAAGAGCCGGTGCTGATTGTCCGCAACTGCAGTTGCAGCTACTCCGTATATGGAGGATCACACTATGGAAAGTTCTTGATTTGTTGTAGGGAACACTCCAAAGATTTAGAAGATTTTTCCAACGCACTAAAAACTTTTTTAATAATCTATACACTTACCGTAGCGCAGAGGTTAGCATGTCCGACTATGACGCTGAACGCCTGGGTACGAATCCTGGCGAGACCATCAGAAAAAATTTCCAACGGTGGTTTTCCCCTTCTAATGCTGACAACATTTGTACTATGCCATGTAAAACTTCTCTCCAAAGAGGTGTCGCACTGCGGCACGCCGTTCGGACTCGGCTATAAAAAGGAGGCCCCTTATCATTGGGCTTAAACTTGAATCGGACTGCACCCATTGATATGTGAGAAGTTTGCCTCCTTAGTGGAATGTTCATGGGCAAAATTTGCATTTTTTTACACTTACCAAAATCATGATCCAACAATTTTTTCGTTAGAACAACCAAGAAGATGAGGTTGGCCTTTAGCCCAAAAGACCACATAATTTTTTTGAGGAACCTAAAAAATTTAAGAAAATTAGCAAAGTTTTTTAAAATGGGGACAAGCATTTTTTTAAAGTTTTTGTCTTTAGAATTTTTTTTATAAAAATAATTCTTCACTTGCCTTCATAACCTTGATCCGTACGCCTAAGGCTACAAAACGCTTTGTTCTCTAAGTGCCGTGATATATGTTTGGAAAGTGCAACATCTGCTTGCTTGTATTCCATTGTTTTTTGCAACAAATGAATGCACATTTTGTTATTGACGTCATAGAAATAGAATGTTTGCGTTGGGTCACTATGGTGACTACCTGCGGTGGTGATAAACAAGATGCAATCAAGCGTCAAATCACTTTGCAATAGCCCATCATGTTTTCATTGCCAAATGAATCGAAGTTAAAATTAAAAAAATCGTTCACACCATAAAGAAAGGAACAGAATTCTTTGAATTTTGAATCTGTGACGAAGGCTACGCATATATTTTCTAATACTTTTTGTCCACAACAAAAAAAGAACTGTTAATGTCATCGCCGCGTAAATCCATATCGGCCTCCAGTGTTGTATCATCGACCAGACAAAGGAATATGAATCCGTAAGTTCCAGAAATCTTTAACTATTTTCTGCCTCTACATTGAAAACAAAAAATTTAACGGCAGAGCCTCCACCAAGAGCTGTGAAAGTCTCTACTCGAATAGTTCCAAAGGATCGGCAAATAATATATATCGGCGTAAACTACCTTCGGCCATGGACAGCAAGGGGGGATGCAATCGTCCACCGGCAATAATACCAGCCACCAATGAGGTACGCCAACGTGTGTTGTCAGCTCGTAGACTCCGCATTAAAACCTACCAAAATCAATTGGCCAATGCCCAGCAGACAATAGCGGTAAGTTGAGATATCCATAGCTAAAAACATAAATACAAGTGTATACCTTTGTTCGGTTTCAGGAATTGGCCCATGAAAATCGCATTCTAAGGACTTTGCATAAACGTCAGGATTCGGCCTTATCCAAATACGAGTCCACAAATGCTGAATTGCCACAATTGCTGCACTCCCATGCCGAGGTTAGATTTATTTTTCTTTAACTCCTTGTTTTACCGACTGATTTAATTTCATTTTCTATACTCTAAGGAGTTGCGCATGTGGCAAACAAAATATCGTAATTTGCAAGCGGTCAACAAGGACCTTGAACAGAAACTCAAACAAAAAGAAACCATAATTCTATCGCTAAGCGATCAAAATAAACACTACCTTCAATTGAGCAAAGACAAGTAGGTTTGCCATGGTCCTTTTTTTCTAAACGAAATGTATGTTAACCCCTCCTTACCCTGATATACTCCAAAATTCTAAGGCATCTGGATGACCGTCATCGATTGACTGAGAAATTACAGAATCTGGAAACTCGTTTACAGGAAAAAGATAATGACATCAAAATGATGGCTCGAAAAATGCAATTGGAATCCAAACAGGCCAAGCAACAGCTACAATTGGAACAGCGGAAGACAAAGGAAGTGCTGATGAAACTGGAAAAGGCTCGTTTGGAGTTATCCGGATTTCGAAAATTGGAAGAACTGCAGGTAATGCACCATACAAATGGATGATTCGTTAAAAATTCCAAAAAAAAGAAACGTTACCTCTTGAATTTGCAAGGATAAAAGACTTTATCGAGAACCTCTTATACATAACTTAACTTCTTGAAGCCTAGAGGAAACAAAATGCATCCAATTTTCTCTAAAATTTGCACTAGTTATCTTTAAGAGCAAATTTTCCCAAGCACATTCTATTAAGGAATAAGGGCAAACTTCTCACATATGAGTGCTGTCGGATTCAAGTTTAAGCTCAATGATAAAAGGCCTCCTTTTTATAGTCGGCTTCGAACGGCGTGCGGCCGTGCGACACCTCTTTGGGGAGAAGTTTTATATATAATATATAATTTTGTATATAATTTTTTGACTGAATATCGATTGATATTTTTCCAATGGATACTATCGCAAAAGTAAAATTTTTTGCAAAATTAAACAAAAATTTTGATCCGATTAGGCTAACATTTTGTACAATGCAAACGAATATGTGTGCGTCTGTGTATACGTTTGCGTACATGAGCGAGAAAGAGAATGCTAACAAAAATCTGTCATCTTAATACTGTCAAACTGACCGGCTGTTAACAGCTGCTCGCGTGAGACCGCCTTATTAAATCCGTATTGGGTCTGTGCATTGATATTGCTTCTATATAAATCGATCTCCTGATTTTTCGTTTGAAATATAGGTGATGGGAAAATAACAATAGTATCGATATTTATTATTAAAACTATCGAAATTATCGAATGTTGTGATTATAGATAGTTTGTCAGCTCTACAGTGCCCTCCGTAATTCAATTACCCCTGCCAAATACGGTAAAATGGAATATTTTTTGTTTAAATCCCCACATAAATCAATACCCCGGTCTAAGAACAGAAGCTAGAAATTTCTCTTACCAATGAGCGTTGTTCTATATTTTGTATCTAAGTCCGGTTTGGCGCAAAACGATTTTTGTATATGTTTAATGAGACTAAAATATTCAGTATTATATAAAATTTTTAAGTCCTTTATAAATTGCTGGAAAATCCAACGAAATGTAAAAAAATGTCCTATTTGACCCGTAATAATAACGAGAGTAGTAGCCTTCTTCTTCTCACAATCCGAATCCCCACATAGGGGTTTTGTCGTCCTACCGACCTTAACTTATCCTACCGACCTTAACTTATTTTACCGACCTTAACTTATCCTATCGACCTTAACTTATCCCACCGACCTTAACTTATTCTACCGACCTTAACTTATCCTACCGACCTTAACTTGCATATGTCCCTTACAGTGGGCTGCATCGCCCCAAGTTAACTGATGGAAATTCTCTGGCTCCACGGCCAATTCATCGACCCTTCGTTTCGCCCTTAGTCCGTCTTGGCCCGGCACCCAAACGAGAAACCGTTAATCTCCTTCATATACTCCAAGCCTATACGTGATCTTACCATCCTGTGATGACCAGTTAACAGTGTGTAAAGATGTTCACACTCGACGTCCTTGCAACAGCACCATATCACCCCACATTGGGACATTGAGGTCCGATCTGTGTGGTGTGCGGGCACAGGTTGCAGCTATTGGAATACTCCATATGGAGTAGCTGCAATGGCAGTCGCAGACAATCAGCGGTATCGAGCGGAGAGTCTCAGTGAGAGGTCGTGTGGCACTGGCTCGTGCACAAATACTGAGTGCCTATGATGCTCGATATGACAAAGCGAGTTATTGGAGCCTTTAAATAACCAATGGCCACCCTGTTCCCGCGGCGATCGGTCCTTTGGACCGGAACAAGCTTGCTCACCTATAGGTGCTTGACGAGGATCGCCACCTCCACATGAAAATGTGGCTTCAACAATAACAACCTAACGCATTCCGTGATAGCTTGGACATCCTCCTGCGAGACCGTATTTCGGCCAGACAGTCGGAAACAAAACTAATTGATTTTATTAATTTAAAATAATAATATTTAACGTTTTTGAGAAAGTAATTAAAAATTTTTAATATTAAAAAAATTGCATTCAATTATCATTAAATAAATGATTGAAATTATTGAAAATTTCCCACGCGAGAGATCTCCACTGAGGCGACAGCGCTTGGCCGATGAAGGACTACGTCGGCGTAATCCGGCACGTGAAACCGGCTGTCATGGTATTGCTTCGAAATCTCCTTCCCTTTATACTGTAGGGGAAAAACTTGCCTGTAATTGAATTCACTTATGTACCATATTTGAAATTTTTAAGACTCAATTAAAAAAATGATTGAATCAATTAATTTTTTAATAGAAAAGTTTTAAAAGAAAAATCTCGACAGTAATTGAAAAAAAAATAAGGAAAAAAATTATCATTACATTTTACAATTTTTGTTTGTTTCTCTTTCGAAACGAGCTCAATGATAGGAAATTTTCTTTATTTTCAATTAAATTTTTAATTGAAAGGTTTTTGGCGGCTTTTTTTACATGTATGTTGAGAACAGCATAGCTGTGAATATTTCTTAACTAATATGCAAGATCAGAGCAGAAGTTGGTTTCTCCGGGCATGAACACAGACAGTTGGTATGAGTTCCTGGGTTGCATGCAGGACAGATATTAGAAATAATCTCATCCAATCTTGAGCGATACGAGTTAAGTTTGCTACACCACCCTGAAGGACGTTTTAAGTAAATCGGTGATGTGTTGTCGGATCGCGTATCTACAAATACTTCTCCTGACATGTCTCGGAGAGGATTCCAGCTCAGTGAGTAGAAAATGATGGTCTTTAGGGCTATGTTTTGGCAAGTCTGTAGATTCCATAAGAGCATATTGCTCACTCCTGCATACGTTGACATAATTAACTACTTTGTTGAACAATCAGTGGTGGTAATTAATGTCTTTTGTTTTTTGGTAATTTTCGATAAATCGATCAATCTATAACGGAATATTTGAATTTAGAAATAAAGGTCATTAAATAACGCATTTCATGCATGTTTTTTTTTTTTTTTTCTTTTTTGTAGTTGCAAGAAAAATTCAATTTAAATATAAGACGACAAAAAAATTCGAATGTAGATGGTCACAAGGATGACAGGGATTTGGAAAAAATGGTATTTCATGGACTCGATGCGGAAGCCTTGGATGATAATGAAGCCCCTAATAGTGAACGCTCTCAACAATCCATGCATAGCAGTCACACAGTTAGCCAACATTCTAATCGCACTGTAAGAAAGATGCACTGCAACAGCTTTAACGAAACACCACAACTGCAAGTGAACAAAGCAAGTCATTCTGGTATACTTCGGCGCATGGAACAAGGAGATGGGGATGCCCCCAAAATATCCACACCTACTAAATTTCATGCAACACCCTTGCCTTTGTTGGAACAACCTAGACGAGATACATATTCAACAGAATACGAGGATGATTATGAAAATGACGAGGAAGATGACACCCTTGAAGAGGGCAGCAACAGCGAAAAAGGCGACCATGACCATGGTGACAAGCAGAATATTCAGTGTACTGATGAAGCCCCCAATGAGGAGGAGCTGTATGAAGAAAATGGTGATTACTTTAAGGAACAACAAAAAATCGAGGTATTTGTTTTTGAATTTATTACAAAATTAATTCGATTTAATCTATGCCTTTGCAGCTTCCAGGCAAAAAAATCCGTATGAAGGAGGAAATTTCCAGCATTCGTAAACAAATATCCGATGATTATAAGGAACGTGAAGCTTTTCTAGACACTTTTTGCCGACAGGCCACAAGTGGCGCCCTCAAGGAAGACGTGTCCAAGAAACGAAACAGTATTGCCGTAGAACACAATGCACCCAATAGCAGTCGCAAACACAAGCTCTTGGCCGCCCTCAAAGCCATTGATGATAACAAGAGCCAGGATTAAATCGCACCAACGTCTAGAACGCGCACATTTCTCTTTCTTTGTGTATTTTGATAATTCCAACAAATTTACTTTATACATTAGATCTTGACTATAGTAAACTCTAAAATTACTTAAAAACTGAAAGTGTCAGTGTCAGACACTCATGTTTTCTGCTTTCCTTTCATTTTGCTTAGAGCTCTGGATACCTTTTTGCGCAGTTCCTTTTGCCGCTTCAATTTCGAAAGTTCTTCGGCTCGCTTTTGCAGCTTGAATTTCTTGACACGCATCTTAGTGTCGTGACGATCTTTATTTCGCTTCTCCTGATAGTTGGTTTCAATCATACTCATCAACTTGGCCACCTTTTGTTCGTGGGGCGAGCGTATTACGGCCACACGTTCTGCCTTCTCGGCTGGAGTCAAAGCACCCATTTTAGGCTTATCCTTGTAGGGCAGTGCTCTTTGCAGACTCTTGGGTATGGTCAAAGGACGGAAGACTTTAGGTTGACGTTTGATTTCCGTGTACATGCTATCAGGTTGGGCTTCATTCTTGATTTCCTTTTCTCGTTTCAACTGGCCCACTGTTTTCATGCCCTGCCAATGTAGTTTCTGTTCGGGTGGCAATAACAGCGTGGTTACAGGGGCATAGAAGCGGTGCACATCCACACGGAACCACGTTCGACAGAATACAATGTCACTCAGCAGTATTTTGTCCTCGAATGTGGCTCTGAACGATCCTTCTGGTGTGTGGTGGGCTTTTTTGATCTGACCCCTAATGCCTGAGACAGTTTTTATTTTAGCTCCCTCGAACTTGGCAACTTCGAGGCTCGTGTTAAACATGCCCTTTATAAAGGCGGATTTTTGATAAATCTTAAAAGGGTGTCCCACAAGTTTCAGCTTCTTCATTATTTGGCAGGACTTGTCCAACTCCGTGACACAACCAGTGGCAGCTATGCGGAAACCCACCCTCTTTAGTTCCTCCTGATCGTGGCGCACTGTCTGCAGAGCCAGAAAACCTGTATTTTGTGGTGTGATGGGACCCCAGAATGTCATGCTGCAAGTAACATGTTCCGGTGTATATTTA